>NC_061119.1:110266491-110600173 GCF_002878395.1 Capsicum annuum
GTCCACAATTCATAATATCATAAGTAGGGGATATCATATTTCATATGATATCCCCTACTTATGATATTATGAATTATGGACTCAAATCTTGTGATCAAGTCATGTCATGTGTGTCAGTTTCCTTCTATCGAGTCCTGGGGGTATTCGTACCCGAAAACTATAGCTGTGTGCCTAGAGCCATGTCATGTTTCACGATATAAAAAATAAATCCATGATTCAGTAGAATTCAATCAGTCATGTGACTTAGGAAACCTCATGGTTTCAGTTAGTTATCAAATATTAGCATTATTCCATCAGTCAATGAAATTCAATAAGTTTCACTTATGTACAGTCAGTTAAATCATGTTCAGTCTCTTTAGATGGGAGTAGGAGTTAGCACCGAGTGAATCCAAGGATGGGAACTCACCTGTATTTGAGGGTGTGATTCGTAGTAGTCATCCTTGCATTCCAGAACTATGTAGCAAGCATAGGTTGAGACATCGCATCCTATTATATGAGGGTAGATGAGGTGGCTTAACCTGTTATATGAAGGTTCCCACCGTTCTTACTAGAGTTACCTGTTATATGAGGGTTTATCACATGTTGTCCTTACTAGTGGCGCAATATTTACACCCTTCCAGTATGGGTAGAGATTAGACCCCATCTTAGCCATAATGACACATATGGGGAATGTTGGTTAAACAACTACCTCCTACAGTTTCAGACTCGGTCTTAGTAAAAGAACTCAAATAGGTCTTCAGATATTAGTATACCAAGACTATCAGATACAGTGAAATTCAGTTATAGTGCAGAACTTAGATAGTTCCATCAAATTTAAGACTGTTAGATATAGTCGCCCATGTTATCAGAACTACAGTTTGAGCCATTTCAGTTATCAGTAAACTATGTATTAGCGTACAGATCTAGCTATTATGTACCCACGATCTTAGTTACTATGTATGTATGTTTACACTCTCACATTCATATCAATCAGTCAGTTAGCATTGTTATGCATGTAAACCCTATTGCATTAGCCTGCCTCACTTGCATACTCAGTACTCTAGTTGTACTGACGTATTTGCGCTATGGTTCTTTCTTTCATGTTACACCATAGGTTCAGAGACACAGACTCCTAATTAGCAGTAGCATCCAGCCTCATAGTTGTAGTGAGTCCTCATGCATTCGAGGGTGATATTATTTTATTTCATTTATTATTTCAAATCAGTTTTTCTAGACGGAGTTAGTTGGAGACAAGTTCCTTCAACTCCTTATTTAGAAAGTACTTAGAGGCTTTCAGATTTAGTATTCAGACTTATGTTCAGATTTGATTCAGTCTTCAGCTGTTTTGTGTATCTTTCACCCATATGGATATTATGTTTTCACAAATTCTTTATTTAGTTAAACCTTATGGACTACATGTTCATGTTTTCTGTATTATTATGTTTATATACAGTGTACAGGTACAGATATCAGTCATGGGTTAGCTTGTGGTCCCTCGAGGTAACGAGCACCATGTAGCATTCTGATTTAGAAAATTGGGGCATTACATATAGGTATCATTGTTCTTATTTTGATGAGTAGATTGTGGTTTTGTATTGTGTCAACTTTTGGAAGCTTCTTGATAGGGGAAATTGACAGTTTACATAATTCTTTGGGATTTTGTTCGGTGTCCAAGTAGGCTATATTTACCTTCTTTATATATTGATATAATTCATAGTATATTTATGATGTTACACTAGATAAGGGATGGGATTTAGGTATTGAAGGCATAATATGCATAATTAGTCTTATTTTAATGGTGTAGGCTTTCTTTGAACCATAATTGAGGTGGAATTCACCTATTTTCTCATATTTTAAGTTAAGGTTTAATTAGTTACTCATATTTTAGGAAGAATTGGCATCTTAGGGCTAATTTTAGCCTATTTAACATCTAAAAGTTTTAGATACCTAAGCCTAGTCCGGTATATAATTTGTCTAAAAATGGATTTTAGGGATTGAAGTGGGCCCTTTCGGTATACCTTTTTCCAAGACTAGTGTTACATTTTTTAGAAATAGTTATGCATATTGTACACTCTTTAATGATTCTTTTGGGACTTTGAGGAGATTAAGTACTTAATGATTATGTTAGGTAGATATTTGGGAGTTGGTGCTAATTTCGGGTAAAATTTGATGGTTTATTGATGTGTTTTATGGATAGAGTTTATTGATATGGTCTATTTACATGAGTTTCGGTTTAGGTCCGATGATAAATAATAATACTAATAATACAAGTTCTAATTTTTGTCTGATAACTAATGATGATATTGATAATTTGAGTTTTAATTCAAGTCTGACAAATGATGTTGATACTATTGCGGATGTTTTAATTATGATGGTATGAGTTGTAGTTTATAATCCGGCATTGAGAGTTGGGCATGATGTGAAATGGTATGGATGGTGATGGTTGTAACTGATATTTGGTAAAGTTATGAATCTCCGATTACCTATTTTACTTGATTGTATCCTCCAAGCTTATGGGGGCTTGCATTGCCTTATTTTCTTATCCATACTTATTTGCTTATGGGGGTCAATATAGTATTTATAATTGTCTGATCCTTGCTCTAGTTTTCTGGATTTATTTAGTTATTTATGTATAGTAGTGTTGGAGCTTATTTCTAGGTTCTCCCTTTTACTTTGACTTGGCTTATTTTGTCTTGTATCTTATTGTATTTATTTCATAATTTAGCTCAGTATACCCGATTACTACTAAGTACCCATGATTTTGGTACTCATACTACACTTCTGTACCCTTTTGGTCTAGATTTGAGTACTAGTATTTGCCGCAGACGTGATGCTCGTGCTTGGTTAATTTCAAAGATTAGGTGAGCTCTTTCTGTCAGAGTTTCCTTTTTTTCCTTCTATTATCCATATATAGTCTTTCATTTTCTTAGACAGATTATATTTTACTGCCTATGTACTTGTGTATCATTTAAGGTTGCACTTGTGCCAACATTACTAGGACATACGATGATTGTTGATCTTTTTTCTATCTCTTAGACTATTGTGACAATTTAATTGCTATTTAAAGTCTTTAAATGTTTGTTCTTCTCTTTTAGGCTAATTTTCCACCAATTCAGCCTGTTGCATGTAGCTCCAAGCTATGATTTTGCTTACCTACTGGAGGGATAAATATGGTGCCATCATGACCCAAAAATCAGGTCGCATCAGTATTCTATCCATATGAAGGACGTTTCTTTAGTATATAGATGCTTAGTCACTCATGGTTGTAGTGTGTGGTTATTGATGATTGCATGCATACTTTTAGGCATATTTATGGTGACATAGTGGTACGTTTCCAACCAAAACCATGCTTTTACTACTGTTTTCTGAAAAGAGAATTTATTGACACTATTTAATTTTTTAGCAAATTCTTTTATAACGGGAATTGTACCACCTTAGTTAATGATTTATGACCTTTTAGAACAAAATATGTTTTTATGGAAATTAGATCAAGATTGATTTTGGTCTGTGGTTTTACCACTCTTTTACCACTAATGTTTAATTTGGTTGAGAGAGAGTTTGATCATTTTTATGCTATAATGTTGATTTAGTCTTAAAGTTAATCTCGAGCAATGGATTCACAGACTTACATTCTTCTAGTCATGGTTAGAGTTGTGCATTTACCATATGGATATTATCGAATCCTGTAGGGGTCCTTACATCAATAGGCCACAGTGCAAGTGAGGAAAGGTCATCGTAGGTCCTACCTTTAGGAGTTGTTGAGCTAGAAAGGGTGTATAAACTTGGTGCATTATGGTACTCAGATCAAATATGTCCTTTCATTTTTCTAGGCAAAGGCAAAGCAAGAAGAAAAACATTCATTTCAAAAGTATGAGGAGAGAAAAAACATATAAGAAAGAGTTTTGAAGAAAGCTATGGGAAAGTCAAATCATTTGTTTTCATGACGTATATGTATTCTTGGCCATGTATGCTTTTATATAACCTTCTTTCGTTCTTCCTTTGTATATTTACCAATAATATATGGTATTGCACTTTATTTTCTGAATACTATTAGGATAGGATGGGTTTATCTTTATTGCTCCCGTAGCATTATCATGTTTAGCTTCTTGGATAGTTTTATGTATTTTAAATTCCTTCTTTACATTTTATTTATGCTTGCATTATGTTTACAACACAGTTTGCCGATGCTTACTGAGTACCACGTGTTTGGCACTCATACTACACTTCTGCATCTTGCATGTCATAGTATGAGTTCTCTCCATTATTATGTACATAATGTGAAACATCTATAGATTAGAGATTTAGTATAAGCTCCTAACTTTGGGGTATTACTACTCTCTCTATCTCATTAATCAGGTTGATCTCTATGTTGCATTCAAAGATGAATTATACTTATAATTACTCTATATTTCACTTTATACACATACTATATTAGAAGCTCTTTTACTGGCTTCACTATGTCTTGGAGTTGATGTATATATATACAAATCTTTTTATCATATTCATCCAGTCGCTTTCTTTCATCTCTTTTGATAGTTTATTGCTACCTATTTTGAATAATAGTTGGCTTACCTACTGGCGGGTTATGGTAGATGCCATCCTTACATAAGAAATTAGGTCATGATAAATTGGTATCAAAGACAGGTTTACTTGTTTGTTGGTATAAGTGCTAAGTATCAAGTAGAGTACTATATATCGGTTCGAAGGAATTTGTATCCTATCTCCAAGAGGCTATAAGACATTAATATGAAATTCTATTCTTGACTCCTTGTCGTGTGCCCATATTTTTATGAACTTCTAGTACATTCTTTGGCTCTATTCTATTCCAAATGGATGATTTAAGAGTATTGATAGATACAAACAAGACTTTTGCACATGTTTTTTTCATTTTAGATCAACATCAAGATAAAGAGTCATAGATTTATACCAAAGATGTTTAGCGCCAGCTAGAGGATTTGCATCCAAAGCTATGGTAGAGTTTGTGACCACTTTAGCATTTCAAAATTCAGCATTAGAGATTTTGATTTTTTTATGGATACCTCACATTCATAGATGATGTACATCGAGCAGTTCTCATACAAGAGTTAGGTTTGTCAGTGTTCGACAAGGTTCTTTGTCAGTTTTAGTGGGCCAGACATATTGCTATGCTATATCCTCCAGAGTATGAGATGGTGCATGGATTTATTGGTGGATTAGCTTTGCCACTCCATTTTATAGCAGCTAGGTCTTGTTTTCCTCAGGTTTTTTTATCATGCAAGCACCATAGAAAGAGAATGTATTAGGATATATATGGGTGGATCTTAGATAAGTTGTGGTGGTCATAGTGGGCAGAGTTTCGATCAGACCATGTGGAGTATTTGATATGGATTTTTGGGCCGTGGAGACCATTCTGGATTAGTGGGTACAGTAACTTAGATAATTATAGGAGCTTATTTTTGTTATGACAAGATTGGCCATTGGTCTAGGGAGTGGCCTAGACGTGAATTGGTTGTTCAGGCAGGACAAACATAGGTTCCTCACTGACGTAGAGCTCCTAAGGTATATTATGAATATGGAAATAATGGTCAATTTAGTAAGGAGTGTCCCCATGTCGGTTAGGTATCTAGGTTCATCTTGTATTTCTCATAAGGTTAGGGGTTCACGATTTCATTACGTCTATAGAGAAACGAATCATATAATGACCCTTTAGATTATTTTCTACATTTCTGGATATTTTTCCATTTAGAGCTTTAATATAGCTGCCCCATGTCATTTATGACTTGCTAGAGCTGATAGTTCAGTTATCGGGCAATTCGTTTACTTTTCAGAGCCAATTCCACATATTGAAGTCTTACCTAGTATGAATAGGCTCTCAGGAGAAAAATTCTACCAAATGTCCTCGTATGCTAATTTTGATTATTCTAAAAGCATTGGAACATTGATAACACTAAACTTACACTTCAAATTAGTGCAAAGCGGTCATCGTCAATATATTTACCCAACTTTAGAGTTGGGGTCGAATCCACAGGGAACAATATGAGTGGCGATTAAACTAGTTTGAAACTAAAGCTACAAGTTAAATTCAAACAAATGATATGAAAAGATGAAATAGGGGTTTTTTGATGATCAACAAATAATTGTTGGTCACTTTAGTTTCAGTGTTTGTAAATCAAGAGTTTATAAACTAACCGGAATTATGTTCACTAGGGCTTCCGGTACATGACATATGCTAAAAGTGGTTAAAGATTCTAACGGTGGAAGGGATAACAATCTATATTTATCGATGTTATGCTTAAATGTCTCTCGACCTACTTAAGCATTTAATTATCTAATCCTCTCAGACTTAGGGAATTTCTATCTACTGCCCACATTTTACCACAGTTAACCAACCTTGTTATACTGGTGATTATTAAATGAAGTATTTCTGAGTCCCTATTGATAAGTCATTTCCTACTATACTTTATTTCATTCTCGAGAAAATCAAAGCAGGTGTATCTACTGTTTGCAACCAACAGACATTAATTAAAACTTCAAAATAATCAAGAAATCCTACCACATTTTGACTGTTGAAAACTTAGCACCTTATTAAGACCTAACCCTAGATCCCATAATTCAAGTTAAAGGAATTTAGCCGTTCATGACGTAATAATCAAAGTAACTAGTTGAATTCATGATTTGAAATATAAACTTACCACAAGATGAATAGAAACTAGAGATTCTCAGATTAAATCACAATGGAAATCCCAAAATAATTATAATAATCTCTTCAAAGTATTTGCTTTTTCAAGACAAGAAACACAAGAGAGAAAATATCAAATTACGTCTCTTAAAACTTAAGTGCGACCCCCTAGAATAACCCTAAAAAATGCTTTTTATAGTTAATCCTATATAAGGATATAAAATCACAATGTTCAGAAAATCCTTCGGAATAGGTGACGATATTTGTGACGGTGTGTCAGGGTCCTGACGACTTATCAGGAATGTTCCCAGGCCCTCCAACATTCTTGGCATCTTCTTCTTTAACAAACGACAAAGCTTGATGACTTATCAGATACATGAAGACATTTTAGAATTGTCGTCACTTATTCATTCAAAATTTGATTTTCTGCCTACACTTGACGGCCACTCTAACGCCTTCTCACTGTTGTGATGACATGTCAAAAATGGCATCATAATTTCACTTTAATCCTTCTAACACTACATAACCTGACGTGATTTCTAATAACTTATTACAGGGCGGACGACCTATCAGGAATGTCGTCAGCGACACTTCTAGTTCTTCTGCATCAATTTTAAGCTCTTTTTCTTCCATTTCTTTAAATTTCCCTTGCATCATGACTTTTGTTGCGATATCCAAGTAAAATAATCAAAAACGACAAAAGTTGCTTAATACTTTGCAATCATTCTCAGTTAAAAGCCTTAAATGTGTTAGCGTCTGCTCACACATCAACATTCTCAACTTAAAACAATTGCTTGTCCTCAAGCAACTAAAACAAAACACTACGATGTTTAACCAAGAGACACATAAAATACCTATGACAGTTGATCATCAATTTTAGTTCCAAACACATTACTCTTTCCATTTTAAATCTCTTTAAACCTGGCTGTGTATATCTATAAAGATCAATAATGTGACAAAAAGTAATCAAGATATGACATCAACTTACCAACAATAACTATGCATATGTACAGATTATACTACCCAAATAAGTATGAAACTATCAATGCAACTAATGTACCCTTACAACAACGAAGTCCCTCCTCACTCATATGTGAAATCAAGCATGTAAATGCAGGGCGGTAAAGAGATACTCACACTAAGAAAGAAATTACAATCAATGCATATTAAATACCATATTCTTGGCCTTATTTTCATTGCCTATGTTTTTAGACAGTTAAGTTAGGATCACTATACGTTTTTTCTTTGGCGTTATAATGTTGGCATGGGGCTGGTATGATACACAAGGATATTTAAATTGACTAAGCCTCCTAGGAACTACACTATTTTGGGGTCTCACTTATCAACCTTTACTTAATTGTCTCCTTTATTCATCACACATAGTCCGGGTGGGTGCGGTATTTTTGACAATCATTTTTTTTTTCACAACTTTTCTTTTCTTATTCTTTTTCTACCACACCCAACCTTGCATATATATATATACATATATATTTATTTATTACCCTTCTTCATACATACTTTACATCACGCTCCCCTATGATAGCTAACCTCAACTTAGGCTATTTGCCTGCGTCGAAGTGCTTAGTGTCCAAGGAGGACCAGGGCTAAAACAGGTTCATTATGATATATATGGGAAGGTGATGGGTATCATAAAAATAAATAGGCAGTCAGGCTCAAAATCAGGATCAAGGAATATTATTCACAAATGGAAGTTCATTTCGGCTAAAAGTGGACTAATATCAACAATGGTCTTAAGAACCACCTAATTTAGTAGCGTGGCACGATTCAATTATCTTGAATACTCAGACCTCATCAAGATACCTTGTTGATAATTATTTATGTCTCTACTTGGAGGATTTGAAACGTCAACTCAACTTTTGATCAATACATCTTTGAGGTACATTGGGAAAACCTACGGATACAATGACACTTCCTTTATCTCGCCACTTTGATGACTTGAATCTCTTACCTAATTTTGCATCAAACTTTTGTGTGGGCTCATTTGGCAACGGTGAGAATCTTAAATAGCAACTAAATGGACATTGATCTTTAAACTTCTTGTCCTTCAAGATTTGGGTTGTAGTATACCCTTTTGGAAGCACAAACTCTAAAATGTAAGAATCATCCTCCTCATTTTCAAAATTCATCATTTGCTTGGGTGATTCAACTTTCATCACATTCACCAAGCATAATGTTGAAAAGTGGTTCGAATGAGTACTAACTCTCAATTTTGGAGTAGCATCCCTATTAGTATTTTTTCCCCGAAATGGACTAGAGTCTTCACAAGGATTGTGCTTTATTTCTTCTTTTGCCTCTAGTACCATCTCCTAATCTTTGGCATCTTCATTCATGAATGGTTTGGTTGCTTTGAAAGTTACCGAGGGTTGCTTAACATAAAGCTCATCATCAACATTGGATTCTTGCTCCTTATCTTTACACTCATCTATTATATTAAATCATTCCACAGACAATATATCATCTAAACATAATGTCGAAAAGTGCTTTGAATGCTTGACCTCTATATCCATATCCTCTATTATTCTTCTTTCCTCATTATTTGCCCTTATGTATTGATGTATATCATGTATGATATCATTCATTGTGTAAACAAACTCTAACATTAGTTGAAGTATGGCTTCAATCCCACTCTTTCCGGTGCTTTGTTCTTCCTGTTCTTGACCATAAGACCTATCAAAATTATAAGAAGAGATAGAATTTAGGTTAGCATACCAAGGAGAAGGGGCATTTAGGAAATTACTCCAATGTCCATCTTGACCACCACAAAACGAACAATCATCCTCCAGGTAGGATGGAAATGGTGCACACATCTCTCTTCGGGGAGCATATCTACAATCTTGCCAAAACTGAGGTCCATTATAATATGGACAAAAACTATCAAGATAAGATTTTCAACCACCAAGCTTATGTTCATTCCATGATTCCATAGTAATAAGTAAAATTAAATAAAAATCTACCTAACTCAAGAAATAAAAGAAAACTAAAAACAAATATTTACAAGTTTGAATTCAAGCAAGTAGGCTAAAATTCCAAACCAACTAAATACACCAAATTGTTCCCCAGCAACGACGTCATTTTTGATAACGCTAAACTTAGGCTTCAATTTAGTACAATGCGATCGTCATTAATATATTTATCCAAATTTGGATTTGAGGTTGAATCCACAGGGAACAATGTGAGTGGTGATTAAACTAGTTTGAAACTAAAGCTACAAATTAAATTCAAGAAAATGATATGAAAAGATAAAATGGTTTTTTTATGATCAGCAAATAATTATTTGTCACTTTAGTTTCAGTGTTTGTAAATCAAGAGTTTATGAAATAACCAAAATTATGTTCACTAGGGCTTCCGGTACATGATAGATACTAAAAGTAGTTAAAGATTCTCATGGTGAGTAGGATAACAAGCTATCTTTATTGATGTTATGCTTAAATTTATCTTGACCTACTTAAGCGTTTAATTCTCTAATCCTCTCGAACTTACAGAATTTCTATTTACTGCCCAGATTTTACCTTAGGTTAACCAACCTGGTTACAACACTAATTATTAAATGAAGTATTTCTGAGTCCCTATTGATAATTCACTTCCTACTATATTTTATTTCTTTCTAAAGCAAATCAAAGTAGGTGTGCCTACTATTTGCAACCAACAGACGTTAATTAAAACTTCAGAATTATCAAGAAATCCTATCACCTTTTGAATCTTCAACACTTAGCATCTTATCAAGACCTAACCCTAGATCCCATAATTTAGGTTAAAGGAATTTAGCCGCTCATGATGTAATAATCGAAGCAACTAGTTGAATTCTTGATTTGAAAGATAAACTTACCACAAGATGAATAGAAACTAGAGATTCTTAGAATAAATAACAATGGAAATCCCAAATTAATGATAATATTCTCTTCAAAGTATTTGATGTTTCAAGCCAAGAAACTCGAGAGCAAAAATATCAAATTACGTCTCTTAAAAATCAAGTACCAACCCCCTGGAAAAACCCTAAATAATGCTTTTTATAGTTAGTCCTAAATAAGGAAATAAAATCACAATGTTTAGAAAATTCTTCGAAATAGGTGACGGCATTGGTGATGGCGTGTTAGGGTCTTGACGACCTATCAATAATGTTGTCAACCCCTCCAGCATTCTTGGCATCTTCTGCTTTAACTGATGATAAAGATTGTTGACTTATCAGTTACGTGAAGACATATTAGAAATGTCATCACTTCTTCATTCAAAATTTGATTCTCTACCTACACTTGATGACAACTCTGACGCCTTATCACAGTTGTGATGACATGTTAGAAATGTCGTCAAAGTTTCACTTTAATACTTCTTACACTGTAACACCTGATGTGATTTTTGATACTTTATCATAGGGCTGACAACTTATCAGGAATGTCATCAGCCATACTTCCAGTTCTTTTGCATCAGTTTTTAGCTCTTTTGCTTCCATTTCCTTAAATTTCCCATGCATCATAACTTTTACAGCAATATCCAAGTATAATAATAAAAAACTACAAAATTTTCTTAAGACTTTATAATTATTCTCAGTTAAAAGCCTTAAATGTGTTAGCATCTGCTTCCATATCAAACCTCAATTTTAATCTAGGGGACCTTTGATTTGGGTCCTAAGGCTTCCAAACTCATTTCAAGCTATTGACCAAAAATTGATAAAAATAACCGATAGGTATGGGGTCCACTTTTTGTTGAAAAGATCTGGGATCAAAGTTTTGACTGTGCAATTGGGTCAAGAACGTCAAATTTTATAGGGTAGCATAATTCATTTAGATTTAGGGGATTCTGGATGAATCTCCAAGGGTTGGTGGAGACTTGAAATTTTTAAGTCCTCAGTTGGTGCATAACTCAGCTGGTGCATCCGCTTAAGAACCACTTTGGACGCTTAAGCGGAGGCTGCTTAAGCACCTAGCTGATCCCTTATATGACCAGGCTTCTGGCTGGTAGGCAGCTTAAGAGGAGCCTAGTCTGCTTAATTAAGTAATGTGTACAAACATGGGCAAGTACCGCTTAAATGATACTTAGCCGCTTAAGCAGTCTAGTGTTCTCTTAATCGACACTTGGGTGACATTAAATACCCCCCTTAGCATAATTTTCTCCCAATTATATTTTGGAATTTCAGGATCTTGGAGCCCTAAAGAGTGTAGAAAATTGGGAAAATATGTAGTAGGTTATTTGGAGTGTTTGTGAGTTTAGATTACTCGTTTCTTCCTCGAATTCTTTGTAAGTTTCCATTGATTTCATGGTTAATTTTTCTATTTTTGCCCAAAATCCCTAGGTTATTGGTTGGTTGATTTTACCACCATTTGAGTTTGGAATTTACCTATTTTTTAGGGTAAATGATACTTGAGCATAGGGAGACGTGTTGACGGTTTTGAAATTGCATTTCGCAAGTAGGTCCAACATGGGATTTTTATTTAATTTTGGATCCAAAGCTTAAAAATTCAATATGGGTACCATTATTATCATATTGATGAGTAGATTATCATTTTGATATCGCGACAATGTACAAAAGCTTCTCAGAGAGGAAAATTGACAATTTAATAGATTTCATTAGGCTTTCTTTGGTGTCCAAGTAGGCTAGGTTTACCTCTCTCATAAATTGGGCTAATTTGGAGTATATTTATGATAATTTGCTAGATACGGGTTGGGAATTAGGTCTTCAAAATATATTTAGTGTAATTTGGATCTTCTAGCCGATTAAATAACGATAATATAGGCATAATTTACTTAGTTACACATTTTTGGAAGGAATTACTATCTTAGGAATAAAATGTGGCTTTTTTAATATCTAGTAGTGAATTTAGAAACCTTGTCTTGGTTTGGGGTAGAATTTGCCTTAGAATTGATTTTAGGGATTAGAAGTGGTCCCCTCCAGTGCACCTTGGGCGAAGACTATTATTAACTCCTTCTAGACTATATAAAGGTGTGCCATCTTCTTAAAGTATGTTGTAGATATTGAAGATTTTAGATATATGTTGCCTTTAACTACATAAATACTTGGGTAATGATATTTGTTTTGGTTTGAGTCCAGCTAATTATGATATTGAGTTTTGACTTAAGTGTGGTAGATGATGATTTTTACTTTTAGTTCAAGTCAGGCAAATAATGATATGAGTTCTAGTTCAAGTTCGGCATTGAGAGGTTATGTATGATATTTTTACAGTATGAAAGGATCACAGTTATGATTTTGAGATATGGTTACTAGTCTAATTCAAATGATGTCTTATCTTTTATTACACCCTCCAATCTTATGGTAGCCCACATTGGGTTATTTATTTTTCCGTACTTGCTAAATTATGTGGGTCAGTTTTGTAGTAATATTTAATGTTTCTTTAATATTTTTGTTTTTCCATTATTTAATTACAGTGATTGGATCATTATTCTAAGTTTTCCCTCTTACGTTGACTTATCTTATTTATCTTGCATTATTATACATATATTATTATTTTTCTCGATCTGTTGATGATGCCTACTGAGTAACCATGTATTTGGTACTTATACTTTACTTCTCTACCTTTTTGGTGCAAATCTAAATACTGGCGGCCACCATTGATGCAACAGTCATGCTGATTAGAGTTCAGAGATAGGGTGGTCTCTCAGAATTAGAGTTGACCAATTCTCATTCTTCTATTTTTTCTCGGTCTTTTCATATTTTGAGACTGATGTATATTTGAGTAAGATAGTACTCAAATACTTTTGACTTAATTGCTCTTGTACCAATACTGCTAGGTCGTGGGATGTTATTATTTCTAATATTTATCTTTGTCTTATTATTATTATTATTCTATGATTTGTTATTTGTAAGCCTTTACATACGTATTTCCAACTTTTACGCCATTTTCACTAAATTACCCTATTACTTATAACTTTGAGCTATTTTTTGGCTTACCTACTGGTGGGATAAAGTAGGTGCCACCATGACTTGTAAATTGGGTTGTGATAGGTAAATTGTCAAGAAAGTATCCCCATCTTGAGGTTATTATTCATTTAAATCATCTAGATCTTTCTTATTGAGATGTGGTGCCTTCAATTAGTTTTAGTGCTCTTAGTTCCACAGTTGATGATTCAGACTCTCAATCCGAGTTTAGACTCGCTCAAACTTATACTCCTTCAAGCACATTAGGTTTATGACTTTGGATTTCCATCGTGATTAGTGCCACCTTTAATTCCTATCTATTAATTTATGTTTGAGTTGGATTGGGGTTTTAATACCCAACGATGACTATATGCCTTCGTATTTTTGTATTAGTTGTTGCATTCCTTGGTGTAGATTTCATATATATATGACCACCCTTATAGATGATATTTTTAGTAGTGGATTGAGTGGATTGATATGATATTTCCCTTAGGGTGTATTATTTGCGTTAAAGTTTTTTTTCTTTGGCATTATGACCTTGTTATGACATTCGAGTGGTATTTTGTTTTGTTTTCCATTTTAGGTGCCTCTTACGGCTTATGTTGTTATTATTGGTATTATTTTGGTGGTTATTGATTGACTCTTGATAGATATCTAGATTGGAGTTATCTAGTTAGAATCCATTTCCTTGTGATTCTAATCGTTGGCCTAGGAGGCTTACTCCATCGTTGATTCTCTCTCTTTTTTAGTGAGGTTAGATCGAGTATTAAGTGGATTGTGAAAAGAAAGGTAGGTTTGGAATTCTGTGGCTCTGTTGCGATTTTAGTACTGACAACTCATTTCTGTGGTCCATTTTAGAGATTGATCAGTTTGAGTTCTGCCCTTTTGATTTAGTGAGTTCATTTCCTTGTAGTGGTCTTTGAGCAAGGCATTAGTGTTTTTTTAGGAACTTCTTTTTTTCAATGATGTGGTTCATGATTTAGTTGTTTTAGCATGGTATAATATGGTGGATTTAGAAACACTTTAATTTGGCAATTCATTCAGTGTGCTTTTCCTTGGTGATAGGTATCTATGGGTATTCATAGTCGTAGATTAAGTATTAGATTGACTAGTTTTAGTACTTTTCATATCCTTAGAAGTTTGGCTAATTTTAGTACTTTTTATTGATCAGGTATTCATGTGCAACTTTTCATATGCATAGTTGCCAGTTATAACACTGAGTTGCTTGAGGTTTGGCTAATTTTAGTACTTTTCATATCCTCGACGTGTTCTCAGTTATACTTGATTCTTCATGTAACGTTCAGAAATCTGATCTCGAGATGTCACACGGTGTTCAAGACTAGGAGTAGCCTTAAGCTAACCCTGTCTTCCTTCTACTAGATATAAATCTCATAATCAAGGTAATATTGACATAAAAGTTATACTGAATACGGAAACTATCTGAAATAACTAAGAATAATCTAAATATAATATATGAAACATCAATACTGGATAAGCTGAATCTCAACAAGTAGTCTGACAAGCCTCTACTACTAACATCTAGAGAGTCACTGGGACAAACCCCCACCTAACTCAATCTATATGAAAAGAATACTAAATCATGTAAACTGATAAGCTGCAAAATCGGAGTGAACAAGTCCACAACTTATGAGGACTCACCAACTGTAGGATTTAGATGGATATAGTTAGAATACTCACATTGATGATGCTAAGCACCTAAACCTATATTATGAGACAATGTAGAACGTATAAATATATATGGTTCGGTACTTTGAGGATGTACTGAGTATATAGGGGTGAAATGCATAAGTAAAACATCATTTCATCATTATCATTTATAAAACAATACATGCTAAATGTAAATGACTCACATAAGCTAGAATATCTGAAATACTAAAATCATGAACAATTAATCAATCATACTTTACAAATCTAGTGAGTCATAACATTTAGTTCTGAAAGCTGTACGTGTATTCTGTTTGTTAATCATATTGTCTAAGTGTAGGAAGAGCTAACTTCTGAAATCTGAAATCTAAAACTGATGTATGTAACTGTTGTCTTTCTATAATGCTTAATCAGAGTAAACTGTGAGGCTTTACACTTAGTTTTCTGACAATCTTTACTATTAAACTATATGGAAAACACTTAATCTGAAGGGAGGTTCTCTTAACTGACATAAACCATGGGAGCTACATGGAGTTAAACGTCTCGTCCTCCTAAGGAATAAACCTCACATTGGGGAGAGGTGTCATACTCTTGCCAGGGAGTATAACCTACTTTCCATATGATCGATCACAAGCTAGAACTGTTATCCATATAAAAATGGGAATACTCTCAAAATCTATACCTTCATTGGCCACTTAGTTCTATAGAAGATAAGGCACGCTAATCCCACACTTCCCGTTCGGCGCTAAATATAACTCCCTTTTTATTTGCAATGCTCATCTTGTTGGAAATCAACTTTAAAACTAGCATCAGGGTTTATCTAAAACCAATATGCATTCATCTGATCAAATCTGTGAATAAAGCTGATCTAAATTATGTCATCTACAATAATCCGATAAGTGGATTCCATAGCTAATTTGAAAATAAAAAGATCAAAGCTTTACTAAAAATTTGTAAATAATCTGCTCGCAAGATGCTTAAAGCATAATCTTTCTTGAAATAATAACATTCAATCTTGGGGTAATAACCCATGATTGATTCTCATGTCAAAGCATCATAAAAATCATGCTTGATATTGAAAACAATGATAATTCATCTCAAAATCTATAAATTACTGCTATAGGCATGAAAATATGAAAATAAACATGTAATTCAACTTCCAAAATGCTTGAAATATCAGAATCTTGCAAAGAGAAATAATGGGTATCAACTCTAATTTAAAATCCATGTATAAACATCCAAAATTATATGATTTGAAATTAAAAATTTGATTTAGGGCACAAGGATGAAAGAAGATCCTAGTTCATAAACCCCACATACCTTGATACATGATTAGATGAAGAAACTTGAATTATTGATTCCTAATTGAGTTCTTGGAGGTAGATTCTTGATTATCTTGCTTTGGGAATCTTTAATCTTAAGCTTTCTTTGACAATCAGTGGAGGATTTCTTATTTCTTGGAGAAGAGGTTTTAGAGCTCTAGGGTTTTGCTTTTGAAGAGAATGATGAATAATGAGCACAAAGTGCTTTGAATATGATTAATCTTGTGTTTTGGACAGATTTGGGGCCTTGGAAATTGACCAAAATACGCTTTTTAAACTTCTAGATGAAACTGAAAAACATAACATTTTTCCAATTTGGTTGGCCACCACGACGCGCCACAATTACGGTGGCTCACTAGAAAGAGGGTAATTGGGAACTGGGATGACTCCATTTTTCGCCAACATCATGGTGCCCCTTTGGAATGCCATCTTTGCCACTGTCGCGATGTGCCAACATCGCGTTGGTCTCCTAGAAATCGATAACTGGGAAATTAGCCCTCTCCATAATGCGCCAATATCGTGTTGGTCTACTGGAATAGGACAATTGGAAATTTAGGCTTTTCTGTGATATATGGCTATCGCGGAGGGCCACTGGAATTTGACAATCATCATTTTACCCACCTCGGTGATGCGCCAAGTGCCCAGGTGGCACACTCTATACTTAAAAATGCTCTAACTCCTCAACTAGCTATAAGAATTGGGCGAATTTGCTAACGATGGAAACTTATTTCTTAACATTCTAGGAACAAATTCAAGCTAGGAAAAGTGTAGGGTATTACAATATCTCCCCCTTGGGTAAACTCGTCCTCGAATGTGGCTAGATACGATGAAAAATAGTAAAAACTCTGACCCTATAAACTATCATACACAACTGAAATAAATTGAATTAATGAATCTTAATTAAAATAAGCTACTGAACTCATCTGAGAGTGCATGAATTCTCATAAAGATAAGTATATATGTATTAATATGAAACTGGAAAAGAACTGAATGAAGGAAAACTATTACCTTTGGCTTAATTTGAGTTCGTGGAGAAGAGATGAGGATACTTGGTATGCATGTTTTCTTTTGCTTCCAAAGTAGCACCCTCACCGGACTGATTTTGCCACAGAACTTTGACTAAGGGAACTTCTTTTTTCCTTAGTCTATGAATCTGATGATCAAGAATCTCCACTGGTAGTTCTTCATAAGAAAGGCTATTCCGAACATCTGTGCTCTCTAGAGGAACTATAACGGTTGGATCGTCAATGCACTTCTTTAATAAGGATACATGGAATACTAGACAGACTGATGATAAGTCTGGAGGTAGCTCAAGCTCATACGCTACCTTCCCAATATGACTCAAAATACGAGAAGAGACCTATATAAAGGGGACTAAGTTTCCCCCTTTTGCCAAACCTCTTCACCCTTTTCATGGGTGAAACTTTAAAATAATAAAATCATCAACCTCAAACTCAAGATCTTTTCTTCTCACGTCAGCATAAGATTTTTGATGACTCTGGGCTTCTTTTAATCTCTCTAATCATTTGTACTTTCTCTATGGCCTCAAACACCATGTCTGGCCTAATCAAAGCAGTCTCACCCTCTTCAAAAGAATCGACTGGTGATTTATATCTCCGCCCATAAAGAGCCTCAAATGCAGCCATATGAATACTAGCATAATAACTGTTATTATAAGTGAACTCAATCAGTGGTAAATGATAATCCCGACTACCTTTCAAATCAAGAGCACATGCTCTCAATATATTCTCCAAAGTCTGAATGGTCCTCTCTGTCTGACTATCTATCTATGGATGAAAAGCTTAACTAAGATGAACTTAGGTACCAAAACCCTTCTAAAAGGATCTCCAACACTGAGAGGTAAACTAAGTACCCTTATATAAAATAATGGAAAATGGAACTCCATGCAGTCTGACTAACTGTCTGATGTACAACTTAGTATAATCTTAAGCCGTGTAAGATGCATGAACTGGCAAGAAATACGCTAACTTAGGCAGTCTGTCTACAGTAACCCAAATTGAGTTATGCTAATGACGCGAATGGGGTAAACCAGTCAAAATATCAATATTCACCTCTTCCCACTTCCAAGTGGGGCTACCAAACTCTTGCAACTCACCACTAGATCTTTGGTTCTCTACCATAACCTATTGATAACTTGTACACTTGGCTACAAACTTTGCTATATCTCTTTTCATACCACTCCACCTATAAACTTCCCACAAGTCGCGGTACATCTTGGTAGCTCTAGGATGGATAGAATAATGCGCACCATGCACTTCCTCCATAATACGCTACCTCAAATCATCAATAGAAGGTTCACACAATCTACTCTGGTATCTCAACACACCATCTCCCCCTTGGGAGAAAACCTCTACCTTTTGGTCTTTAACTGACTCCTTAAGCTTGACCAAACTAGGATCCTTATCTTGCTTCTCCTTCACATCAGAAACTAGGGAAGATTCGGAACTACTTTGAACCCAAACATTCCCTTCAGCTGAGTCAGCGAACCTAACTCCTAATCTAGCTAATCGATGAACTTCTCAAACTAACTCCTTCTTTTTTTCTCCACATGAGCAACACTACCTATAGACAATCTTCTAAGGGCATCTGGAACTACATTGGCCTTGCCCAGATGGTACAACACGCTTATATCATAATTCTTTAACAATTCTAACCATGTTGTCTGACAGAGATTCAACTCCATCTGAGTAAACACATACTACAAACTCTTGTGATCTGTGAACACATCAACATGCATAACATACAAATAATGTCTCCACATTTTCAAAGAAAACACAACAACAACTAACTCAAGATCATGCGTTGGATATTTCTTTTCTCGATGCTTAAGCTATCTAGAAGCATAGGCTATGTCCTTACCTCTCTGGATCAAAACACAACCCAAACCAACTCTGCATCACAATAAACCACAAAACCATCTATACCATTGGTAATGCTAGAATTGGGGCTGAAGTAAGTCTAGTCTTCAAATCCTAAAAACTCTTCTCGCTGGAATTTGAATACTAAAACTTAACTTTTTTTGGGTCAATCTAGACAAAGAAGATGCAATAGATGAGAAAACCTTAACAAAACGTCTGTAATAACCAGCTAGACCTAAGAAACTCCTAATATCTGATGGGGAAATAGGTCTAGGCCAATTCCTTATGGCTTCTGTCTTTTAGGGATAAACTCTAATACCTTCACTAGAAATGATATGACCAAGGAAATCTATTGACCTTAGCCAAAATTCACACTTGCTGAACTTGACGAAAAACTAGTGGTCTCTAAGGGTTTGCAACAAAATTCTAAGATGGTCTGTATGATCATCCTCACTACGAGAGTAGACAAGAATATAATTGATAAAGACTATGACAAACATGTACAAATACTATTTGAACACTCTGCTCATCAAGTCCCTGAAAGTTGCTGGGCATTGGTTAGTCCAAAGGACATGACTAGAAACTTAAAATGACCCTAACGGGTCCTGAAATCTTTCTTTGGAATATCAACATGCTTTACTTTAAGCAGATGATAGCTGGATCTAAGGTTTATATTTGAGAAATAACTGGCACCTTGGAGTTGATCTAATAAGTCATTAATTCTAAGAAACTTTATTCAACTGACGATAATGCATATACGCAAAGAACCATCTTTCGTTACCATGAATAGGACGGGAGCGCCCCATGGAGAAACACTAGGCCTTATGAAGACTTTATCTAAAATATCTTTGAGTTGCTCCTTCAAATGTTTAAATACGATACGGAAGTGTAGAAATAGGCTTGGTATTTGGAAGAAGGTCAATACCAAATTCTATTTCCCTATCGGGAGGTACTCCAGGCAAATCCTCAAGAAAGATATCTGGAAACAAATTAACTACACTGATTGACTAAACTGCTAGAGTCTCTGACTTAGTGTCTTTAACCTGAACAGGATCATTTGTACACCCTTTAGAGATCAACTTTCAACATCTAAGATAAGATATGAAATGACATTTAAGAGACACTAAATTACTTGGCCACTCAAAAGTTGGCTCATCTGGAAACTAAAATATCAACACTCGGGTGTGACAATATTTTGAGGCATAACAAGAATGGAGCCAATCCATACAAAGAATAAGATCAAAGTCAACCATATCTAACTCTATTAGGTTCACTAACATGACTTTATGAAGGACAATGATAGGACACTTTCTATAGATTTTTGTAGCAAATAACTGACTCACCCAATTGGGTAGACACCAAAAAAGGCTCAGGGATCTTTTCAGAACTTATCTCAAAATTCACTGAAACTAATGGGGTCACATAAAAGAAACTCAACCCAGGGTCTAACTACATGTAAACATCAAAATGAAAGACATGAAGCATACCAGTAACAACATCTTGTGAATCCTTCTATTCCTAATTGGATGGTAAAGCAAAGATTAGATTCTGGCACTAACCGCCACCGGTACTGCATGATGCGCGCTAAGGAGGAGCTAGGCAACCTAGAGGAGTTGGTGCACTAGTAGCCTATGTCTGGGAATGGATATCTTTAATACCATAACCCAACTTAACACAACCAAAGTAACCTTTCTATCCAGCCAAGCACTCACCGAGATGAATTTTACCACTCCTAGCACATGAAGGATAACTAGGCTTACCACTCACACTATTTTGGGATCTAGACATAGAAGACTTACTCAACTACTACTATCTATATTTGGAAGTGAGAGCACTAGCTGAAGATGGTGGTAGCATAGATGAACAATTCTAAAATTGTGAATGATGTCCTTCTTGAGACCTATTCTTACAATACTTAAACTGTCCAATTCTAGCCCACTGAATATTTATTCTTACCAGACTCAAACTGTCCAATTCTAGCCCACTGAATATTTCTATCTCTCCCTTTTAAATTTTGTACCACAATCTGCTGACCATTCATCATTAATCTCACAAGGTCCACATCTTAAATAAGCGTGGTAGTCCTACACTCCTTGATTACCAAGCTAGACACTCCAGGAACAAACTTACTCATACTAGCCCTAGGATCAGCCATCGTATCAGGGGCATACTTAGACAACTGATTGAAGTTTTAGTAGTACTCCTTCACTGTCATCGATCCATGCCTCAAATTCACAAACTCTTCTATCTTAGCTTCCATCACCTCATGTACGAAGAACCTATCTAGAAAAGTATCCTGAAATACCTTCCAACTCACAGGAACAATATTATAACCTATACCATTCTTCTACATCACTACCCAATTATACACTACATCCTTTAATCTATAGGATGCTAAATCTACACTCTTCTCCTCAGAAATATGCATAATCTGGGTGATCTTCTTCACCTTATCTAAATAATGCTTTGCGTCCTTACCTACCTTTGACTCAAAGAACTCTGACGGATTTATTCTCTAGAACTCTCTGATTTTAGCTGCTACTAAATCCCCATTCTTGTCGAGTGGGACTGTAGCCTAATTTTGATAATTGCCCTGAACATTAGCAGTCACAGCTTGGGCCAACACCTGAAAGGCAACCCTAAACTCAACATGGGATACATTCTCATTCTAAGGATCTGCAGGCTGAGGAGGCTGGCTATCATTTCTACAGACATTAGCTTAATGAGGAGGCATATTCAACTACACTTAACAACACAATTTAAAAGGAGATAGACATACTGTAAGCACAATAGATCATGAAAGAAAAAGATGATTTCCTAAGAAAGTTTCATAGCCTTTTGCTATAAAATGTGGCGCGCTTTACACCCATGATCAAGACACTACTTAACATGGCTTGTCTGACTCCTTAGGACTCTTAAAAAACTTAGGATCTAATACAAAGTTTGTAACACCTCAAAATTAGATTCCGAGATGTCACACGCTGCTCAAGAGTATGAGTAACCTTAAGCTAACCCTGTCTGCCTTCTACTAGATATAAATCTCATAATCAAGGTAATATAGGCATCAAAGTCATACTGAATGTGGAAACTATCTGAAATAACTATGAATAATCTGAATATAATGTATGAAACATCAATACTGAATAAGCTGAATCACAACTAGTAGTTAGACAAACCTCTACTACTAATATCTAGAGAGTCACTGGGACAAACTCCCATCTAACTCAAATTGTCTGAAAAGAATACTAAACTATGTAAACTGATAAGCTACAAAATTTGAGTGAACAAGTCTCCGAACTATAAGGAATCACCAACTGTAGGATGTAGATGGAGATGCTCAAACTACTCACACTGCTGATGTTGAGCACCTGAACCTACATTATGAGACAATGTTGCACATAGACATATTTTATGATTAGTACTTTAAGGACATACTGAGTATATAGGGGTGAAATGCATAAGTAAAACATCATCTCATCATTATCATTTATAAAACAATGCATGTTAAATGTAAATGACTCACATAAGCTAGAATATAAGAAATACTAAAATCATGAATAATAAATCAATCCTACTTTATAAATCTACTGAGTCATAACATTTAGTTACTAGAGATATACTTGTATTTTGTCTGTAAAGCATAGTTTCTAAGTGTAGAAAGAGCTCACTTCTGAAATTTGAAATCTAAAGATGAAGTATGTAACTATTATCTTTCTATAAAGCATAATCTAAGTAAAATGTGAACCTTTACACTTAGTTTTTTTACAATCTTTACTATTAAAATATAGGGAAAAATCTTTAACTTAAGGGTGGTTCTCTTAACAAACATAAACCATGCGAGCTACATGGAGTCCAACGTCTTATCCTCCTAAGGAAGAAACCTCACATTGGGGAGAGATGTCATAGTCTTTCACAGAGTATAACCTACATTTTATGTGATCGATCACAAGCTAGAACTGTCATCCCTATAGAAATGGGAATAATCTCAAAATCTGTACCTATGGTGGCTACGTAGTTCTGTGGAAGAGAGGTCACTCTAATCCCACACTTCTCGCTCAGTGGTAAATACTACTCCCTTCTTATTTTCTATGCTCATATTATTGGAAATCCACTTTAAAACTAGCATAAGGGTTTATCTAAAACCAATTATGTATTCATCTTATAAAATTTTTAAATAAAGATGATCTAAATTCTGTAATTTGTAATAATCCAAAAAGGGGATTAATTAGCTAATTCGATGATCGAAAAATTAAAGCTTTACTGAAAATCTATAAATAATCTACTCATAAGATGCTTAAAGCATCATATTTATTGAAATAATAACATTCAATCTTAGGGTAATAACCCATGCCTCAATTTCATGTCAAAACAACATCAAAATTATGCTTGATATTGAAAACAATGATAATTTATCTCAAAATCTGTAAATTACTGTAATAGGCAAGGAAATATGAAAATAGACATGCAGTTTAACTTCCAAAATGCTCGAAATCTCAGAATCATTCGAAGAGCAATAATGGGTATGAATCCTAATTTAAAATCCATGTATAAACATCAAAAATTATATGATTTGAAATTAAAAATCTTTATTTTGCGTATAAGGATAAAAGAAGATCCTAGTTTATAAACACCACATACCTTGATAGATGAATAGATGAAGAAACTTGAATTATTGATTCCTAATTGAGTTCTTGGGGATGGATTCTTGATTATATTGCCTTGGGAATCCTCAATCTTAAGCTTTCTGGGAGAATTAATGGAGGATTTTTAATTTCTTGGAGAAGAGGATTTAGAGCTCCAGGGTTTTGCTTTTGAAGAGAATGATGAATAATGAGCACAAAGTGCTTTGAATTTGATTAATCTTGTGTTTTGGATGGATTTGGGGCCTTGGGAATTGATGAAAATACCCTTTTTAAGATTCTAGACAATACTGGAAAGCATAATATTTTTTTGATTTGGGTGGCCTCCGCGCAATCGCGGAGGCTCAGATGAAATAGGACAATTGGGAACTGGGCTGACTCAACGACATGCCACCTTTGTAGTGCCCCTTTTGAAATAGGATAATTTTGGCCACTTTCGTGATGTGGCAACATCGCATTGGGTTACTGGAAATTGATAACTGGGAAATTGTACCTCTCGGTGATGCACCAATATCGCATCAGTCTACTCGAATAGTACAATTGGATATTTGGGTTTCTCTGAGATGCATGGCTATCACGAAGGGCCACTAGAATTTGACAATGATCATTTTACCTAGCTTCGCAATACGCCAAGTGCCCACGTGGCACACTGTCAACTTAAAAATGCTCTAACTCCTCAACTGAGTATCGAAATTAGGTGAATTTAGTATCGATAGAAAGCTTATTCAATTTCCAACATAATGGGAGGTCTAAATTTGGAAAATTCCACACGAAATAAATATTATTCATTTTCTAAGCTTTTTCTTAACATTCTAGGAACGAATTGATGCTAGGAAAAGTGTAAGGTATTACAATTTATGTCCTCCTACAGATGTAGAGTTGATTGCCTGTGTCTTCAGCTTGTGTTTTTTTCTCTATTGTGATTTTCTTCTTTAGCTACATTTTGATTTCTATTATGGCGGGCTAAAATGGGGATATGTCGGATTTTTAATTGTGAGATTTATTTGGGTGTGTAGCCTTGGTTTAGATTTGTTGGCTCAAGTTTTGGGACTTTTACTCTTTTGAATGATGGCTTAAGTGTTGTGATATATTTTGGCATTTGGATGATTAGTCATCAACATGATTGGTATAGGTAGTTTAGATCTAATAGTGCAACCTCGATATTGAAATTTTACCTATGAGTTATAGAGCTTGGTTGTAGGCTTCATTTCTAGATTTATGTCAGCTGAGCATTTGTTTATAGTATTGCTAAGACTAATTTGTACGTACCTATTCGTCTTGTCAAGTTTAGATTGTTTATGGTTTAGTGATGTTTGGATGATATCTTATTGGCATATGGTGATGGTTTTTTCTTCTTTTAACCTTGGTTTCTAGTCTTCTCCAAAAATTTCAAATATCGGTTCAATAGAAGAAATGTGCTTAAGTTGAACTTAGCATGGTTTCACCCATAATTGGTGGGGCGTCCTGGAGTGGATCATTCAATTTTATGAGTTGGTACTACAAACTCATGACTAATAGTTTTGAGGGTCATCCCAACTAGCTATAGCCTTGATATGAGAACACATGCCTTAACCATGTCTATTTGGGTGTCTAGGTTGCACCATATGGGCTTATTCATATATTTGCCGTTATGGACTTTCAGTAGTCCATCTTGAGTATTTCATGGACAATGTGGTGGCTGCGTGAATAGGACCCGGATGGATTTTTTCATTGTTTGGAGAACATGATTCATGCCTTGGATTTTATTTAGCTTGGCTGAGTTTCTACTTGATTGTGCTCCTATTTGACATGACCCAAAGCTGGGCCTTGTCGGATAGGTATCTCATGACAAAAAAGGATCGGAGATCGCTCTACTAACCTAACCTAACCATCACATCAAACCACAAGTGTCGGATAAACTCCAAACATATAATAAGGTAGAGGAAACAAGACTAATGATAATGAGTTAAGAGATGTATAATCAATTCATTTACATCAATATATTAATGAACATACAAAACTCAACAATCATTCACAAAGCCTCTACAAATATGGTGTGTGTAATATGTTGGGACATGCCCCCGACAATAGCCATAAGCCAAGTGTACAACACATCTATAACATAAGGTAGAAATACTGTGAAATATATGCCTTCCGAAGTATGTAAGATCACCACTTCAATTTCAACAAACGATCCACTCAAACACCTGGTCACGGTGTAGGAAGAGTAGAAGAACCTATATCACCTGTGTCACATGGGGACACAACATTCGAAGATGGTTAGAAGTTGTAGTACTAGCATGTTACTCAAGAACAAGGATAAAATAGTGTCGTTATTCAAAACCAAGTAATACAATCATATGCAACCTCATTTATATACATAGGCATATATATATGTATGTATGTATATATATATATATAGAAACATAACGTGCCAAAAAGGGAAACAACGTTTGGCATACATTTTTTGGAAACACTCAATCATTGGACGTGGTGTGAAAGACTTCAACCTCCCACCCTTATAGTTTAGAACGTTTGAACTTTTAGGTTATTTTAAGCAAGAGGACCCTAAACTCAACCATCATATTGAATATGTCAAATGGACCCTA
Organism: Capsicum annuum; assembly: GCF_002878395.1. Taxonomy (NCBI): domain Eukaryota; kingdom Viridiplantae; phylum Streptophyta; class Magnoliopsida; order Solanales; family Solanaceae; genus Capsicum; species Capsicum annuum. The sequence goes on from NC_061119.1 coordinate 110,293,112, forward strand.
ACCACCATCATATTTTATATGGCAAATATACCCTAACCATAAGGTGCCATATTTTATATGGCAAGTGGACCCTAACTACAAGCCGTCATATTTTATATAGCAAGTGGACCCTAACCATAAGCCAACATATTTTATATGGTAAATGGACCCTAACCATAAGCCGTCATATATTATATGGAAACTGGACTCTCACCACAAGCCGTCATATTTTATATGGCAAGTGGACTCCAACCACAAGACGTCATATTTTATATGGCAAGTGGAACCTAGCCACAAGCCATCAAATATATATAGCAAGTGGACCCTAACCACAATCAATCATGTATGTATACAAATAGAAAGTAGACTCCAATCACAAGCCATTGTGACCATTACTAGACGACATTAGGAGTCTAAACCCTTTGTTCATGAATTAACACCCAATAAATTCAACACATAAGGACTCTAACCTATTTACTCATTTCAAGCCACCAAGGCTACAATTCAATGCCATATATGACCATATAGTCTTTATTAAACCATTTAACAACCAATAATTTAAATAGTCATCAAGGACCTTACAAACCATTCATTCTTCATTAGCATTCTTAACCCAAATAGTAGTTCTAATCACAATTCAATTCCATGCTTAGGGACTCCAAGCCTTTTAGTTATCATACCATCAAAGTCACCAAATTAAATCATTACATAACCATAAAGTCCTTCACAAAGCCATTTACCAAGCATTCATATTCATTAGACCAATGTCATAGTTCAAAACACCATTAACATATGACTAGTTAATTCTCTTAGACATTTTCATAAGCACCTAGAGGGCATACCTTTAACAAGACGAAAACTAAAGTAGAAACCATCAAAATTAGGGTTACTCAAGACCCATCTGTTAAACCAAAATTTAATAGAACCCACATGTGCAAACCGTCACCAAAAACATTTATATAAACACAAGTTAAGTAAAGGTAAACAATACCCAACACTACAGCTCAAACCCTCAACATTTGATTTCAAAAGAACCATTTACAACTAAAAATCATTGTTTAAAACACATGTTAATTTTGAAATGACGATGAGGGAAGAGTCATATGCATTATAATAGATGATTCACAGAAGGAACTTAACCCCTCTTAGCCTTTGGATTAACACTTGAGAGACCCTAGCCTCCAATCTTTAAGAGTGAGATAGACAGTGTTTATGGTGAGTTTTGAACTTCCACTAGGTGTTATAGGAGGCCACAATATGAAATATAATATTCCTGGAGGGAGGGGGTATGACCTACACAACTAAACCATATCCTAGGGTATGAGTAGTACCCTAACTCCTATCCTAGGCCTCACTTTGGACCTCTAAACTATCTAAGATACAACTATACATACATAAATTGTACCCTAAGGTACGAGTAGTACCATATAAGTCGTATCCAAGATAATATCCACTAGATCGAGCTTAACACATCATACATCTAGGTAACATACGACCCGTACCCTAACATACGCTTTGGGGTAGGCTAAATCGTACTTTGGATAGAATATTACCCCAACTTCACTGCCTAACATATGAGTGATAGTACATCAAACCGTATTCTAGGGTTATGACTAGTACTCATGAGCCATACCTTGTTAAAACGTTCAAAAATAAAGAAATTTTGCAAGGACCAAGGTTTAGGGTATTTCATTCTTCCCCACTTACGATCATTTATCCTCGATTGATGGGTAAGGCAAACATAGGAACGAGTTCACACATCATCACACATCAAATAACCTTCGACCATGTTAGAGAAAAATGGCATACCACAAGGATAAGACACAAGCAATGATCATCATAAATCCACCATTTATTTAGTTGACTTTGGGACTCAAACCCACTATCTATCAAAGAGACTTGCTTAACTCAATGTTTAGGGAATTGAATCTATTTCTTAACAAGGACATAAATCAAGTGAATAACATCTACTCACACATCAAGCATAAGTTTTCAGAAAAAATAAACCAATGTGGATACTTGGACTTCATGTCCTCTTTCGCCTCCCAAGTAGCCTCCTTGGACTTTTTATTCCTCTAAAGAACCTTTACCTATGCCACCTCTATCTCTTGCAAAAGACAAACTTATCATCCTAAGATCGTTACCGGGCCCTCATAGGACAAAGAGTTCAAAGTATTAACATCCTCTAAGGAAAAACCCAAAGAAGGATCACCTATTGACTTTCTCAACATAGAGACTTGAAAGACCGGATGAATAGGATTCATGCTAGAGGGAAAGTGTAATTGAACATATACTTTCCCATTTACACATCACTACGAGGGCTTGGATCTAGCCATGTACTACTTTCACATTCAAGCCTATTTAAATCAAGAAAGAGTAAATTTAAGCCATAGGACTCTATTTCTTATATCCATCCATGAACACTATTTAATAAAGCACCCCATATAGAATATGCATATGCATGGTCTACCCCATAAGGAGGACACCAAAAATTCCTTATTTACCCATCGACAACCAATTTTTTCCAAGGGAAAACCATCCCTCTTATGCATGTAAGAATGAAAATACTCCCCCAGAACCATTTTAGAAAGAAAGAGTAGAAATTAGACAAGTGTCCAAAATAGGACCAAACCACAACTCATTCTCCCCACTGGGAAACTAGGAAGGTTGTCAAGATGAACTTCAGAAAATTCATTTACCACCAGGACAAAATTAAAAGAAGGACCTTCTGACTTAAAATCTTTAACCCAGACCAAACGGTAGAGGCACCCTCTAGAGATTAATATCTGAGCTCTAAAATAAGAGATAGGCCTCCTCTTATACACTAAAGAACGCCCTTCCCGTATAAGAACTGACTCATTAGGGAATTTAAGTATATCCCTGCGGGTCTGTCAATCGAAGGAGGCATAGCTAGAATGCAACCAATCTATTCCCAATATAATATGAAAATCAACCATATTTAATTCTATTGTATCAACAAGAATTTCTTTAGCACTAACAGCTACCACACCCCCCTATATACTCCCCTGAAAACTATCGAGTAACCTATAAGGGTAGAAATAGAAAAAAGGTCCAGATTAACTTTGGGACAAAATCCAAATTACACAATCACAGATGAGTTCACATAAGAGAAAGGGGACCCCGAACCAAGTAACCTATACACATTACTAAAAAAGAGTTTCAACATACCCATAATAACATTTGGAGATGCCTCAAACTTCTGGCAAGTAGCAAGTGCATAAAACCAATTCCAAATAGTGCCAGTACCAGAAACAAAAGTAGATGCAGAAATAACACCCTTTGCTGTAGGAGCTGATGAAGTAGAAATAGAGATCCTGTTGGCCCAAGAAGCCACTAGAGAAGTGCACTCTTGCTATATGTGCCTAATCTGACCACATAGAACACACTTGTTCCTCCTCTTCTCATACTCACCGTGATGATTCTAACTAGATAATCTACAAGGAGGGTAGGTAGGCAATTATTTGGCCACACTAGCCTGAGAATCACCACTAACCTATTTTTTCTCTTAAACTATTAACCATAAAACTATTGGCCTCTACTTTGATTGGAAAACTGAGACCTCTTACTCTGCCTTTTATTAATCTTAGTCTGCTTTTTTTCTCTTCCTCTATTTGTTGCACATATACCACTAATCTAGAGATATCCATGTCTTTGATTAAAAAAACTGCCTTACTTTCTAGGACTAATTTATGAGATAGTCTCGAAGAAAACTTACGCATTTTAGCCCTCATGCTAGAAACCAGATTAGGACCATACCTAGAAAACTTAAGAAATTTCAAGGCATACTCCTCGAGGACATCTTACCTAGCATCAAATTCACAAACTCCCCTGCCTTCGTTTTCCTTAACTCTTAAGAAAGAAGCGGTCTAAGAAAGCACTAAAAAAATTCTCCCATATGGTAGAAAGAGCATCCTCGCCTCTCGACTATTCCCACTCTTTGTACCATTGGTATGACATATCTTTCAATTGATAGGAAGAAAACTCACCACATTCCACCTCTGACACATGCATAATCCTGAAGGTCTTCTCTGTTTCATCAATGAAACTTTGAGGATCCACCTTAACCTTCACACGTAAAAATATAGGAGGGTACAACCTTATGAGTTGGTAAACCCTTGTGGAATTAGAGGATAGCGTAACAGGAATACTACTCCCGAAATGAGAAGCTACCAATTGAGTCAACAGATTAATAGAGCGACGAAACTCATCATTAGTAGCATCCCCTTGGGTTGATGTTGGAAGAGTATAAACCTAGAAGTAGGGTTTGTGGGGGAAGGTGGAACCCCATGAGGATAGTCATTTACCACGACCCTTGATCGGTTATGAACCTTATAAGTTGGATGAGCTTCATCCATATTTCCCTTAGTTGGGACAGAAGTGTTTGCCTGAACGTTAGATCTTCTTAGAAGTATTGTCTGAAAGATGAGCAAATAGTAATCAAAGGGATCTAAGACCTTAGACTCTATAGCTATGATAGAACAACAAAAAAAGAAAATATTACGAAATGTATCATAGCCATTCTCTTATAAGTGTGGTGAGCTACATACCGATAAAACACACTCTACTTAACACAGCATTGTAGACTCCCAACTAACCATGAACCTATGATTTGATACCAACTCAACATGACCCAAAACTAGGCATTGTCGTATGGGCGTCTCAAGACCAACAAGGACCAGAGATTTCCCTGTTAACCCAGCCTAACTATCACATTAAACCACAAGTATTGGATGAACTCTGAACATATAATAAGGTAGCGAAAATAAAAGTAATGATCATGACTTAGGATATGTCCAATTAATTAATTTATATTAACATACTAACCAGCATACCCAAGTCCACATCATCCAAAAAGTCTCTACAAATCCAATGTCTATGATATGTCCCCTATAATAGCCATTAACTAAGTGTAAAACAAATCTATAACATAAGATAGAAAGATACGAAATGTAAGCCTTCTAAAGTATGGAAGATCACCACTTCAATGTCAACACACGATCCACTCACACCCCTGACGCTGCATAGGAAGAGAAGAAGAAGCTCATGCCCTGTGTCGTGTGGGAACATAGCATACGGTAATGGTTAGCGGGTGGAGCCTTAGCATGAAATTAAAGGATAAGGATAAAATAGTGTCGTTATTCAAAACCATGTCAAACTATCATATTCAACCATATTTAAATATATAGGATTATATGTATATATATATATATAAATATAGAAATATAATGTACCAAAAAGGGAAACAAGTTGGACTTGTATTTTTTGGGGAAATACTCTATCATGAAACATAGAGTGAAGGACTACAACATCCCATCCTTATAGTTTAGAACGTTGGAACTTCTCTATTACATTAAGCCAGAGGACCCTAACCTCAAGACATCATATCTTATATGGAAAGTGGACCCTAACGACAAGCCATTATATTTTATATGGCAAGTGAACCCTAACCACAAGCCATCATATTTTATATGGAAAGTGGACTCTAACCACAAGCCATCAAATATATATAGCAAGTAGACCCTAACACAAGCTATCACTTGAATATAAATAGAAAGTGGACTCCAACCACAATGTAAATACAGTCTTTTTTGTCAAGACCTTTTCAAACCATTCATTCTTCATTAGCTTTCTTAGACAAAACTTTAGTTCAAAGCCCGATTCAATTCAATACATAGGGACCTAACCCATAGTTATCATATCACCAAAGTCACCAAATTAACTCATTACATAGCATCAATACGTTCACATAGCCATTTACAAATCATTCATATTCATTATGTCAATATTAAAATTCATTCACATTTATTATACCAATATAATAGTCAAAGCACCATTACATATGACTAGTTAATTCTCTTAGACATTTTCACAAACATTGCGAGGGCATACCTTTAACAAGACAAAAACCTAAGTAGAAACCATCAAAATTAGGGTTAATCAATACCCATTTGTTAAATGACAATCGACAAGCATCCATATGTGAAAACCATCACTGAAAACGTATATAAGCACTAGTTAAGCAAGAGTAAACAATACCCAATACTATGCATCAAAACCCCCAACTTTTGATTTAAAATCCACAATATACAAGTGAAAATCATTTTTTAAAATACATGATATTTTAAACTAACAACGAGGAAAGAGTCACATGCCTTATACAAGATAATTCATGAAAGGAATTTGAACCCTCTTAGCCTTTGGATGAACACTTGGGAAACCTTAGCCTCAAATCATCAAGAGTGAGTTAGAGAGTGTTTTTGTAAGTTTTAATCTTCCACTAGGTGTTGTAGGAGGCCATAAAATGAAATATAATGTGAGGAATTTAGGTTTTTATGGTGGGAAATATCCAAAACATCCCCAACTAAAAATTTTGAAATCTTATTCCTAGAGAGGGTATAACTTTCCCAACTAAACCATATCCTAAGGTATAGTGGTACCCTAACTCATACCCTAGGCCTCACTATTGACCTCTAAACTATCCAAGATATGACTAAACATGCATAACTCGTACCCTAAGGTATGAGAGGTACCATAAAAAACATACCCAAGACAGTTTCTACTAGACCAAGCATAACACATCATACAACTTGGTAACATACGACCCGTACCCTAACATACAACTTGGGAGAGACTAAACCATACCTGGGACAAAATTTAAACCCCACTACATTACCTAACATATGAGTAAAAGGAACTAATTTATATTCTAGGGTACGACTAGTACCCATGAGTTGTACCTTTCCCAAAATGTTCAAAACTCAAGAAATTTTGCACGGGCCAAGGTTTTGGGTGTTTCACTATCACTGTGATATTAGTGTATTGTGATTTAAGTTTGCCTACATTAGTCATTCTCAATTCTGTTGGAGACTAGTTGGTTGTCATGGTTGAGTTATGGCTTTTTGGAAAATGAAGTAAGAAGTTAGTTATAAAAGGGATTCCTTTGGTGAAATTCTTGGAATGCATTGTTTCTCCTTAGTCGTTATCTAGGGAGTCAAACTTGTAGTAGTTGGGTCCAGTACCTCATCCATTCAATCTCTCAATCTCTTCCTACACATTGACTTTTGTGGATGGAAGTCTTTTTAGTAGTGGATATTGTAATGACCCTCCAGGTCACTTTCTCAAATTTTGTGAATTTGCAATATTTCGTGCCTTCCCACAATAAATATAGGTCACTTATGACTTGCCAGAACTATTAGTACGATTTATGAATAATTTATTTAGGTTTTATGCTCAATTTACTATTTTTGAGATATTGATGTTAAGGAATTAGTCTTTGACATAAAATCCTAGTAAATAACCTCAGATGAGAAATCCAACAACCCCTTTAACTCTAGAATATTGATATTAGCCTGGGGTAACCTTGGTTCTGGTCTCTCGACTTTCATATTTATTTTAAGCTATCAGATAGAATTTACTTTAAGCGTAGCTATAGGTGTGAACATTTAATCAAAATGATCTCAAATGAAAGTTTCGATCATTTTGTTTTGTTCGAAATTTAGAATTTGGTATTGTAGGATAGTTCATTTTCATGCGTAGGGTTTCAAATGAATCTCGAGCACTCTATCGTAGTAAAACCTGGTGCTACCACTTAAGCGGTGGTCTCTTAAGAAATTCGGGGATCATATTTGTTGTAAACCTTGGAGCTTACCCAGTCTCTTACTTATGGCCTCATAACTTAAGCATAGGTCTCTTAAGAAACACTCGACCGCTTAAGTGATGGATAGCTTTTGGTGGAGGACCACTTATACCATCATTTGACCACTTAAGAGATAACTTGATCACTTAAGTAACAACAAATTGTATTATATCCCCTTCATCACTCATTTTCTTCCATATTTCTTGACCCATTTCCTCAGTTATGGTGATCTTAGAGCATGTGAAGTGTGGGGAATAATCCACTAAAGCTAAGTTACCCCAGCACTCCTTGGTTGTTTCCCATTATTTTTCTCATTGAATTTCTTTCTTTTACATTGTTAATTCTTAGAATTTAGGTTTTAAATCCTTACACTTTAGGAGTTGATTTCAGTCCTGATTTTATTCTCCATTTGTGCTCCAATTTTGAGCACACATTCCTTATCCTTTGAGAGGTCTCATGACAAATTAAATTTTGAGTTTCATCTGGGAGCCTCGCATGCCCGTTCTTAACTTGAATTTAGACTCAAATATTTTTAAAGCAATATGGGTCTCATTTTAATCTTATTGATTTAAGGATTATTATTTTGATAGTGTGATATTATTTCTAGATCATAGAGCAGAGACAAATGCTTTGCTGACTATTCAAGACTTACGATTTTGGCATCTAAGGTAGGCTTCGATCTATTTTTATTTAAGATATTGTGTATATTTAGATTATATGCTAGGTAAGGATTATAGGACATGTTTATGTCTATTATATCATGACTTAGCCTATTTAAGGGATGTGGCTTTTGTCTATAGATTCTTAGACACTTATGGTTGTATTATTTAGATACTGGTGATGGAATACATACTTTTAGGTGCATTCATGCTCACTTAGGGGTATTGTTCTAACAAAAACAAGGATTTTAGTAGTGTTTTCTAAAATGGGGATTTATTAAAAAAAATTAATTTTGAAATAAATTCTTTTGTAATGGATATCGTACCACCTTGCTTAATGATTTATGATCTTTTGGGACTAAAGATGATGTTTTGGAATTTAAATCGAGATTGATTCTGTTCTATGGTTTATCCTCTCTTTTAGCATTACTATTTATTTTGGTTGAAAGAGATTTTGACCTTTATATGCTTTTATGATGATTTAGTCCCGAAGTTGATATTGGGCAATGGATTCACAGACTTATACTTTTTTAGTCACGTTTTGAGTCCGTGAACTTACTATATATATATATCTATTAATTAATGGATGGAGTAGATTGATGGTGATTATTGTTGTAGGTCCTGGATTGGGATCAGGTAGTGTATATGAATATTTTCGAATTCCCTTGGGGCCCTTTTATCCAAGAACCATAGTTAAGGAGAAGAGAGTAGTCACAGGTTGTCATGACATGATTTACGAGTCATGATGGCACCTACGTTATCCTACTTGTAGGTATGCCGTATCCTAGCCCGGACATAGATGTAATGGGCTAACTTGGTAAAAATAGCCTAAAATATGAAAATTTATAATTAAAAACTTAGATAGAGTAAATACAGCCATAATATTCAAATACATAAATGGAAAATCAAACAACTATCCCAAGGCTCAGTAATGTCGCCACAAGAGCAACTTCAAATAAACTATGAGTATGAAATAGTTAAATACAACCCGTCTTGAAGAGTAAAGACAAGATATAGATAAATAGAAGGAAAAAGGGTAACTCTAACTCCAAGAGCTCATCCTATCTTCGAAATTAATCCTGCATGTATGTCGAAACAGCGATGACAACTAGTACTCGGATCAGCCTAAAAAAGGTACAGATAAACTAACTTAATTATTTAAATAATATAAATATAATAATATAATTTTTGACAAAGGGCGGCTTCTCCTATGTTGTGTCAAATTTGCATCGATAAAAAGAGATTTGTCCTCTCCTGTACTCCTATAAAGAAATCAGTTTTTTTTTTCTTAAAATCTCGTCTAATACTAATATTTAATCACTAACTAATCTAAAATCTAATAAAATAATAAGTAATAAATTAAGCTTCCATTTCAACACGGAACGAAACATTCATTTTGAACAATAGATATATTTCACATCTAACTATAACTAACAATGAGGAATTTTATAATGGCAGTATTAAAAAACGCACTTCGAGATAAAAAAAACGTATTCGTAAAAATATTTGGAAAAGGAAGACATATTGGATAGCATTAAAGGCTTTTTCGTTAGCGAAAGCTATTTCTAATGGGGAGTCAAAAAGTTTTTTTTTTGGTACGCCAAACAAAAATAAATAAGTAATAAAACATTAGAATAATTTAAATCAACTTGAAAAAATAATTCAATATATTCTAAAATTATTCAATTATTATCTAATTGAATAATTTAAGGATTTCCCTTTCATATTTGATATTGATTAGTGAGCTAATCAATATGTAATGGAACTCTATTCACTTTTCTAATTGATATAGAAAATAATAGAATTAGGAAATCCTATATATACTACTCACTAAATAATAACTTTTTTGTTGACAAAAGAATAAAGATCGTTTCTATTCCAAGGTGGGGAGTTTGATTTTCCCCACCGACCTATTTGTTTGTAGAATTAAATTAAAAAAAAAATTCTATATTTTGATTTTATTTCCATCTCTCCATATCTAGAGAAGAACGTGTATAAAAATCTTTAGTGAAAGTTAAGAACTCATTGAAACTAACTGATTCTATTTTGCAACCTTTGTATTTTGTCTAACTTTATAACTTTTTATTTTCTCCGAATTATTATATAGACCCCATATATATCTTGCCCTTAATCCAATAGAGAAAATTGCTTAATGAAATTTTGTATGACTAATTGTCAATTTTGAGCGATGCAAAATAGGTTCTTTTCTTTGTATTTTGTCGTCAAAATACCTTTTTTGTTTTAGATTTATGAAAAATAAATAAATAATAAATTGCTGATTAAACAATGAAAACAAAAACTTTTTGAACTCTATTCCTTAATTGAATATAGAACGGTTTAGTTACAAGAGTTCAATTCGTGGAAAGCATAAAATATAGGAAAGTTCCAGGTTAAATAAAAAAACTAAGACTCTAAGCTCAAATCTAAAATAATGAACCTTCAATCTCCAATTCCTATTTGAACAACCTTTTATTGTTATTAATCCATTTGAATCATTACTAAACTAAAATAGCTTACTCAATCTCGACGATTGGTTAATCATAGGCTATTATGAGTTCAAGACAGGCCGCTATGGTGAAATTGGTAGACACGCTACTCTATACTATACCAATTAACTATAGTTGTAGACCATCCCTTTTCACTCATATATATACACCGGACAAAGAATCACAACCATAAGTCATATCGGTACTCACACTCATAAACCATACCAATATTATATCTATTAATTCATTCCAGTAACTATGCCAATAGGCTATGTTAATCGTTGCATCCATAAGTTATTTCAATAATCATATCTATAAGCCATTAATTATTAATCACATCAATATCCATATAATTAAGTATGTCAAAAGGCCATATCATTATTCTTATATAAATAAGCGATTCATCATTAATCATATCTGTATCTATATTATTGATCATGTCGATTGGTTATATCATTAATCATATCTATAATACATTAATCATTCAGCACATCTATATCTATATCATTAATTAAGCATGTCGATAGGCCACATCATTAATAATATCCTTAATCCATAACATTAATCATATCGATAGGCCATATCATTAATCATATGTGAAAGAAGCATCAATAATCATATATAAATATAATCCATATCATTAGCAATACCCGAAATTAGCATCAATCATGTAATATCCAATTAACATACTCATATAGTATATCCAATATCCTCAAGTCCCAAACCAAACATTAATGAGGGTGTATCATGAATAAAGAAGTCTATAATGCTAACACAAGTCTTGGCCTAAGGTGGGCCGGAGAAGCCCACTTCTAATTCCTGAAATTCATTTTATGCAACTTCTACCTCGTACTAGGCTAAGGTATCTTAGGTAATTTATAGATGTTTAATAATCCCCAACTAGCCCTAGGATATAAGTTCCACCCAACCATGAACAACAAAGGTAATTTCCACCATAAACACTAGTGACTAAGACAATTTCAACAAAGACATGTATGACAAAGCTAATTCACCTATGTTATGGTTAAGAGATATCTTAAAAAGTCCAACTAAACCAAATACTGTTAATCTTAAATTCAATACCTAAATTCCATCCCATATCTAGCATAATATCATAATCATACTATCACTACCCGAGCTGGGGCCCTAGCCGTAATGAGCATCCCTAACTATGAAGTCCTGGACGCTCTTCCAAATCTGGTAATCATACATAATATTCATATAATATAAGAAAATTTGCAGAAAACAATACAAGACGGAACCATTGTCAATGTCATAAACATGAACAATTTTAAAAGGGAAATTCTGAATATTCTAAACATGTGACAACTGTCTGTGAAATATCTAACATTACAATCACCATCTTAAGTCTGAAACAAAACTGGGACAAGGCCCCCAATAGAACATAAAAGAATGAAACAATGAAATTTGAAAATTAGTCCTTCCGAATTAGAGAAGGCTCTTCAACTGCAACTTCTGACAAGCTAATGTACTAGTTAATGAGACCCCAGGACTGTGTCTTAGAATCCTAAAATATAGGGGGGTCAATACAGATGTACTGGTGTAGAGCAATCCAAAATAATGCTTTCATATAAATAAAATAGTTGAGAGTAGGTCGTAAAACATCATGCATGATATGGTTCAAAACACATGGGCACTTCTTTGATAATCAAAAAACATTCTTGTCAATGCAGTTTCTAATCTTTGTATTATTTCTGAGTTAGGTGGCACTCCCCTACAAGTCTAGTATTCCATGGGCTATATGGAATCCAGCATTGACTCAGTGGGAAAGCCCCCAACCCAAGTTTTCCACAAGGTTTGGAGTGTCTGAGTCTAATACGCCACAAGGCTCTAGGCTAGCATAAAATTCCTCTAGAGGATTAAATAACCTGTATCAATAAAACACGATTTCAGAAAATAAGTAGTCTGAACTTGTGCCTTCTTCGGGGAATCACCTAACATTTATTTATGCTTATTTTTAACCATTTCTAAACCATTCTATGTTTCAAAATCTGAATATCTTATTGAAAACATGCATTCGGTTCTGTTCTGAATTACCATGGCATTATCTAAGTTGGTGTCGTCACACCAAGACTTGCAAGTCATATTTCTGTGCCATAATTTATCATGCATAATGGTATCATTAAAACACAATTCAGACCACCCAAACAAACAAATAGTATAAGATATTTCATGTTCCAAAACACAAGTCAAAACTATGAAAAGATTGTCATTCTTTCATCAAACATGTGGTGGTCATGTATTTGTTTTTTGAAAACCCATGCAGCTCATTTATTTTATATATATTCAACATTTATCAACATGAACAACCCTCTCTTTTGAATTCAAAATCATATTCAAGTCATAACATTAATCAAGACATTCATATCATGTTTTTCAAGATGCATTTGAAGCAATCCATATCATATGAAATATGAGAAAAATCTTAACAAGAGAGGGATTCTATATGATTCATGCTCTCAATTAAATATTCAAACCCAATTTTCATACATACATATATATACAAGTATAATTCAATTTGTGGAAAAGGCCTCAAGGCCAAAACAATAGTGTCATTAAAATAATCATAAAGCAACATTGTAATATAAATTCTAAAACCCATTCGAAATTCATGATTTCAACATAATTAAATGTTGTTGAACAATTTTAGAAAAACCCCGCGTACCTTAGATTAATTAGGTTGGAGGATGGAACCTAGATCTTCATCTGTTTCTTGGAAATCTTTAACTTAAAGGCTTGACTTCTTGATGTTTTGGGAATAAGTTATAGAATCTTTGGGGGAGGAGTTAGGGTTTTTGATTTTGAGAGGAAAAGTGAAAATAAGCAATTTTGGCTTCTTGGGGAAGAAATTATATGTTATAGACGGATTTTGGGTGAGGGGAAATGATCACGGTGCCCCTAGACCCATTATAAACTGAAATAATGCGTAAAACAGTCTTAGATTCGCGTCTGGTTTCATGTCGATGCGATCTCGACGCGATGCGTCATGATCGCATCGGCTTACTGCCTCACACAGAAAATGTTATAACTTTTTGCTCGTTTATTAGATTTTGGCGATATTGGTATTGTTGAAAAGCTACTTAAATTATCAATAATTTGGTGAGTCTTGACCTGCAAAATTCTATGTGTATCAAAAGTTATATGTGTTCCAAGTAGACCCTTGTAGAATCTAGTATCCAATTTTGGATGAATGATAGATTCTTAGCTTAACTTTGCTTTTGGCCATTTCTATGAAAATTTTTCACCTCATAATCACTTCATATACAAGGAGAGAGATCATGAAACATGAATCTAAACATAAACCATGGAATTAGAGCTTACTCACGTAGAACAATGATTCAATTTCTAGCAAAAATATGTGGGGTGTTACATTATCTCTCCATTGGGATCATTCATTCCCAAATGATATGTAGTGATTTTTGAGGATCAAAAAGTATAGAATAAAGAACGTAATATCGCATTGAATAATTTTTCTCAACAAAATATACAAGGACATCAAACGATTTTAATGGTAACCCTGAGTGAAACGTGAAAGCAAGAAACATGAGATAGTGAGACTTTACATAGGGATGATCTTGCACATGAGTTATATGAATCATAATCATCACAACACAAGGCAGGGGTTTATTTGATGATCATAGATTGATTGATATTGGCACTAGTAAAGAAATAAGATTTCTTGGAAGATAGGATTAGAAGCATTCTCTACTTACAAAGTACCGCTGAATAGACTTAAACTTAGAGGCAATAATCGCCTACACCCCAAACAATAAATAGCATACTTCACACTTGCTAACTTAAAATTCTCTAATCACCCATCTAGCCACAAGAATTTGAGTCCTGCTACTTAGTACTACTATGTTGAAGCCTAACTCGGAGTTAAAAGGTGATAACTTAAACTATAGGACCCTATACTTTACACCCCATTAAGAACATTGACTCACCTTATCACTATTATCAAACACTCTCGGGTTTTAATTCAAGGAATACTAACCACATAGTACATAGGTTGAGTTTTCATCAGTCACAACATTCAAGCCTATCATTACTACACCCACTTCATGGATTTCCCCCTCTAAGACCAGCAAATTCAATTACATTCACAAAGATTTTTGCCATATATCTCATTCCCAACTATTTCTCATAATAAAAGTCCATCCCCTTCTTAGCTATTTCACACAACAAAATTTAATCTCCTTCCTTTCCCTTTCACTTATAACCTTAGCTCAAGAATTCACATCAAATTTTTTTCACCTTCAAGAACATCTACTCCCCTATCTAACGCATCACCAGACTTCCACATCAATCATTATACTATCATATAGAGGGTCATTAAGGGACCCGAGCATGAATAGCATGAATAGAAGTAACACTATTAGACCATAACTTATACTTATTGCACTACTCAAAGAGGGACATGAAATAAAGATATGATAGAATAAACATGGAGTGCTCCATATAACAAGTCCCTGGATCATAAGTAAATAGTCATTCAGAAGACACAATATTGTATGAATTCTTAGGATAGAGCACAGTGAGAAACATTGGTGCACAATCAAGATAACATGAAGGAAAGTGATTGAATTACCCTCCTTGACCTGGAAATCAGTAAGACAAACTAGGAACCCAACGCATTTGGCGACGCGATGTGTCGAGATCGCATCGAGACATTGTATGGCCAACGCAATTACCGCTGTGGTATGGCGATATAGCATTGAGCCACTGATTTTCTCACTCAATGCATCTCAAACATGGTCTGAAGATTCCAAAACTTTCTCAGAACAACCCCTCTATGCTCCTAAACATGAATCAACTCAAAAACGTATGTCTCGAGGTCGGAAAGATCAATTTAAAAATCATGAAAGTTAAGAGCTCAAAATATGGCTAAGTATTCTAATACTTAGAATAAAAATTTCAGCTCTCCATACATGCAACCAAGAGTGGCATTGATTAAAGAATACTACGGGGTGTTACATTACAACTACGACAAAGATTTCCGCTTGAAGCGATTGCTCCTCATTTAAGGAACTGAGATTTTTCCATAAGTTTGCATAAACTTTAACACTCTGGCGAAACCTAACATAGGATGAATCGGTGACATACATAAATATATTTTCTTAGGACCTAGCATGCAGAGAGACATAGATTTTCATGGATCATAAACAACATAACATATGGCTTGAATACATGAAAGACTGGATTACTGAGAGACATAATTGCTTCTAGTTTGGAGGTCAGATCATAAACCTAAGTCCACACAAAACTCAAAACATAGACATGAATTGAACAAATGACATAAGACATTAGCAGGATCCTTTCCTAAATTGAAGTAGGAGGATTATGCTTGAGCAGAATTAGGTTCAACATAGTTCCTTCCCGGAACTTGCCACACTAAGAATATTCGGGAACTCACTTAATTCCTTAGCTCCCCCTTAGATCAAAGTTACACCACTAAACTTGCAGACATAACATCACATCATAAATCTATAGCCACAACCTCAATGCAAATGAGACATCACCATAAAATTCAAATCTAATATCTCCCTGATGAACTATACTCGGAAGGCCTTACTTTTCGAAAAATTCTACTCTTAACTTTTGCTAACCGCTATAGCCATTACTCTACAATTCCCACTCTCATAAGCGTATGCATCTACACTCCCTATGACAAAGTAGGGTATCAATATACATATGAACATAAACTCCCCTTAATAAAAGTATAAAGATACAAAATCCTTTCTAAGAAACCCCCTCCAGGGACACTAATCGTAATTTCTCCTAACCCCCAAAGTCATCAACTTATGACTAAAATTTTCATCGGCATAGACACCCACACTTCTAAATACTTAGTGCTCTATCTTCAGTTCCTTAGAATACTTGAATTACCCCTAAAATCATATAACTTGCAACTTAACAAAAATTTGGAAAGCCATACCCAAGGCTCACATTGCCTACCTAATTTTTCTTTATCCAACTCTAAAGAGCAGCATACAACTTCCCAGATTTCTCCATACTAAAAAATTCAAAACTAATTCTAGGTACACAAAACACTTATACACATAAAACTTTTTCTAACAACCAACTACCTGAGGTCAACTTATTCATATATACTCGCATTGTTATCCACATAACAATTCAATCATAATTCATTATTTTAACACTAATTCCCATGTACACATATACCTCATGATTACCACTTAAACTTTTATAAATCAATAACCCCAGCCATTTCGTACATCACATCAAGCCTGCTAATTACTCCACAAAACATGCATCATTAATCTTAAGCTATTATTCTTGCCACCATACTTCACACCTTAGGTTCAAGTCTATAGTCTTGCATCAATCTTGTACCACAAATGTAGCATTCCACATGCTATACTAGTCAATTAAATTGGGAAACCAACCCAAAATACTAAATTTCTCCTAGCTACTGCCTACTATTACTTCCCCTCCATGACATTACTACTACACCTCAAATTCCACTACACATTCTCACAATGTACTAGTTTACAATACTTAAAGAAAAAGACCATCAAAGGGGGTAAAGTCACATTATTGAATTAGTCGATCTTAATCTTGCAATATAACCCATTTCAATCTTATATACATATTCCAATTTCTCAAATCATACCTACTTACCTAATCGTACATCACAATGATCTTATAAATTCAATAACCACTAATGAATCACTACTTATAGCTTATTAATTAATCTACCCCTTTCCATTCACAGCCTATAGATAATTTTTAAAATTACAATAGCCATCCATTCTATGATCCTTCCACATTCTGAATAAAGAATAATCATATCCTGTATCTTTCTTCACAGACTACCATACAATCTACAATTATTGCCGCACATTAGTCTATTATTATATCACATTAGTCTATCACTATACAATGGAAACTCACTCCTTAATCCATGATTATACAACAAAAACTATTTATTTGTGCAAATGTCACCCTTACTGACTACTAACTTCATGACTACATGTCACCAACTTTTGGACCATCTCACTACCAATAGGCCATGAAACTTTAACATACACTACTACTCAGGTGGAAATAAAGTTCCAACATTCTACTACACATCATTACACTTATATATCACATCCCCTAGAAGAATTTTTTTAAAGGAGACTGGATACACTCCATACCTCAGACTCAACCGCACGACTAATGCAGATAGGGGTATGTGATCAAATAAACACTCTTTAAAGCACTCATGGACTCATCTCAAGTCCTTAAGAAAAATCCATAACTTTATGGATGAATCATTCAGAGAGAACCACATCATTGTTGGAGCTAGTCTTTTCGAATTATATCACCTAGACAATAAGGCATGACCCATAAAACTGGAACGAGGAATGAACTTGGATAACTTTCTTATGGGCGACTCTATAGCACAGACTAGAGTATTAAATAATGGGAAACAACTCCTAAATATCCGGTAGCCTCCTTATTATAAGTGTGGTGCACAACACACCCATAAGAAAGACTCTACTAGACATGATTTCACAGATACCCTGGGATCATGAACCATGCTTTGATATAAAGTTTGTCACGACCCGAGTTGGGGCCCTAGCTGTAACAAAAATCCCAAACTATGAAGGACCGTATGCTCTTCTAAATATGGTAATTATGCACAATATTCATATAATATAAGAAATTTTACGGAAAACAATACAAGATGGAACCATGGTAAATCTAATAAACTTAAACTATTTTAAAAGGGAAATTCAAAATATTCTAAAAATGTGACAACCATCTGTGAAATCTCTAACATTGCAATATCCATCTTATGTCTGAAACAAAACTGGTATAAGGCCCCTAGTACACCATAAAAGAAACAAATAATAAAATCTAAAAATTTAGCCTTCATGATTAGAGAACGCTCACCAACTGCAACTTCTGACTACTCAATCTACTGCTTAATGGGACCCCAAGACTGTGTCTCAGAATCCTGAAATATAGCATGTCAATACAGATGTACTGGTATGCAGAGCAATCCAAAATAATGCTTTTATAGAAATAAAATAGTTGAGAGAAGGTCGTAAAACATCATGCATGATATGGTTCAAAACACATAGGCACTTCTTTGATAATCATAAATCATTCTTGTCAATGCAGTTTCTGATCTTTGTTTTACTTCGAAGTTAGGTGGAACTCCCCTACAAGTTTGATATTCCACGGGCTCTATGGAATCCGTCATTGACTCAGCGAGGAAGCCCCCAACCCAAGTTTGTCGCAAGGGTTGGAGTCTCTGAGTCTAATACACCACAGGGCTCTAGTCCAATGTAAAATACTTCTAAGGGATTAAATAACCCATATCGGCAAAACACAGATTCGGGCAATAAGTAGTCTGAACTTGTGCTTTCTTTAGGGAATCACCTAACATCTCTTTATGCCCATTTTTATCCATTTCTAAACATTCATCATTCTAAGTTTCAAAATATAAAAATCTTGTTGCAAACATGCATTCTGTTCTGTTCTTAATTACCATGGATTATATGAGTTGGTGTCGTCACACGAGGACTTGCAAGTCATATTTTTGAGCTATAATGTATCGTGCATAATTCTTTCATTAAAACACAATTCAGACCACCCAAATATGCAAATAGTATAAGAGATTTCATGTTCTGAAACACAAGTCAAAACTATGCAAAGATTTTCATTCTTTTATCAAACATGTGGTGGTCATATACTGTTTTGACAAACCATGCAACTCTATCATTATATATATATTCAACATTTATTAATATGAACAACCCTCTCTTTTGAATTCTAAATCATATTCAAGTCATAACATTAATCAAGACATTTGTATTATGCTTTCAAGATGCATTCGAAACTATCCATATCATATGAAAAATGGGAAAAATCATAACAAGAGAGGGATTCTATATGATTCATGCTCTCAATTAAAAATTCAAACCCAATTTTCATACATACATATATATACGAGTACAATTCAATTTGTGGAAAAAGCCTCAAGGACAAAACTATAGTGTCATTAAAAATTTTATAAAGCAACATTGTAATATAAATTCTAAAACCCCTCGAAATCATGATTTTACCATATTAAATGTTGTTGAACAATTTTCTTATGGCCAAGTAGTTTTAAAAAAATCCCACACACCTTAGATTACTTAGGTTGAAGGGTGGAACCTAGATCTTGATCCGTTTCTTAGAAATCTTGAACTTAAAAGCTTGACTTCTTGATCTTTGGGGAATAAGTTCTTGAATCTTTGGGGAAGGAGTTTGGGTTTTTTTTTTGAGAGGAAAAGTGAAAATAGGCAATTTTGGCTTCTTGGGGCAAACATTCTGTGTTATTGATGGATTTGGGTGAGGAGAAATGACCACAGTGCCCCTAGACCCATTAGAAACTGAAATAATGCGTAAAACACCTTAGATTCACGTCTGGTTTCACATCGACGCGAAGCATCATGATGGCATCGGCTTACGGTCTAACACGAAAAATCCCATAACTATTCATTCATTTATCAGATTTTGGCAAAATTGGTATCATTGAAAAACTACTTAAATTATCTACAATTTAGTGGGTCTTGAGCTGAAAAATTCTCTGTGTATGAAAAGTTATATGTGTTCCAAGTCGACCCTTGTAGAATCTAGTATCCAATTTTGGATGAATGAGAGATTCTTCGATTAACTTTGCTTTCGGCCATTTCTAAGAAAACTTTTCACCTCATGATCACTTCATATACTAGGCGAGAGATCTTGACACATGAATCTAAACATAAACCACGGAATTAAAGTTTACACATGTAGAACGATGATTCAATTTCTAGCTTACAAATATGGGGTGTTACACATACTACGAAATAACTTAATCTACGAAGATGATAAACCTAGCGTACTTGGATGCCAAACAAATCTTGAAGAATCCCCTAAACAATCGATTTTCCTTTTAGAAAAGCTTCCGCAAGGTACCATGCTATCAAAATCACAATTTATTAATCAATACATGAAAAATAATACCCATATTGTACTCTTGAGCTTCGGGTCAAAAATTATATAAAACTCCCATGTGGAGCTCATTTATAGAATCACACTTTCGAAACCAGCACAACATCCCTAGAAGCTCAAGGAAGATTTACCCTCAAAATGAGTGAATTTCGAGCTTTAATTTTGCTATAATCAAGCCACCCAGATTTTAGGGATATTTTTGTAAAATAAAAAGAATTCTATCAAAAATTGAATGGAAGCTTTCCATAAATTCAAAGGATAAATGCGTAAATAAACTTGACCAATGCTCCACATCTACCCATAATTGATTCTCCAAATAAATTCCACTTTTTAAGGTTAAAAATTGTAGAGAATGGAAGATGAATGGTGAAAATGGGGCTATGTGGGTGATTATACCCTTTCTAGGCACATGAGTGTCACTTAAGCAAACACCGGGTCTCTTAAGTGACCACTACTTAAGCAACCAGGTGTCATGTTTCTGACACTAACAACCTCATCATATATTTCGTAAGAGATTCTAATATGTCTTAAGTGGCATTCACTTATGCGACACTTGCTTTGCGTATGCGATACCAGTGGGCCAAGCTAGGTCGCATAAGCGGCCGGCTGGTCGTGTACTCGATGCACCAGACTCCAGCTGAGATTGTGAATTTTTTCAAGTCTATGCCAACCCCTCGAGATTCATCTGAAATCCCATACACGCAAACAAACTATACTACCATATCAAATCTTATGTTGCAAACAAAATGGCATTGTTAAAATTTTATTTTCAGGTCATTTCAAAACAAAGTGGGTCCACACCCACTTGTATTTTTTCTCAACTTCCAACTAATAGCTCAATATAATTCCGGAAACCTTGGGACCCAAACCAATGTTCCTTCTAACCTAAAATTGATGTTCCAGAGCTATTGGAATGGTCAAATTTTTCATACGAGGTCATTTGGTTGAAGTTTTCACATAATAGCCAATTTGAACTAAAGAACGCTTCAAAATAGGGCATTTGCTCTAAAAACCAATAAATTTCCCGATAACCGAACCATCAATTGTAGAAAGTCATAACTAATTTTTAGAACCAATAGGAAAGCTCGAAATGATAAAATTGAGAAAAAAAACAAAAAACTGACCTACAGGGTCATTTTAATATCTATTATAAAGAGAATTTTGTTCTCAAAAGTAAAGAATTAAAATGCACTTGAAGCCTCAAACAGGTTGGGATACTGGGTATGAATCTCACTCTCGACCTCCTAAGTAGCTTACACAACTAGGCGGTGCCTCCACTGGACCTTAACATCTAGAATCTTCCTAGTTCCCAACTGCCTCACGTCACTAGCCAATATGAGTATAGGCTCCTCCACAAAGGTCAATCTCTCAGTCAACTGAACTAAGTCCTATCGAAGAACATAAGATAGGTCAGGAATATATCGCCTCAACATAAAAACATGGAAAACAGGATAGAAATCAACAAAATCTGGGGGGCTAAGGCTAACTCATAGCCACCTCACCAATTGTCCAAAAAATCTCAAAGGGTCTAATATATTTAGGGTTGAGCTTGCCTTTCCATCCAAAGTTTATCACACCCTTCAAGGTTTATACACTGAGGAATACTCGATTACAAAATATCATGAATTACCTCGACTCTATCCAACCAATGCTGCAGAAAGTACTACGGGGCCTAATCTTAGAAATCTCAAACCATCCAATTCGAGAATGATATCTCCTACTATATAAAGCCTCAAAAGGAACAATTTCAATACTCAAACGGTAGGCATTATTATATGAAAACTCTGTCATGGTTAATGGTTGCTCCAACTAGCCTCTTGAATCTAACAGCCTGACATCACTAGCTAATATGAGTACAGGTTCCTCCGTGAAAGTCAATATCTCACTCAAATAAACTATGTCCTATCAAAGAAGATGAGACAGGTCAAAAATATATCGCCTCAATATAGAAACTTAAAAAACAAGATAGACATCTACAAATTTGGGGGTTAAGGCTAACTCATAGCCACCTCACCAATTGTGCAAAAAATCTCAAAGGGTTCAATATATTTAGGGCTAAGCTTGCCTTTCCACCCAAACTTCATCACACCCTTCATGGTTTATACACTGAGGAATACTCGATCACAAACTATCGTGTATCACCCCGACTCTATCCAACCAATGCTGAAGAAAGTTAGTATTACGGGGCCTAATCTCAGAAGTCTCAAACCATCCAATCAGGGAATGATATCTCCTACTATATAAAGCCTCAAAAGGCCTAATTTCAATACTCGAATGGTATGTATTACTATATGAAAACTCTATCATGGCTACGTGTTGCTCTAACTAACCTCTGGAATCTATAACATAGGCTTGGAGCGTATCATTAAGAACTTTAATAGTCCACTCCGACTGCCCATCGATCTAAGGATTGAAGGTTGTATTAATATCCACATAAGTAACCAACTTCTCCTAAAAATCTCTCCAAAACCTAGAAGTTAACACCATGCAAATAGACTTTCTCAGTAACATAGATCGAGGAAAATCTCTCAGCACTAAAGAAAATCTGAATAGGAATGAATTATGCTGACTAGGTAAATTAATCCATAACGACCCAAATACCATCCAAACCATGAAAAGTATGATACAAACGCTAATAAAATCCATAGTAATTCGCTCATTTTTCCACTCGAGAATGGAAAACCTCAAAATCAAGCCACCAGGTCTTTGATGCTCGACCTTCACCTACTGACAACATCAATAATGAGCTATAAAGTATACCACATGTCTCTTCATATCACTCCACCAATAATGTTGTTTCAAATCTCTACATATTTTAGGTTTACTCGAGTGAATAGAATATCTAGAGTCATGATCCTCACAAAAAATGGACTGAATCCAGCCATCTACTTTCACAACATAAATATGACGATCAAATCTCAAGACACCCTTAGAATCTAACATGACCCTATTCGACTCACCAATCAACATCTTAACACAGATGATGAAAAGCCTCTTATCCTCAAACTGACGACTCCAAATCTGCTCAAACAATAGAGACCTCACCTCATCCCTAGTAAGAACTATCTAAGGTTTGAAATATAAAGCCTTACCATCAAGTTGACCAAGGACTTAATATCCCAAGATAATGACATTTGAGACACTAAAATGCAAGGCAAGCTACCCTTAATTAATACCTTCTGGTTCAAGGCATCTACTACCATGTTCTCCTTGAACGAATGATACAAGATACAACAACAACAAACCCAGTGTATTCCCACCTGGTGGGGTCTGGGGGGATAGGATGTACGCAGTCCATACCTCTACCTCTGAAGAAGTAGAAAGGCTATTTCCGATAGACTCCCGGCTCAAGACACGCGGTACCACACAAACACATAGTAAAGCACAGCACAAGGTTACAAGATTACATAACATAAATACGGCACCCATAAGTAATCTAAAACAAAGGAAAACACACAGATCCATAATAAAACATGGGATGCGGGCTCCTAACATTCATAAACCCCCACCAAGTAGTTCCCTACACTAGCGACTCAGGCTGGCCCTAGTCCTCTGCCCGGATTCACGACCTCCAAACCTTCCTATCTAGGGTCATGTCCTCGGTGAGCTATAACTGCTCCATGTCTCGCCTAATCACCTCACCCCAGTACTTCTTCGGCCTACCCCTACCCCGCTTAAACCTATCCAACGCTAGCCTCTCACACCTACGGACCGGGGCATCCATGCCCCTCCTCTTCACGTGTCCGAACCATCTCAATCGGGCTTCCCGCATCTTGCACTCCACTGGTGTCACACCAACCTTCTCCCAGATGTTCTCATTCCGAACTCTATCCCCTCTAGTTAGCCCACACATCCAGCGCAACATCCGCATTTCTGCCACCCTCATCTTTTGGATGTGGGAGTTCTTCACTGGCCAACACTCCGCTCCATACAACATGGCCGGACGGACTACCGCCCTGTAGAATTTGCCTTTAAGCTTAGGCGGCACCTTCTTATCACACAGCACCCCCGACGCGAGCTTCCACTTCATCCATCCCGCCCCAATACGGTGCGAGACATCCTCATCAATCTCACCGTTACTCTGGATCACGGACCCGAGATACTTGAAACTCTCCCTCTTACCTACCTCCTGTGATTCCAGCTTCAGTACTACCTCGTTCTCCCTCCTCATGTCATTAAACTTGCATTCCACATACTCTGTCTTGCTTCTGCTCACCCTGAACCCTTTACACTCAAGGGTTTGCCTCCACACCTCTAATTTGTCGCTCACACCCTCTCGGGTCTCAGCTATCAGAACTACATCATCTGCAAAAAGCATACACCACGGCACCTCCCCTTGAATACGCCGCGTCAACACATCCATTACCACTGCAAACAAAAAGGGACTAAGAGTAGATCCCTGATGCAACCCTGTCCGTACCGTGAAATGTTCTGAGTCTCCTCCCGCCGTCCTCACCTTAGTTTTCGCTCCATCATACATATCCTTGATTGCTCTGATATAGGCCAGCGGTACTCCCCTCACCTCCAAGCATCTCCAAAGCACCTCTCTAGGGACTTTGTCGTAGGCCTTCTCCAGGTCGATAAACACCATGTGCAGGTCCTTCTTCCTCTCCCTATACTGTTCCACCAACCTCCGTACCAGGTGAATTGCCTCCATCGTCGAGCGGCCAGGCATAAATCCAAACTGGTTTTCTGAAATAGACACTATCCATCTCAGCCTCACCTCGACCACTCTCTTCCAGATTTTCATAGAGTGACTCAATAACTTAATACCCCTATAGTTGTTGCAACTCTGGATGTCCCCCTTATTTTTATAGAGAGGTATCATGGTGCTACACCTCCAAGCCTCGGGCATCTTTGCCGTCTTGAAGATTTCATTAAACAATCCCGTTTACCACCTCAGACCAGCCTCTCCAACGAACTTCCAAAACTCGACCGGTATCTTATCCGGCCCCGTCGCCCTACCCCTTCGCATTCTGCGAACAGCCTGTCTAACCTCTTCTACCTTAAAACGTCTACAATAGCTAAAATCCCGACACTCCTCTGAGTGCTCCAGTTCCCCTAACACAATAGCTCTATCCCCTTCGTCATTCAAGAGCCTATGAAAGTACGACTGCCATCTATTCTTAATGTGGCCGTCTTCCACCAACACTCTACCGTCCTCCCCCTTAATGCACCTCACCTGATCGAGATATCATAATCTTTAAGCAACTACATGTATTTACATTGCCTAGAATTAAGTTCTCAGATGCTGTAGACTAGAATGATCCATGAAGATCTCATAATGCACCCTATAAAGATAACCTCTAAATCTTAAGCTCGATAACTACCACCTCCAGCTCCAAATCATAAGTAGGGTAGTTGTGCTTGTCCATATTTAGCTTCCTTGATGTATAAGAAATAACGCGGCCCTATTGCATTAGTACATAACCCAAACCAATACTAGATGTATCACAATACACATTAAATCCCTCATCCTCAACAGAAAGAGCTAAAATAGGGGTTGAATTTAGGAATCTCTTAAGCTTTCCAAAGCTTGAATTACACTTCTTCAACCATCCAAAAGGATCCTCTTTCCAAGTTAATCTGGTTATCTGCACAACAAAAATAGCAAAAATCTCAACGAGCCATCTATATTAATAGGCCAAACCAATAAAGCTATGTACCTCAGTCAGAGATGTAGGTCTGGCCCAATCACACATAGCCTCAATCTTTGTCGGGTCTACCATAATACCACCCTTAGATACAACATTCCCAAGGAATGTCACTGACTTAAGCCAAAACTTACATATGAGGAATTTCAAAAAATAAATACTATCTCCCAAAGTTTGGAGCACAATCCTCAAATATTATATATTCTTCTATCTACTTCTCAAATATACCAGGATATCATCGATGAAAACCATAAAAAAAAATCAAAATAAGGCATGTACACAAGTTGATCAAAATCATAAAACGCGGATGGGGCATTAGTCAACTCAAAAGACATAACTAGGAACTTATACTGACTATAACAGGTTCTAAAGGCTATCTTTGGGATATCCTCAACCCAAATCTTCAACTGATGGGAACCAGACCTAAAATCAATCTTAGAGAACACCACCACTCAATGAAGTTGGATAAATAAATCATCAATACGTGGCATAAGATAATGGTACTTCACTATCACCTTATTAATTTTCCTATAATCAATACACATATGCATCGATCCGTTATTCTTCATTACAAACAACATTGCATCTTCACAAGAAGACACACTCAGTCTATAAAACCCATACCAAGAAGATCTTGAAGCATAAAATGAGTCATACGATAAGGTACCATAGAAATAGGTCGGGTTCTTGACTCAAGATCATTAATAAACTCAATACTATGCTTAGAACAAAGGCCAGTTAGATCAGTATGGAATATCAGGAAACCCATGAACCACAAGAATAAAGTCAAGTGATAGACTCGCCATACTAACGTCATAAATATAAGAGAGATAAGACTCACAACCCCTCAAAATAAGCCTTCTAACATAAATATTAGAATTAATTCTCATTAGCACGTGGCTAACAACTCTCTTTTACAAAATTGGGGGTACGCCGGGCATGGCTAATATAATGGTCTTGGCAAAATAATCCAAGATGACATGGTAGTGGGACACTAGTCCATGCCTAGAATCACATAAAAATCTACCATTATTAACATAATAAGATCAAACTGAGTATCAAACTCTCGAACAGTCATAAGACATTATTTATAAACTTGACCCACTACTAAAAAATCACCTACGGGAGTAGATATAGGTAATGAATGACATGGACAATAAATTCCAAGATAACTCTAATTGTAGGGCATAACAAGCAAATACATAAGAATAAGTAGATCCTGGATCAAATAAAGAAAAATTTGACTGATGGCACACCAAGATCATACCTATGATAATAGCATCTGAAGAATCAACCTCATGTCTAGAAAGTATGAAATACAGACAACCATGCCTGCCACCGAGCTTGGCTCCTAACCGACCTCCTATCCTGCCAGTCTAAGAGCCTTTATAAGCACTCTAACGACTACCCTTATGACCATGAGTACCACCTCTAGGTAAGGGATAAACTACCTGATGGGTGGAACACTCTAAGATAAAGGAATAATCAATACATGACTAGGTTACTTTCTCAATAAATGACCAAAATCTGCACAACCATAACATTTCCCAGGTGTTGAAAAAAATTAGAAGATCTAGATGAATCAAAAGAACCCCTACGACTAGAATAGCCATAAGAAAAACCTCTCAAACACTGACCACGACCCTATCCAGGACGATCACTGAAGCTAGACTACCCTATATTGTTAATATAAAGCACAACATAAATGGATCTACTTGACTGACCCTGATTCTAATATGGCTGATGCGGAGGGTGCCTACCCTAAGATCTACTACCTCTAAATCCTGAGCTACTACAGTTTTCATTGAACCTACCCTGAAATCATAGTATCTTATTACTTCCCTCTTGGGCCTCATGATGTATTTTTTACATAACCCGAGCATAATCTAAAAGCTCAACAAAAGAGCTACACAAAGAGACTTTGAAACAAAGCAATGAATCCTCTCATACTCAGTAGTCAGAATAGAAGTAACATGCTATTCCAGCTCATCAAATTGATCCTCATACTCCACAATAGTCGTGAAGACCTGGTCCAACCTCAAAATCTGATCCCTCAAACAATTCCTAATACTGCAGGGCATATAATTCTCTAAGATGATCTTAGAGAACTACGTTCATGTCAAAGTGGGATATCCAGCTGGCCTGGAATCAGGATGACCTTTCCACTAATGATGATCTACCATGTCTAACTAAAAAGTAGTGTAATTCTTTCCACGATTCACAGTAGGCCCAAATGAAGAAGCCTATCCTCACAAGGAATTAAGAATAAATATGCATCCTCACTTGGTGCGCCAGAAAACCTAAGTAAAGAAAATCTCATGAATTTACCCAGCTTCTTATACTTCTCTAAAGAAATAATAGGCTGAGCAACTATTTGTGGATTAGGGATCTCAACTCTATGAGCCATAGCTATCGACTATGCCCTACCTCAGTACCACTTTAATCTATAGATTGTGCATCAATAGACAGCTCACCAAAAACAAATACTAAAAGCTAACCAAAACATCTCTGAGCACTAAAGAAGAAATAAATCTTGGTGGAGACTGGGTTGACCCTAAGCCCACCGCTGGTTGGGTGAAAAAATCTCTGGGGTTTGGGGAAGGCCCATATCTTGGGCCCTAATTAGGGATACATCACGAGGCTATCCATGACTTTAGGTTATCCACAAACCTTAATAGGATCCCTAGGCTTAGTCTTGGGACCCATGTCTCATGTAGCGATAGCACACATCATACCCATTTATAAAAATGTGAAACCAAAAGATTTCTTTAGAAACCAACTTAGAACCTTTACAAAAGATGAGTGAAAGAAGTGAAGAAATCCTAAGAATGACTTATAGCCTCTTGAAGATAAGTAACAAACATCATCATTCTGATCGGAAGGACTCTACTAGACACTAGTTCACGTGATAATAATATCGGTGAAATGTAGACTCTAATACTAATTTTTAGGAACTGATTTACGAATCATGATGAAACCTACTTTATCCTGCTAGTAGGCAAACTGAACTATAGCCCAAAGCCAGATGCAATGGGCTAACTTTTTGGAGAATTGCCTAAAAGCTAGAAATTTACAATTAAAGACTTAGATAGAAATAATGCAGTCACAATAGTGTAATAGATAAATAGAAAATCATCAACCATCTCAAGACTCTGTGATGTTAGCAAAAGAGCTATTACAAATGAAATGAGTACTAAGAGTCAAATACAATCCATATCAAAGATGAAAGACTAAACATAGATAAATATAAGAAAAAGGATGACTCCAACTCCAAGAGCTTAATCAATCTCAAAAAATCAACCCTTCATAAACATCAAATTAGCAATGACAACTAGTACTCAGATCTGCACCTAAAAGTTATAAAAGTGTATTAATTATACCAACACTACGGGCAATCAGTAGGCATCATCAATTGACTGATATGGTTGTATAGCAACCAAATTGTCCATTGTGATTAGGGTTAAGAGTTCATGATAGAAGATAGAAGAGAGAAAAGTCTTATAAAGGCGTTAAGGAAAAATGACACTCTATTTCTATAAGGTGTATAACAAATACCTTGGAAATCATAATATAAGTAATACTTGGTTTTAATACTATGAGACTAAAATATGTAAAGCCAAAAAAATCCTAAATCTTTTCACCTTTTTGATACCCTTTTCAATTTATTCATTTATTTTGTTGATTTTCATAGTAAATAAGTAATATCTTAATAATTAAGCCATCAACTAAATCCTAGCAAGCTTTATATCTAAAATATGAATAAGGGTATCTTCCAATTTACCCTAATTAGGAAAACTATAATTGATTTTTATTATTGGTTAATAAGATATTTATAAATGATAAAAAATATGAATAATTTCTTTCCAATTTATCAATATGATAATTTTTCTCAAATAATTTAAGTGAGAATATCAAAATAAAAATTATCTTTAGGAATGAATAACAAAGCATTGCAAAGAAAGTACATAAAGTTATAGAATGTGGAGGGTATTTTTATAAACAGATAGTATTTTTTTTTAAAATATAGCAATGTATATTATTTAGTACATCAAAATAAACACTGGATAAGAACTAAGCCCATCATAATGTATCCCATCGCTACTAATTCTAACATTGCTAATCCCAACCTTATAGATATGCTCTATTAAATACTATTCTTATACCACTACCAAATGACTCCTTATGGTTTACCATCAATTGCTACATTATTCCTTACTATCGAGATATATTCAATGTTATTATTCGTGAAATTGTGTTGTGAGATACAAATTTACTACATGCTATTGGTGGATAAAAGAATATTTCTCTCTCTTAAGAATATTTCTCTCTCTCTCTACCTCTCGCTACTCATTTTGTAGAATGTTTAAAAATAATATTATTTATTTTTGTCCTTAATCTTTAGTGAGTAACTATGTTTTCTTCACCAATTTCAGATTGTTCTTCTTGCATTATGAGCACCTAAAATCCTCTACTAAGTCTGTGGATCCAATAAGGATATAGTGGTCATGGATTTCTATTGATTACATGATTTTTGGATTTGTAATATTAAGATATTTATAATTTTCATTGTTGGTCGATAGTTGCAAACATTAAACTATGCTATGATATTCTAGTTATGCTTGGTAAAATGAATTTGGAAGAAATAGTGAATAAGAACTCGAAACCCAACCCTCGTTAACTAGATTATCTTATACATATATTAGACGAACTAATATATATTTATTTTGAAAAATTATATTGAGATAAATCATGAGTTGAGAAATATTGAGTGATGATGTAATAGCCCGATCGTTTCTGAAGCCTAAATCCATCTATTGAGTGAATATAAATGAATTCTAAATTTATTGTTATTTATTTCATGTTGTATTTCCCTAAATTCTACTTTCGTTCATGTGAAGAATTGGATAAGCATTCCATCTACATAAGATTCACCGAAATCGGACACCCGGTGAGGAAGTTAGATCCATCTTGTAATTCTCCGAGACTCTAACCAATAGTGCAACCATGAATCAAGATCTTAAAAAATAAATTATAGTTATTTGGTTGTTTTATAAATAAGTATGGTGTGTATTAAGTCCTTAAAGATGTCCTAACGATTGGGCGAATGAAAACATTCCTTATCGATTGAGTTCTTAGGAAAGATATTGGTTTTGTCAACTTCAAACGAGTATATCTCTCATTATACTTTGAATTTTTAAGCTCTTGACTTATCAAAAGATAGATAATTAAATTATCTTTCCAACGATTCCAATTTATCCAAAATCCAATATCGGAGCAAGGATTTATACCCATTGTACTCTAACATGGTCAAGCTGGAAAATGGTGACGACGATTCTGACGGGCTGTCACGTTTTGGATGCTATTACTGATGACGTCGTCACTTTATGACAACATTTATGATGATGTCATCATCCATAGGAATAAAATAAAAAATTTGACCCTTTTATGATGACATTTCGTGACGGCCTATCACGGGTCTGACGGCCTATCACGGATGTCGTCAACCATTATTTTCAGCAATTAAGGGACATTTTTAAAAGGGTATTTTGGTCTTTTCTACCTATTTTGACCCACTATATATATCCAATTAAAGAAGATAAGTTCATTATTCTTCCATTTCATCAAGAATACTAGGATTTCTCTCTCAAAAATCCAATCCAAATTTTCCAAGAACATCAAGAATCCAACCATAGATTTTATAAATTGGTTCAAGATTCAAGGTACCCAAGTCAAAAGCATCAAGAACCCTAAATCAAGAAGTGTAAAAGGATTTTATAACAAGATTCTTCATTCAAATCCATAATCAAGGTATGTGGTGTTTGAACAAGAACACTTCCTTTGTTCTTGCGCCCAAAGATTTAATTTCTACTATTGAAATCCATGATTTTGCGAAGTGGGTTTACACCCAAATTACTTTATTAATGATTTATGATATTTGAGCTAGTCATGATTGATACACATGACTATTTCATCATTTTATTTCTTAAATTGAGAACTTATGCCATGACTTGAATATTATTATTATGAGATGATGATTTTCGAATAATTTGAGATAAGAGTAATTATTTAAGATTTTCTATGAGAATTTTTGTTATGGAATATATATATATATATATATATATATATATATATATTCATATTTGAGCTTGAGATTCAAGAATGAGTTCTATAATGTTTTCTTGAAGTTTTTGCTATATGATTATTTTACAACTTCCAAATTATTACTTGATATTTAATATTCTGAATTTCATGTTCTACCATGAGTTGGTATTTCAAGTGCTTTCAAGAAATATGTCAATCTTTAAGCTTTCTTATGACAAATTGGATTATTGAGTATATTGATTCATAAGATTGAGTTGTTATAATGTGTCTTAATATTTCCTCAAAGTTATTGATGTTGCCATGATTAAATGAATTGATACATCTCGATGTTAAGAAAGATTGTTTGATTTTGAGTCGAGTTAGGAATCCATAGTTGTATATGATTTACCGAAGAGATATATATTTATGTTTTGATCTTTATAATGGACCCATAAATTGATATTGATTAAGGTGGATTTCCTAATGCGTTCTGAGCTGAGTCTGGGAGGAGTATTTAGCACCAAGTGGGAAATGTGGTATTTCTCCAAAACTACATGCCACCGTAAGATAGATATTGATAATTGTAGGCCAGAGGCCAAATATGGGATTATGATTAAAAAATTGAGGTTATACTCTTTGGAAAGAGTACGACACCCCGCTAATGTGGGGTTCTCTCCTTAGGAGGGCAAAACGTTGGACTCCATACGGCTCACGTGGTGTAGTTACATCGGTTATAATAAAATCCCAAGTCCATAAGAGTTCAAGTTTAATGAGTTATCGAGTCACTCTAAGTCATGATTTAAAGACTTCGAGTTAAGTATAATGATTTATGAGATTCATAATGCTTGTATTACTATTGATGATTTACAAGGAATATATTTTAGTTAATTCAAGCGAAGAAAGTTGTTATCATCAGCATGCATGATATTCATAATCATTTATGATATTATTTATAACGTTGCATTGCACCCCACACATACTCAGTACATTCCTGAATGTACTGACCCCCATAAATTTTTATATGCTACAGTGCCTTATAATGTAGGTACAAGTTATAGTGCAGATACCGAATTTAGTTAGTTTGCAGCTTCCAGTCAGCAGGTGATGAGTCCTTTTGATTCAAGGGCATGAGTTAGTTATATAGTTTGATAAGTGTTGTATTTTTCTTACTTTAGTCATTTTGAGAGTGGGTAGTTGGGAGTCATGACCTATCTATCTGAAGTCAGTACCAGTAGAGGCTTCATAGACAGTTAGTAGAAGTTGATGTATTCAGTTTCAGTTTTATTTGTAAAAGTAGAGTTGTAATCTTGTAAAGTTCATATTTATATTGATCAAGTTCACAGAAGTTCTATATTTTTGCGAACTTGATATAGATTTAAGCATTTTATCCAGTTGTTTATGAGTTATGCCAGTAGAAGGGTTAGCTTGGGGTCACTTACACCCCTAAGCACCGTGTGACATCCCGAGACTCAAATTTTGGGCCGTTACAAACTTTATATCTGAGCACAGAGTTCAAGTATCCTAGGATGTCTATGAAGCCATGTCTAGTAGAGTCTTTCAGAACGGTACGGAGACGTCAGTACTTTTTTTTGAGAGGCTATAAGAAATTTAGGAAAGGTCTCTATTCTTTCAAGTCTTACATTGTGCTATAGAAAAATTCATTGAGAAACTTATACAGATTCTTATCTTACCCTATTCGTGGCATCCTCGCATTATTTTCAAGGTATTAGAAACAGTTACTCTCAATTCTTTGCAGATAGTACTTTCTTAAACAGTCCCCACAGATAGTTATGAAGTTGCAAATGAGCTAGAAAGTACCCTATTAATGCCTTATCATGCTTTGCTTATAAATTGTGCAATAAGCCCAAGTCTGTTGCGCTTCTAGATTTCCTTCTTAGAATCCATATTGATAACTTATACTTCCTTATCTATGTACTATTCCTGAGGTAACATGATCAGCGAGTTCCAATTTCTCCATCTGATAATGCTTTTAGACTTACAAGAGAAAAATTTTAGAAGTCTCACAAAGCGCCCTGAGAAGAGCTTACCAACGTATTATAAGTTTACTAAGTTCAATGTTATACCCCCTCCCATTTGATTCTTTCAGTTAAGACAGAGTAAGATATGTAATCTTAGATTATCAAATATTGTATGGCGAGTTTCTATATCTTGTAACATTGTTATCTTTATGATCTTTGAACTGAAAGACTAGTGAAGCTGTGTAGGGATCTTTTGATTCACTAGCATAATTACTTTGTTATCCATCTTAAATTCTTTTTCAAAATGTAAATCAAAGACTAGTGAAGTCACGTGAGGCCTATTTTGATTCACTAGAGACTCCTTGTATATCTTGTTTCCTCGTACTAGTTAGAACTGGTTTAGAGGTATTGTGGCAAGAAAGGGTGGAAAGTATGATTTATTAAAATTATGTATAGCTGAGCCTTTTGCATGTGATTGAGTTAGTTATGAAGTGATATTGTTCTTGTGTGTTAGCTCATGGAAGAAAGTGAAGGAGATATTGGTGGAGGTAAATAATGGTTTGATTAAGGTATGAAAAGAGTTGTTGACGGTGTGTTGCACAAGATAAGTATAAGTTATGGATGATGATACTTAGTGGATAAGCGTTGTTTATTTAGATGCTCCTGAGATTGCAAGGGAAAGTTAAGTTGAGGCTTAGAGAGTTATGAACTAAGTTAAGTTGTGTATGAAGGATAGATAGTAATGATGAATAGAAGGAGGGCACATTGATGGATTATAAATAAGAGAGGCCATATGATTATGACCAGTTATTATAATTAAGGGGTTTAAGTGGACTAGTGTTTATTGACATTTTGTTTTATAGTTTTTAAGTGAGAATTGTGTGTGTAAGGTGGAGTTGTAAGTTATGTTGAGCGCTAGGCATTAAGCTTTGATGAATGGTGGCTATAAAGGTGGATGTGATGATTTCTTGGTTAATGGTGCTAGTTACAGGGAAGTGATTTAATGGGCTTGGACAGTGTATGCGAGAGCTTGAGTCTGGTTGACTTGTAATTAAGTTTGATTCTGTGTTCTTGGTTAGGAAATTTGCCCAAGGTGCTATGGGGCTGTTTTATTTTTTTAATTTTTTTCCTAGGGTCATTGTATATGGCTTAATTATTAAGTGTCATGGAGTTTCTAGGTGGAGGAAGACTAGTTATTGAATGAACGATGTTCCTAATAATTGAGTCAAGAAGTGTGATGGCTTTAGTCTAAGGAGGAGATAGTAGAACAAGTCATCAGGTTAGTTTGTCAGGTTCTAGTAGGTATGCCAATAAGTCGTGGAACAGTTGTGAGGAGGGATACTGCTCGACCCATTTTTATTTTAGTATTTTCAGTCATTCGTGTATTTATTCACGCTTTTCGTTTTGATTCCATGATCATGATTCATGTCCAGGCATGCCATAAAAAAAATCCTGTCGTACGTAGTTACCGAAATGTGTAGTCTAAGACCTTTCACCGATTGGAATCACAATTCATAGTAATGAATTCCCAATTTAGGTCATGCAACACATGACTTATGTACTCAAGCTTTGTGATATGTTCAGTTCTAATTTTCAAGCGCTACTTTTAATGATCAGCAAGAAAGGAATTCAGATTCATATCCTGCATGTCCCCTGGCCGTATTTCTTTGATGGGTTTATGATGTTAAATCCTCTATTTCTCAAGCCTCAGTTGGGTGTCAAGTTATTCATAGTATCTATTCATGTGTTGGATCCTCATGCTCTAATATTTTAGTTATCTTTCCTAACCTAAAATAGTGGTGGTGAATAGTTCTTTAGTCGAGACAGAATAGATATTTCCTTATCAACGATAGAGGGTGCCATGCCTACTTTGGCTTGGCGGTAATATGAAGTAAGAGTGAGGCTAAGTCTTTGATACATGTTATGGTTAGTTGAAGTTTAATGCATTATGATTGGGAAGATTGTGGTGTGTTCATTTTGTGTAATTCCATGAGTTGTAATTCCATGAGTTGGAAAGAATATTGGAGTGAAGCATTTGTGTGGGACTCAATTAGAAAGGAGAATGTCAGGTGTGCTTAAGGTGAGTGAATGGAAATTTTGTTAATATGAAGTGTGTAGGGTATGAAGAAGAGGTTTTATAAGTGTTTGATTAGGAATGCATATGTAGTTATGAAGATAGGCTTAAATGTCGTGTTTGTGTGCATGCGGATGGGTGCCTTGCACATTAGTAAATGGCTAGAGCTAGGTGGATTAGAGTTATTGAAGTGGTAATGAGAATTACTCTTGAAGTGAGAGGTTGTAAAAATATAGATGTGTGGGAGTTCATGATTCAAAATGGGGTTATGTGGCGAATCTTGTGGTTCTAGGTTACGCATGAAAACAATGAGGGGGCTTGGTTCAAGGGGATATGAGTAGATGGAAGTATCGGTGTCATGTGAAGATTGTCAGTCAAATCGGTCAAATATAGTATCAGAAGGGTATAGTATAGTCGAGAGAGTGTTTGAGAAGTGTGGTTGAGTTGAGAGTAAGGAGTTGCCTTGCTTGAAGCTTAGTACTTTTATCCAAACTTATGATTCATAGGTTTAGGTTACAAGTTATGGGATAATGGTAATTTTAGGATCTCCGATTCAGATGTCTTGTTTTGATCTTGCCTAAAGTTCTTTCCTCCTTCAGACCATTACAATTCCTTGGGAGGGTGTGGAAGAAATCCTCTACTTAAGTATGAGTATCTAGTACGATTCAGTTTGCATAGATAACAACCCAGTTTTTAAAATTTGTTAGATAGATTTGTATGGTCTTCCATTCTTTTTTGAACTAGTCTTGTCTCACCACTCAAAATTTCATAAGTATGAGCAATTTGATAAGTATTTGCTCGCGCCCAAAATCTACGAATTCAGTTCAGTATGTGTATCAGGCATCAGTTTCAGATTTGGATATATAATTGTGATTCAGTCTATGAGCATTCATTGAACAATCTTTGTTTTCCAAGTATTCTAGTCCAAACAATGTAATACCCATTGTGTAGTCTTATCCTTGTTTCATTTGTAAAAGTAGAGTTGTAATCTTGTTTCAAGTGTTTTCAAGACATGTGTCAAGCTTTAAACTTCCTTTTGACAAATTGGATTATTGAGTATATTAATTCATAAGATTTAGTTGTTATAATGAGTCTTTATATTTCCTTAAAGTTATTGATGTTGAGAAATATTGTTTGTTTTTGAGAGGAGTTAGGAATCCACAGTTGTATATGATTTTCCGATGAGATATATATTTGTGTTTAGGTCTTTATCATGGGCCTATGAATTGATATTGATTATAGTGGATTTCCTAATGTGTTATGAAATGAGTCTAGGAGGATTATTTAGCACTGATCGGGAAATATGGTATTTCCCCACAACTACGTGCCACCTTAGGATTGATATTGATGATAGTGGCTCATAGGTCGAGTATGGGATTGTGATTGAGAAATTGAGGTTGTACTCCTTGGCAAGCCAATGTGGGGTTCTCTCCTTTGGAGGGCAAAGCATTGGACTCCATGAGGCTCAAATGGTGTAGTTATGTCGGTTATAAGAAACTCCCAAGTCCATAAGATTTCAAGTTTCATGAGTTACCGAGTCACTCTAAGTCATGATTTAAAGAGTTTGAGTGAAGTATAATGATTTATGAGATTTATAATGCTTTTATTACTATTGATGATTTACAAGGAATATATTTCTGTTAATTCAAGCGACGAAAGTTGTTATCGTCAACATGCATGATTTTCATAATCATTTATGATATTATTTATAACGTTGCATTGCACCCCTACATACTCAGTACATTCCTTAAAGTACCGACCCTCATATATTTCTATATGCTATAGTACCTTATAATGTAGGTACAAGTTATAGCGCAGATACCGTATTCAGTCAGTTCGCAGCTTCCAATCAGCAGGTGATGAGACCTTTTGATTCGAGGGCATGAGTCAGTTATATAGTTCGAGAAGTGTTTTATTTTTATTACTTTAGTCATATCGAGATTAGGTAGTTAGTAGTCATGACCCATCTATCTGAAGTCAGTACCAGTAGAGGCTTCATAGACAGTCAGTAGAAGTTGATGTATTCAGTTTCAGTTTCATTTGTAAAAGTAGAGTTGTAATCTTGTAAAGTTCATGTTTATATCGATCAAGTTCATAAAAGTTCAATATTTTCACAAACTTTATATAGATTTAAGAATTTTATCTAGTTGTTTTTGAGTTATGCCAGTAGGAGGGTTAGCATGAGGTCACTTGCACCCCTAAGCACCGTGTGATGTACCAGAACCCAAATTTTGGGGCGTTACAGATGATGTGGGGGTCGAGTGCATATCTAGAAAATCCAATTATCTATAATTGTATAAAAATCTTTAATATTGCATTTCATGATATGGGACAAAATCTTAGCTATTTAATCCATATAATTTATAAGGAATTATGTTCAATATTTGTAGTTATTAATTCATGACAATTCTCTCTATATTCAGAGGAGAAATTAGATTAATCCAGTCAAGTAGTCCTTTGATCTTTATATTATTACATCCATTTTGAATGAAATTCAATGGCAACCCTTTATGGATTACTATTTTTGCATAAAACTGCATTACATTATTTCTAGTCTTTGTTATCACACACTAAAAGACTTCAATAACTTTGGATTTTCATCATTTTTCTTAGAGTACTTTTATGACCATCTTAATTCAATTAATTACTCTTTTGTTAAATTAATCTTGGGTGTTCTCCACACTACAAACTTGAACTAGTTTTAAAAATTTTAAGTAGGATTTAGCTGATTTTCATGGTACATGTTCACACGGTCTTACGATAAGATTAATAGTAAAATCCTTGTATCAATATGATATTTATTCAAAAATTTCTATTGATGTAAGTTCATTAATTCGATCAATTATTTCTATCGCAACTATAGTTGTCCACCAATATCAATTATTGTTATTGCTTCCCATAATTATAATTATCACCTTCAACCATCAATAATCATCATGCTTGAATAAACAATCAATATAGTCAATCATTACAATCAACCATCACTATAACTAGCCATTATTTTGCATCATCACCGCCAATCACGATTTCCACACCAATCACTAATTACTATGGAGAGTCATCATCATTAGTCACCACTTTATCTTTCTTATCACCAACATTAGCTATCATTACTATCCATCACAACATTCTATAATCATTTCCATCACACCATTACTGGTGGATATCATTGCCACTATCTCCCACAATACAACCATTACCAATGAATTGTCTTATTTGGAATGACAAAAGCTTCTCTCAATAGTCATTGATCATATATGAAATTCATTTTCAAGAAACTGCTTAAGTTTTAAAAGAATAGCTCACTGGAACATCATTTCTAATCGACACCCACAATCACCACTAATCGTTATATAATTTTTTATAATACTTTTATTAGCACTGCATATATTAATTAAATATTTCATTAAATTAAAAATTACAAATTTTTGTAAGATATATTTATGCATTCAGATGTAAAAAAATTTTATTCTTAATTGTGTAATATTCATATCTGAATGCAACATCTTAATATTCAGATGTATTATGAATTCAAATATCTAGATCTTAATGTACATCTTAAAATTCATATGAATATATAGATTCACAGATCTAAGTCTTAATGAAAATAAATGAGGATTAATACAACCTAAATCTATGAAGAGTTGTCATAACTCATAAATTAACTCATTATTCAGCAATAGCTAAAAGAAAATATAACCCTAAGTTCCTTATAAGACTAGCCAAATAGAACTTAAAAATTTACAAAATAGGATAACAAAAAATAAACATGCGTAGCTTCTTATAATCTATACATTGTAGAGGTTTAGATGTTTAGTAATTTTATATTTTTTTCATCCAACCAATTTAATGATTTGTCTAATTTAGGAATGATTCAACGTTTTCCAATTGGTCATTTATTTTTTATTTCTAAATTTACAGCATTTCAAGGACTATATTGTTGACAAAATTCATGTTTCAAAATGCTCTTCAGAATATATATCTTTTTAAAGACCTAAACTTTATGTATCCTTTTTTGGCAATCATGGTCACGTTAGACATTAGATAACCTTTCCCAAAGGTTGTTCATTCAATAAAAATCAAAACTCCATTATCTATTATCCCCACATCGACTGTTATGTACGTATTAATTTTACATCTAATACTTAGAGGCTTTCGACCACTGCACCTCAGGCTAATTTCATTTCAAGGGGAACCTATGGGTACTTAGGAATAAAAAGAGGCAGCCAAGATGATTGACAATGAAAACCTACAATATGTTACTATCGAAAAATTCTCATACTGCTAGCCAGATAATGAAGAATCATCCAATCTCATCTTTCAAACTACAAATTTGGAGACGCACAATCAGCCCCATTATCTTAGTTGACTGATAGAGCCAACTAAAATCAAACTAAACAACAATAATTAATCATGTAGTCCAAACCAAATTAAAAAAAAAGTTGCTGCAAACTGAGAAATATAATAAAAGTACGATAAAAGCCATTCAGACTACTATTTAAACAACTAACAACAAGGCCAACATGGCCACAACAACATATAAGACCCCCCACCCTCCCAAAAAAATAATAAATTCTACAAGTATTTAAAATGAAAAATCACTAATACCTAGTCGGTATAGGACCATTGTACACCTCAAATTTTGAGCCTAAAAATATTCAACACTTAGTATAGGAATTAAGTTTGAAACTTACAGTTACAGATCCCCACAAAATGATTCATGAGTTATGAAAAAAGTCCACAAATCATAGAACTACTCAGAAAAACCAAGTTAATCCTTCAATAACCCACAGGTTGTGGAACCAGACCATGACTTGTGGAACTTACTTGCAATAGGTCCTTCAGTTTATTAACTTTCTAGGTTAATACAACTAACATGAAATTATAAATCATTAATAAAGTCATGGTACTTTACCTTATAGTTGTCAAATTTCTTTGAAAATCACTAGCCTCATCTTGAAACGTGAAACTAGTCAAATATTCATGTTATGAAACCAAGATTCATGGAATAAGACGACAATTCATAGAATAAAACCAAGATTCATGGAATGACTCATGGAATAAAAATCAAAATTTTTTAGCAATATTTTAAGAATGCTAATTTAGACCTTTTTACCCTATTAATCTATCTCATAATATTTTGATGTCTCAAAAGTATGAATATCAGATCCTTAAGTTAATTTTCCTTTTATTCTCTCTAATCATATCAAGAGTAAATTCTAAAGAAAATCAAGCATCCAGAATTTCTGCTCTAGATAGATAGTTAAGTCCTTTCTTATTGAAGTTATTGTGTTCAATAGTTACACATGAATTCAATAATGAATTTCTTTAATTCTAAAATCTAAATATTTTAAAGATTTTATGAAATTATGTTCATAATAGGGTTTTAATCAAAACTTTCAAATTTACCTTCTCATGTTAACCAAAATTTTCAAATTTAGCTTCTCATGTTTTATATTAATTTCCACAAAGGATTTACTTTGAAAATTATAGAATTTTCTTGAGAACTAAGATAATAAAACATAATTTATGATAAATAATCTCTTTTTATGTGATTAAAACCTTATTTGAAAGACTTGTAGGTACATGTTTAATCAAATTTTTCTCAGCTTATGCAAAAAGTATAGTTTTAAGTATATATATTTTTTATATTAATGAATACAAAATATAATTTATGATACATGATTTGATTTTATTCACATATGAAATATGATTTTGAAGAACTAGTTGAGTACAAACACATAATATATCCAGAAAGATAATGCAAGAAAGACTCGTGATATGACTCTAGATAACCTTAATTTATATTATGATCTTATATGATTAATATGATAGTTTTAGGAGGATAACAAATGAGAAGACACGGGTTATAGATAATGCTTGTCCAATAAATATTTTGCCACTATAGGATATGATTTTATCCACAAGTCAAACGATTCATTTAGGCAAAGAGGATTAGTTTTGGATCCGATCTATAGCAAGGAAAATATAAGGCAACCCTCCCCAGTTGGAATTGTAAGTTGGACATGAGCTCATATAGTATATGTCTATTTTAAGAAAATTCCACAAATTTGTGACAATTCATTATTTTTATATA
This sequence comes from Capsicum annuum, assembly GCF_002878395.1. Taxonomy (NCBI): domain Eukaryota; kingdom Viridiplantae; phylum Streptophyta; class Magnoliopsida; order Solanales; family Solanaceae; genus Capsicum; species Capsicum annuum. Next base: position 110,335,789 of record NC_061119.1, read on the forward strand.
TGAAATAACTTGCATAGAGATTTTGGTGACTATGATTCTTTAAAGATTTTCAACAATTTAAGATGATTTAAGTTTTTTCTTATGATTGATGATTTGTGCTTTAATCTTTTTTGAGGATCTTGCTTTAAGATACCATGCTCAGTTTTCATATTTATAGTATATATATGTGTCTATGTGTGTATGCTATGTATATCCCTTGTGTACTAACACATTCCATTACATTGACTTTATTTTGCACTATATATTTTTGTGATGTAGATTTAGGTATATGAGCTTATGATTTGTTGTTAGACATTCACAAGCACTTGGCATTCCATAGATTAATGAACTTTCCTATCATTCAAGAGACGTAGAGATAATTTTAGTTTTCTTCTTAGTTTGGTTTAAACTTTTGTTTCAATAAGGGTTATAGGGACTTGTTAAAATTTAATCTTATGTGTAATAGTAGATGATAAACTAAATAAATAGTTATGTAGTAGTTGACAATCTTTCATTTATTTCATTATGACTTTATAAAGATTGTCTCATTATAATGAACCTATTGATGTTGCTTAGGTTTCTTCTTTAGTTTTATCATTTGTATTATTCTATAGACATGCCATGTTGAGGGTCCTCACAAACCACTATTGAGTAGGTAGTTATGGATATCAACTTGGGTGTAGACTTGGGTCGTGACAATCTTAGTATCAGAGTATTAGGTTCAAGTGTCCTAGAGACTCTATGAAACACTATCCATAGGGTCCTATTAATGGGTATGAAGTACACCATATTTATAATTAGGAGGATATGGGGCATTTAGTAATATTTTCCTTATTTTATGATCTAGTTCATATGATAGAGCTTGATATTAAATATCTCTTCTAGCATATGCTTTATTTGTACTGTAGATTATGCCTTTAAAACGAAACACCAATTAGAGACTCGTTATTAATGATGGAGTCGATTCCATTCTAGTACCTCCATACTGCACCATGCAGACCAAGAACAATGCCCATTCCTTTGGTTTGAATGCTAATGTTGAGACTTCACTTATGCCATTAGTTACCTAAAGGGGTTCCTATTTATATGGAGCTCACCCACCTCATGTGTATACTAATTCTTAGGCAGGAATTCTATTTAGATATTGCTTAGATATTGGCTACTTAGGCCAGTAGTTCAACCCCAGCTAGTTGTGGTTCTCAAGATACATCTAAGATCCATGACTTTCTCAAAATAAACCCTCCCACGTTCATAAGTTCAAATATTGGCGATGATTTATAAAATTTTATTGATAAGGTTTAGAAGATTCTTTGGGTTGCTTAAATTATAGGTACAGAGAAGGTTGAGCTTTTCTCTTATCAGCTCAAGGATGATATGGTTATATTGTTTAAATAGTAGGAAGACATATGAGGAAAAGAGGTTGTACCTAAAGGCTAATAGGAGTTTTAGAAGGCTTTATTAGGGTGTTGTTTTCCTAAGAGTTGACAGAGACAATGATTTAAGAGTTCATAAATATTGAGCAAGGTTGGATGAGCTTACCTAGTTATATCTTAAAGCTATGGAGATTGTATTTTATATGAGGAATAGGAGGATCATGTTTGTGTCTTTACTTTCCAAGATTTCAATTCTGGAAGGCAAGGAAAAAATGTTGATTGGAGACATGTTAACATCTATGCTTATGATTTATGTTTATTAAGTTGAAGGAAAGAGCAGAGCTCCAGAGCAAGAGGGCCATGTCCTCCCATTATAAGGCCAATCAATAAGGGATCAAAAGTCAGGATCGGAAATATTTCATAAGAACTCATACATAACTAATACACACCAACATGCAGACCTAGGAATGTTCAACGTTCAGAGTTAATTTTAGAGTTCTTATTAGTTTTGGTTAGACTTTTGTTTTAGTAAAGGTTATGGTGCCTTGTCCTGGTTAATTGACTTTTGTTTTTAGTAGTAGAGGCTTAACTAGACAAGTAGTTATTTCGTAGTTGATAGTATTTAATTTACTTTTAGTTATGCCTTTATAAGGATTGTCTCATTCAAAATGTTCCTATTAATGTTGTTTATGCTTCCACTTCAATTTGATTATTTGTATTATTCTATTGAAATTCAAATCCAAGTGTCCTTATATACCACTAGTGAGTACCTTGTTATACTCATAATTAGAGTGTAGACTCTGGTCATGACAACCACAACATATCCACTAGCTACACAAAGCAAAACAAGACTTACAACTCATAAACTTTAAAAAAAAATTAAGCATTTAGAAAATACATAGGATGTTAAACTACTCCATAAGGTATAGCTAATCATCCACTACTCCCCTCACCATTATAAATATCATTATTACATCTTCTAACTATAATAACCTAAAACTCATGTTGTGTGGGCACCTATCCTAGCTCTGGGATACGTAAGCCAACCCAAAGATATATAAAAAACTACAGGGTAAATAATTAAAGGGAATAATATAAACTATGATTATCGAATCATAACAAAATGACTCCAAAAGAAATACAAAACTCAACAAAACTATCCAAAATCTAAAAATTTATAGGTACAAGGCTTTGAGAATAGCAAAATAAATTAAAGAGTCTAAGGTATATTGGAATGAGAAAGACAAAAAATAGAAGAAAAATGATATTTGATTGTCATTAGGATCAATCAACCACTACCTCTGGATATCAATGATATTTGAAGCATAGACGCTAAGTCAGCTCCTGAGGATAATTGGCTTAGTAACTACATAGAGTGCATAAATAAATAAGTGTAAGTACTAATACACATGTATTCAAAAATACTTGACCGACCCTATTTCAAACCACACCAAGTCTAACAGTCAACAATAAAAATAATTTACATAGTTCTATTCAAATAAATAATAATTTACAACAACTTGGGACAAGGATAGAAGTATCACTTTCATAGTCAATCAACCACTCTCCATATCAAGGCAATATAATTAAATAGATTGATGGGTATGGTGCATGAAATAACATCACATAGTACTGATGAAGATCAGTATGGTGCATTCATGTCTTGGTCTATATAAATAGTTATAACAAAGGATACTCATGAGGTTAATATACACCCTTCAGATCTCCCCAAAGGCCCTCAAAGTAATTATTAAATAACTGCTCAATCCAGATCCTCCTATAGGGCCCTCAAAAAGTGTTCTAAAGATCTTAGTGCATGAAATGAATTATTGTAAAGGATCCAATTTTTCATCTTCCTTATCTTATAAGAAATAAAATACCTCTAGCTTTGATAATAAGTTTTCTCTATTTTCCTTTAATATCTTTACTATTATCTCATTGTTATACTTAAGTTCGATCGTATCCTGCCTTTATAAGCAAGGAGTTAGTACTTGATTATCACAAAAGATTTGATCAAAAACTTTTCCTAGTTTAATTTGTTCAGTCTTCCACTTATGTTATTTCCTTTTTGGCCAACATTTACTAATTGTCTAAGCTAAAGAAGTAAAATGTGCTCCTGACCCACAAATAAATCTAACCATCCTAAATTAACACTAAACAATTTAGAACCCACCATGGGGTCAAAGAAACTGTATGGGGTTTAGTTTATTTTCTACTTGATAGTTTCATTCTATATTTTCTACTCTACAAAAAGGTAAGTCATAGCTTCTAACGAAGGCAACAATGGAGCCACTAGTGGAGGACATGAGAGGCCTGATAATTATTAATATCGTAAGGTGGATTTCATGATATGGATCCAAGGGATATAAAAGGTTGATGTCAATCAAACTATACCCTCTAAGAAGATACAATGTTGTTGCTATCAAAATAAAGTAACCCAACTAAGTTGGGGTTAAAGCCCCAGAGAAAAGGAAAAATATATCTCTTGAACTTGTTCAAATCATTGAGCTATGCAAAAAATTCAATGGGGGATTTGTAATAATCAGTAAAGTTAAATGCTTTTGGATGTAAACAATCCAAAATAGAAACTAGGCTTGTGTTCACCTGGCTTTCAACTGCGTAGGTTTATCATGCTCAATCCAACTATCACACTGCTACACATGTAGAATATGACATGTTATGTGTGATTAATCGTCTCTCGACATCCTTTGGATAATCTCATTCATCCCCTCTCGGTCTTAGAATCTCGTGTTACTAACCCTTGTCTTAGATCCCAGATTAACTATCTCCTTTGGTCTCAAGTTAATTAGATAAGGCTTGATAGCCTTAAATTACCATGGTGAAGTTCTTTTCCCAATCTTTCTCTCTCTCTCCAGTTAGTATCGAATACATGTGGGTTCCTAATGTTCGTAACTATTAAGAAAGAAATCAAAGCAAAGAAGATCATAGCACATGCAACAATAATGATCTAGAAGGAATCTCACACTTCTCATACATTATTAATTTTCTAGGGTTCCTATAACATTAACTAAGGGAATTATCCACTCATAGTTGCAAAACAATCCAAGCAATTCAATAAAGAAAGTATATCAATAATCTCATAGTAATAGAAATAGAAAAACAAAAGTCTCAAATCAATTAATTAACAAAAAACCAAGAACAGAAGAATCCCAAAATCCAAAGTCAATCATAGAATCAAAATATGTTTGTGAATAGTCTAATTGCACAAAGTGATTAAAAGTTCATAAAACTAACTAAGAAAACCTCAAAAGAGTATTTATAAATTACATAAAACCCTAAGAATGTAAACCAAAATGAATCGGGATACTTTGGGTCTGCTATTACTTACCTCAGATAAGTAACCATCGTAGATGGAACTTACCTAAGGTAAGTGAACCATTTCACGTACCATAGTTTTATGGAACTTTAAATTCTTAACACCAAGAAATATGTAAGTACTTAGGACTATGTTATTAGTTATGATGTGTTTTTGCGATGTGTTTCACAGAAAACCAGGTTTTTGGAGCTAAAAAGAAGAAAAAAAGTTAAAAGCCAGATTTGGGACCACCTATGATGCAACCTACATGGTGTATGTCTCAAAGTAAATGTCAAAAGGTTTAATTTTATAGAATAAGCAGTTGCGATTTTGTACAACCACCTATGGCCCTTAAGTTCCACTTATGGTACCGTAGATACCAGTCCAAGCGTTGAATGGACTAAAGTTCAAAGAAGCTACAGAACAAGATTTTCCTATCACCAACGTGGGACCACCTACAAAGAGTATATGCCATGTATAGACTGTAAGTGGCATCGTAGGTGGCTACTGACTCAGTTTTTACTTTTCAATTTAGAAAGGATTTCCATGTTTTATGTAATATATAAATACCCTTTTTATAATTTTGTATTAGTTTATGCACTCATACTATTCACAAATATATTTTTGATTCTAAGATTGACGTTTTATCGTGGGATTCTTGTGTTCTTAATTTTTGGTTGATTAATTGATTTGACTTTGGGTTTCTTAGTAAATTATTGTAAGATTGATTCAATGCTTTCTTTATTGAATTCCATTGATTATTTCACAACTATGAGCGGCTGATTCCCTAAGCTAATATTGTAGGAACCCTACTATATTGGCCAATTAGGAGAAGTATGAGACTTATTCTAGATCATTGTTACTGTATATAATATGATTTTCTTTACTCTGATTACTTTCTTAATAATTATAGATGTTAGGAACCTGTTTGAATTCGATACTAACTTGAGAAAGAGGTATATATTGGTAAAAAAGATCATAATGATGATTCAAGGCTATCAACCCTCATCTAATTAACTTGAAATCAAGAGAAGATAGTTAATCTAGGATTTAAGACAAAGTTTAGTCATCTGATACTCTAAGACCGAGAGGAGATGAGTGGGATTTACCAAAGGGTGTTGATAGACTATTGGTGAAACATAACTTGTCAGACTGTACATCCGATGTAGTGAGATAGTTTGATTGATCCTAATAAACCGACAAAGTCTGAAGACAGGGGTAACACAAGCCTAGTGTTTGTTTAAGATTATTTACAACCTAAAATATTCAAATCTTGTAATTTTTAATGCTTATTGCAAATCCGACTATTTAATTTTCTACACTGATCGGTGATTTCAACAAATTTAAGAGATATTTCTTTCATATTCCCTATGGATTTGAATGCAACCTAGTTGGGTTACTATATTTTTCATCGACCACTTTATTCTTTTTAGAGGTGTAGTTTTAGGCGACATCCAAATTTTGGTGTCAATATCGGGGAATACAATTGTAGAGTTATTGATTTAACTGGTTGTGGTTTTAGGTTTTATTTTTTTTTTCCTTAGGGCATAATCCGGTGTATTCCTAACACTAGGATTGAAGAAAATCCCTTACTCCCACTTGATCTTGGGCCATATAGAATCCTACAACCAAATCATAGGATATTAGAACATGAACTTGAAAGACGTCTTAAGAGGCTTTGGAATAACCCTACTAGCTTGACTTCTGTCCTCCCAGTTTGATTTAGGAGATGATTTATTGAACCACTAATCAATTACAAGAAACAGAAAATACTTCTAATGCAAGGAAGGATACAGATGCTCATTGTATAACTTAAGAGGTAGATCTGGTAAGATAGACAAGGAGAATATCGTCGAGCAAAACACTATAGAAATTTAGATTGAGGTAGAAGGGGTAGAGCTTAAGTACTCCCAGCCTATCAGTACTTAGTTATGTTGCTTCTAGTAAAGGGATTATGGTGGATGTACCAAAAGTTACAGTGGTTAAGAAGTGTCCTAGACCCATGACTCCAAGCAATATTTGGAGCTTATTAGGTTTAGCCGATTATTATAGAAGGTTTATGAAAACCTTCTCTTCTATTCCTACCCGATTGACTAAGTTGACTCTAAAGAATGTGAAATTCTTAAGGCCTGATACTTGTGAGGGTTGTTTAAAGAAGTTAAGGGATAAGTTGACTTCGGCTCTTATCTTGACTCTATTGAAGGGCACTGATCATTTTGTTGTCTATTATGATGCGTCTTTGGTGGGACTGGGTTGTATGTTGATGTAGTATGGCAATATTTTTTTGCATGTGTCTAGATTGTTAAAAGTTCACGAGAAGAAAAATCTAACTCATGACATAGAATTATTAGCTGTGTTGTTTGCATTAAAAATCTAGCGACATTATTTGTATGTTGTCTATGTTGATATTTATTTTGATCCAAAGAGAATGCAATACGTGTTCACTTAGAAGGAGCTAAATCTCAGGAAAAAGAGGTGGCTTGAGTTGCTCAAGGACTATGACATAAGTCTTTACAATCATAGAGGTAAATCTAATGTGGTTGTTGATGCTCTTAGCAAGTTTTCTATGGGACTCTTATCTCATATAGATGAGGAGAATTAATTTTGGTGAAGGATATTCACTATTTAGATAATCTTGGTGTTCATCCTTTAGACTAAAAAATGGTGGTGTGATTATTCAAGAGGTGGTAAAATTATCTCTTGGTGATAAGGTGAAGGAGAAGCAGATATTAGATCCCATCTTGATGAAAAAAGAATGATATGGGTAGGCAGAAGGTGATGGTTTTAGAGATTTGTGGTGATAGAATTTTGAGGTAACAAGAAAGGTCGTGCGTTCCCAATATTGATGGGTTTCGAGGAAGAATTTTTGTTGTAGCTTATGAGTTACGTTATACTATTAATCCTGGTTTGATGAAAATGTATCATGATCTTAAGGGGATTTATTAATGGGATAATATGAGAGGGATATGGCCAATTTTGTGGCTATATGCATCATGTCAGCAAGTGAAGGTAGAGCACTTAAGGCGCGATGGGTTGAAGAGATTGAGCTATTAGTGTGGCAATGGAAAATAATTAATATGGATTTTATTACTGGTCTTCCATGGTCTTGCCAGTAATTTGATTCAATTCAGTTCATCATGGATAGGATGACTAAGTGGACTTACTTCTTACCAGTGAGGACCAATTTCTCTTCTGGGGATTATGCCAAGTTGTTCATTGGATAAATTGTGAAGTTGCATGGTACTCCAGGTTCCATCATATTTGATCGGGGTACTTAGTTCTCATCTAACTTTTAGGGGTCATTCTAGGGAGGTTTGGCGACTAAGGTAAACCTTAATACCACTTTCCACCCATAGACAAATAGGTAAGTGGAAAGGATAATTTAGGGCTTAGAAGATATACTTTGGGCCTATTTAATTAATTATGGCGGTAGTTGGGTTGGTCATTTTAGCATTGGTATGGTCCCATTTGAGGTCTTATATGGTAGTACGTGTAGTTCTCCTACTGAGAGGTTTTAGGTTTGTGAAAATAAGCTAATTGACCCCTATTTGGTTCACCAAGACATGAAGAAGATGAAGGTGATTCAGGATTGACTTAAGGATACCGAAAGACGAAAGGAGTCCTATATGGATGTGAGGTAACTGGTGTTAAAGTTTAGAGGTTATGAATGGGTGTTCTCTCAGGTATCTCAAATAAAGGGATGGATATAGTTTGGTAAGAAGTTGAAACTCAGTGCCCATTACATTGGTTTGTATATGGTTTGGAAGAAGCTGGTAATGTTGTATATAAATTGGAGTTTCCTTCTAGTTTGAGCTCCGTTTATCCAGTGTTTCATGTTTCTTTGTTGAGAAAGTTCATGGGTGATCCTTTGACGGTTTTTCCTTTGGAGGAGGTGGGTATTTTAAATTCATTGTCCTATGACAAAGTCCTGATTAAGATTTTGGATGGAAAACTTCATCGGTTGTGGACCAAGGATGTGGCATCATTAAAGGTTCTTTGGAGGAATGAAAAAGTCTAGAAAGCTACATAGAAAGCCGAGGAGGACATGAAGTCCAAGTATTCATTCTTGTTCCACACTTCGGGTAATCATGCTAGAGGTATGCATATTCTTTAACATCTTTGTTTTCTTTCTTTGTTAAAGGTAAGTGTGGCTATATTGGATTTAAGTGATTCTAATAAGTGCCTTATCCTATCATTCGAGGTCAAATGATCCTAGGGGAGAGTATTTGACACCCAAGGTTTTTGTTCTTTGAAAATTTCAGAAATTTTATCCTCATTATCTTGAATACGACTTACCCTATCATTCATAGGGTGTCTTCATAAGTCGTTAGGCTCAAATCATAACCTAATCAGTAAGTGTGTGACTATGTTTTTGTATGAGTATGAGAGGCTCAGTAAAAGTCTTAAAGACTTGTTATGAGTCATAAGGTGAAAATCATAGAATGTCTAGTATTTAACCAAAATGGGTTCTATGTTGACTATGACTAGACTTTGTGAGTTTTAGGGTTCCATTATGAGTCAGATCAGTTGAGTTGTAGAGTCAACAGTGTGTAGGTGCCTTGGAAACTGTTTTTGCTATGACTCATGGTAATGAGTCATAATGAGTCTGTATGAGTCGTATACTGACCCGTAGAAACTGATGACTAAATTTGAGTTATTAAATTACGAACAAATTGGATGATTCCCTTCTCAACAAATTAAAACCCCACATTCCTAAAGCACTTAATGGGGTTATTTCACACTATACTTAGGGTTTCTAAGAGGTAGATCACCTAAGGACTCAAGGATAAAATTCTCTCCATAAACAAGGATATTTCAGGCGTGTCACTCTTCCCTAAATGCTAAATTATTAAGAGCATATATTTTAAAGTATTTTCCATATGTTATTTGTATAGGTATTGGTATTGAAACATATGTTCAGAGTCTTGAATAATTTTGTTTATGTAATGTTTCATGTTTGTCCCTGTATGAGTTATGTTTAAATAGTGGGTTTAAAATCAATTTGATGCATGGGTATGGTGAATAAACTAAGGGTTTGAAATTTCCCCAACTTTGTGACTTTTAAAGTTGTTATGACCTCAGCCCCATATAGTGAAATCATTTTTTGAAAATTCAAAGTATGCACGTTGTACAATTCTTTAACTATTGCATAGTGTGAAAAACTAATGAAGCGACATGATATTAAATTGATGTTAGGAAGTTATGAATTCTCCTAAGTGATGATAACTTTTGGGCATGTTGAAGTCACCTTGCAAGTTTAGTAGGTAAGACGATACCAATAATGTATGCCTAAATGTGCATCATCGTCTAATAAATTGGAATATGTTATAATTTTTTTAAATGGGCTTTAATAAAGTTTGTGTAGCTGAGTCGTTAAAGTGGAGCTCCTGAGGGACCAATACTAGAAACCCCAATTATCGACGCAGGGGTCTATATAAGTGGGTAGTTTGAGTTGCCCTTATTATTATAACATGATTGGGAGATTTGATTCTGCCATATTATATTACATAGTTTTTTTCTTGGGTCACCTTGATATAATAGGAGATTTGAGTCCCCTATAGTGCATATGTATACTTTTTGGTTAGTGCGGCCACACACACTAGGACCTTACTAGCTGGGGGACAGCTAGACCATATAGCCTATGTATGCCTTCATATGTTATGATAGTTGAGCTATACAATTGATGTTAAGGTTTTCAAAGTTCATGTTAACCCTTATTCCCTACCCCAACTTGTGATATTATGAATATATAAAATTGTATATAATATTGTGCATTGGATTTTGGAGTGATTTTGAATTATTATACATGACATTAGTTTCTCACTATCCCTAAGTTACATACTAGCGATCCAACCGCTAACTGTCTCCAGATGTTGTATACCCACGTGATGCAGTCATTGGAGATACATTTACTTCTCCTATTCAGAGTTAGGTGGAGCGACTCTATTCATTAGTTCTTACTTTTAGATTTGACTTGATATTTTTATTATCGTTAACATTATCATTTCCATTGTCATCTACCAGAGTCGGGGACATATCTCAACCAAGACTGGGTTTTGGTTCTTTTGTTAGAAGAGTTTGTTAGATTATTGTGGTCTTGGGTAATGTTCGTCCATTGTTTTAGCCGATTACTGGTTATCGGTCATATACTTTTATTTTATTCTTTAATATTTTCTTGTGCTATCTTGTTATTTTTTTGAAATTTATTTGACATTTGGGATATTGTGTGGTTTAGTTAGGTTCAAAAATGGTGGTCTCTGATCCTCGGTGTACTTAAGATAATCATCATGGCCAGGACCCCTAGTTTACATCTTAAGAAAAAAGTTATTAGAGACTATGTTCGGTGTCATTAGATGTACACAAAGTCCTGTCAAGTAGAGTCTCTTTTATTGGTGTGTAGCCCACCAAAATTATAAAGGAGGGGATATAAGGAATTTAGGAACATTTCTCTTTCCTATTGTTCTATTTTGATCTATAAAGTCTAAGGTCTTGAATCTCATCTAATTCCCATATGGTTGCTTTTTAGATCATGCCTCCCAAAAGATCTGATATTTGTGGAAACTCTTTTATCCCATCTGAGGACAAATATAAATAGAGCTTGTCCTACTCCAGGAGTTCAGACGGATCTAGGGTTGCTGCTTCTAATTGCCCTAATGGAGCTCCACTGATTCCCCCTATTCCTCCTCAAGTGCCTTAAGCTGGCATGACAAATGATGAGTTTTGACAGTCAATTCATTTGCTTACCCTGTTGGTGGCCTCCCAAACTGAGTATGTTGCTTTTATTGCTCCATCCTTCGAGGCAACTAGAGTCGGCCAATTTATAGATTGAGTCCTCCTATTTTCACTAGTTCTAAAGTCAAAAAATATCCTTAAAATTTCATGATGAGATGGAAAAGATCTTTGTTGTGATGTATGCTACTGATATGGAAGGTGTAGAGTTCGTAGCTTATCAGTTGAAGGACATAGCATACAAATGGTATGAAGAGTAGGAGCATCTTAGGGGAGATAATGCTGAGTCTTCTTTGTGGGATGACTTTTCTAGTGCTTTTCTTGATTGGTTATTTGTTTAGTAGTTGAGGAAGGCAAAGGCTAAGCAATTCATAAATTTTAAAAAAGGCAGGATAACAGTAAAGGAGTGTTCCCTGAAGTTTTATCATCTATCACGTTATGCTCTAGAATTGGTGTCTAACATAAAGGCTAGAATAAGGAAATTTGCCTTTGGGTTTTCCCATAAGTTGATCTTGGAGAGCAAGGCTGCCTTGTTAAATAAGGATATGGACATATCTACACATACAGTGTATATGCAACAAATAGAAAAGGATATAAAGAAGCATGAGGAGATAAGTGAAAGAAAGAGTAAGAGGTTTAATATTTGGATCAGGGTGAAGGTCAGAAGTAAAGTGGTAGAGATGGTGGGAAGTTATCAAATAAAATGTGGGGCAATTTTGGTTCCTACTCTACGGCAAATGCTCCTTATCAAAAATAGTTGGGCGATCATTGATCTCAACATGATAGTGGGTTTAGAGCACCAGTAGCCCAGCCTCAGGCTATTAGGGTTCAATCAGCTTGATATTGGTGTAAATAGTACATGACCGCAAGTGTGTGAAGACCATTTTAAACTACTTCAAAGCATTGGCACAAGCTGAAGAAAGGAGTGGGAGTCTTGCACTCCAAAGTTTCCCCTTGCCTACTCTCATTAAGGGAATTGTGGTATTTTGATGTGTTTCCTTTACAGTCCCTATGATCCCCCTTTCATTAATTTAGTCTTTTATGTAATAACTACAAATAGACTTTTAGGGATCTATTCTCATTAGTTTTGATGAATTGTTGAGTAAATCTCATATTGTAGACTTTTTTTCTTCTCCTTAATAGTGAAAACTATAATTAGGGTTAGCTTGAGTGTCTAATCACTCTTGTTGACAATTTGGCTTTGAAAGGTTGGTGCTTGAGGTGTTTGAATGCCTTTTATGTCAACCTAAGAGTGTGGTATTCCAATTTCAAGCTTAAGTGGGTTTTGGTGTTTAATATACACCTTAGTTCCTTAGGTATTGTGATTTTTAAGTGTTACTATCTATCATTAGTTTCTTGTTCTTATTTTGTGTTTGTGTGTTGAATCCAAACGTATGTTGCTTCTAGTGTCATTATCTCTACTTCATCACCTTTCTTTAGTTGTAGTTTTGATTTTATAGCTTGTTTCTTATATAATTTGGTATCAAGAGCCACGTTTTAGGGCTACTCCTAATTCTAAGTCTTGGATAGTTGTTAACTTAAAGAAAATCTTCACAAAAAGAGTGTAGAAAATAAAAAATCTCATAAAAAATTGTTAACCCATTTTTGTGTTTGGGCAGAATTTTTAGATCTTAGATCTACTTTGTTTTTTTTTCATTGTAGGGATTGTGAAGTTTTATGTTACTCCAGCTTCCATCATATTTGATCTGGGTACTCAGTTCCCATCTAACTTGTAGGGGTCATTCCAGGGAGGTTTGGCGACTAAGGTAACCCTTAGTACCGATTTCCACTCGTAGACAGATGGGCACGTGGAAAGGATAATTCAGACCTTAGAGGATATACTTCAATCTTGTTTAATTTATTATGGTGGTAGTTGGGTTGATCACTCTAGAATTGGTATGGCATCGTTTTAGGCCTTATGTGGTAGGAGGTGTAGTTCTCTTATTTTGTTGTTTGAGGTTGGTGAAAATAAGTTATTTGGCCTGGATTTGGTTCACCAAGCCATAAAGAAGGTGAAGATTATTCCAAATAGACTTAAGTCTACCTAAAGTCAAAAAAGTCCTATGTGAATGTGAGGCAAAGGGAGTTGGAGTTCTGTGGTTATGATTGGTTGTTCTTTTAGTTGTCTCAATAAAGGGAGTGACACAGTTTGGTAAGAAGAGTTAACTTAGTCCTTGTTATATTTGTCCATAATTAGTTTTGAAGAAGCTTGGCAATATTGCGTATAAATTAAAGTTACTTCTAGTTTGAGCTCTATTCATCTAGTGTTTCATCTTTCTATATTGAGAAAGTCCATGGGTGATCCTTCGACGGTTGTTTCTTTGGAGGAGATGGGTATTTCAGATTCCTTGTCCTATGAGAAAGTCTTGACTAGATTTTGGATTGGCAAGTCCATCGATTTCAGACAAAGGATGTGGCATTGGTAAATGTTCTTTGGAGGAACCAAAAAGTTAAGAAAGCTATATACAAAGCCGAGGTGGACATGAACTCCAAGTATTAGTTCTTGTTACGTACTTCGGGTAATCATACTAGAGGTATGTGTATTCTTAACATCTTTGTTTTATTCCTTTGTTAAAAGTAAGTGTGGTTATATTAGAGTAAAGACATGTTAATTAAATGCCTTGATCTATCATTCGAGGTCAAATGATCCTAGGGGAGTATGTAACACCCCGGGTATGTGTTCCTTGAAATTTTCTCAAATTTTATCCTCACTGTCCAGAACATGACTTACCCTACGAGGAGTAGGGTGTCTTGATGAGTCGTTGGGCTCAAATTGTAACCTAAACAGTAAGTGTGTAACTAAGTTTTTCTCTTAGTATGAGTGGCTTAGCAAGAGTCATAAGGACTCGTTACGAGTCATTAGGAACAAATTGTAGGATGTTTACTACGACTGGACCCTATGAGTTGTAGGGTCCCATTATGAGTCAGATCAGTTGAGTTGTAGGGTCAAAAGTATGTGGGTTCCTTGGAAACCATCTTGGCTACGATTCTGTGAGTCGTATAGTGACCCGTAGTCACTAACAACTAATTTGAGTTTTCAAATTGAGGGCACTTTGGATAATTCCCTTCTAACAAAATTAAAACCCCATGTTCATAAAGTACTTAAGGGGGATTATTTCTCATCATAATGTCTTCAAACACTTCCAAAACTCTCTCAAGTATCTTACACAACTATACTTAGGGTTTCCAAGTAGTAGATCACCTAAGGACTCAATGGTGGAATTCTCTCCATGAACTTTGATATTTCAGGCATGTCACTCTTTCCTAATTGCTAAATTGTTAAAAACATATGTTTTAAATTTTTGTTCATATGGTATCTGTATTGGTTTTGAATCATAGGTTTAGGGTCTTGAGTAATTTTTTTTATAGGATGTTTCATTCTTTTCCCTGCATAAGTTATCAATTTCATGCATGGGTATGCTGAATAAACTGAGGGATTGTAATTTCCAAAAACTTGTAACTTTTGAAATGGTTAGGACCTTAACCCCAAATAGTGAAATTGGTTTTTGAAAAGTAAAAGTATGCACATTGAACTATTCTTTAACTATTGCATAATATGAAAAACTAATGAATATTATGATTTTAAATTGAAGCAAGGGGGTTGTGAATTCCCCCTAACTATGATAATTATTCAGCATATTGATGCTACATTGCAAGTGTAGTTGGTGTGACAATACCAACAATGGATGCCTAATTGTGTGTCATGGTTTAATAAATGGGAATATGTGAATTATTTTAATTACGGTTTAATGAGGGTTGTGTAGCTAAGTCGTAAAAGTGGAGGTCCCAATGGACTAATACTGGAAACCGCAATTGTCGATGTGGGGGTCAATATGAGTGGGTGGTTTGAGTCCCTCTCATTATTATCATATGATTAGGATTTTTGAGTCCCCTACATTATATTATGTGATTTAGGTCTCGTGTTGCCTTGGTATGTAGGGAGGTTCAGGTCCCCCATATGGTATATGTATACCCTTTGGTTTATGGGACCACATGCACTGAGGCCCTACCAGCTAGGAGAGAGCTGGGCTAATAGATTTTGTAGGTTCTTTCTTATGTTATGATGGTTAAGCTACGCAATACAGGTGAAGTTTTTCAAAGTTTATGTCAAGACTTGTTCCCAACCCCGACATGTGATATTATGAATATATTATTTAATGTTTTGCATTGGATTTTTGACTGGTTTTGAATTGTTAGTCATGACATTATTTTATCCCATATCCATAAGTTACATGCTAGAACTCCAACCGCTAAGAGTCTTCAAATGTTGTATCCCCATGCGATGCAGGCACTAGAGATACCTCAACTTTTCTTGAGTAAAATTAGGTGAATCATCTCAGTTCATCTATTTGTCATGGTAAAGTGATGAGCTTCAATTCTCCAGAAGGCCTAGGTATTTCATCAGTTCCCATTTTTAGATTTGAGTTAATAGTTTTTAATTATCATTAGCATTATCATTGTCATTGTCATTTGTCACAGTCGGAGACAAATCCCAACCAAAACTGTGTTTTGGTTCTTTTGTTAGTTGGCTTTATTGGATTACCATCCACTTGGGTGATGTTGGTCTGTTGTTTTGGCCTATTACTGATCATTGGTAGTAGACTTTTCTTTTATTGTTCAATCTTATCTTGTGTTATATTTTTATATGTTCAGAATTCATCCGGAATTTAGGATATTGTTTGGTTTGGTAAGGTGCAAAAGGGGTGGTCTTCGGTCCCCGATGTACTTAAGATACTCATCATGGCCAGACCTTGCTTCAGGTATTGACATAAAGGGTTAGAAATATCAATAAAATTTCCATAAGAAGATTAAGGAAAATATTTCAGAGTTGACCCAGAAGGTAGAATCACATACTACTGCAATCAAGTAATTATAGCAGCAATTAGGCCAGATGTCAGCAACCTTGAATTAGAGCTAGCCGAGCACCCTTCCCAGCAATACTATAAATAATAATAAGAACAAAGGTCAGTTTTTGGACATCACCATTCAAAGTAATTCAACTGTTGACCCCACTATGCCTATGGATAATGAACGAAGGAATGATAGTGTTGATGTTGATGAGACAGCTAAAGAGGAATTAGAAAAGTTGGTGACCAATGCTTCGTTATTTCAAAAATCGACAGGTGTTGATCATAAAGCTGTGAATGATAAAGGTAAGGGAAAGGTCAATGGGCCGTTAAGGAAGACTATTCCACAACCTCCCCCACCTTTTCCTCAAAGGTTGAAGCAAAAGAAAGAAGAATGGAAGTATAAACGTTCATTGCCATGTTAAAAGAATTGAGCTTAAATATCTCTCTTCTTGAGGCTCTCGATTAAATGCTAGGTGAGAAAAAATTATAAAGTATTTGATTACAAATAAGAGAGTTGTCAGTTATAAGGATTTCTATGGGTTTCATCATTTTAGTGTGATCACATTGCTATTTTTGACATAAAAGAAAGGTGATCCTTGAGCTTTCACGATTCCTTGCACCATTGGGACATTTAGGTTTAATATAGTGCTATGTGACTTTAGTGTTAACATTAACTTAATTCCTCTAGTAGTGTTTAAATAATCGGGCTTGAGACCTGTCGAGCTAGTGTCAATGTTATTATTGATGGTAGATCATATGGTGAAAAAGCCTATGGGCATATCATTTGATGTTTTGTTAAGGTGGAAAAATTCATCTTTTTTGGCTAACTTTGTTGTCTTTGATTGTGTAGTTGATTTTGAGATACCTATAATCTTGGGAACACCATTTTTTGACATGGGTAGAGCTTTGGTGGATATGGAGAAAGGAAAGCTTAAGTTTAGACTAAATGATGATGAGATCACATTGAATATTCTTCGAACCTTGAAGCATCAGACTGACATAAGGTTGTTCTCATAAATAAACTGTATTGATAACCCTAGAGACCACTTATTTGGCTATCTTGATAAAGTCTGAGTAATCAAGGTACCTGCATCATGCCACGACGTTACTCAGATGCTTCATGGGAGGCAACACAAAGTCTTGTTTGTCAAGTCTAATTAACGAACATAGCCACGTCGTGCCATGATGTTAAATCAGGCACTTCTTTGGAGGCAACCCAAGGTATGTTATTAATTTTTCACTTGTGTTAGTTAATGGTTAGTATGATTGACATCGGATCTCCGTAGTTCCATAGGCATGTTCCTATATCTCTTATTTTATAGTAGCCTAATGTATGAAGTACAATGCATTACAATTTGATGAGGGGGTCTACTTTTGGGTCTAGATGTCTTCTTAGGGTTGTTGTTGCCGTATCTCTTTTCCTCATAGTCTATTCTCAGTAGAGATGGAATGTCTAGGATATATTGTGTTGTATTGTGTTTTTTTTCATATTGTGTTGTTTATCTTTAATTAGGTGAAAATGATACCCCTCAAAAAATTTTAAAACTATGTGATGTGTATATATATGTGACAATTTTGAATATCGTTATGGAATTATGATTAGGAACATAGTAATCATACCTAGCATTTGTATGAACCAAATAGGTGGTAGTTTGTGATGCAACCCTATGTTGTGTGTATTAGATTCTTACTTTGTTCCCATTGTGTGTTGAATCCCGAACTGTCCTGGTTAGTCTTGTCTAGGTTATAGAATAGCTGGTTAGGAAAGGATCATACGTCGCTCTTGAAATAAGTCCACTTTTAGCCTAAACAACATTCCAAATGTGAATAAGTAACTCTTCATCCCAGTTTTTAGGCTGATAGACTATTTTTCTTCTTTTCACCTTTTGACCTTCCCATCGTAACAACGATGAACCTATTTCAGCCCTGGTCCTTCTAGGATACTATGCACCTGAACTCAGTCAAATCGTCTATGTTATGGGTGGCTATCATAGGGGTGCACAATTAGAAGTGGCTATCATAGAGAAAATAAAACAGAGTTGGGTTTGTTAAAAAGAGAGAGAAAAGTAAAATCAAAAAGAAACAAAAATGAAAAAAATGACAAATGAGAGAATATAAGAAACCGCACCCAAACTAAATGAGCAATAAAAGAATAAAAATAGAGAAATATGGCTGGAATAAAAGCAAATTGGTTGATAAGTAGACTCGTCAAGTAATTTTAGTGTTCAACGAGGATTAGTCATGAAATTCCCAAAAGTACTGTGCCGGCCCCAAGCCTACGTTACAAGCCGAGTAAAGTCCTATTGGGATCCTAAGCCGGCTGTTTGAAAACTAAGAAAAAGAAAACAAGGGCAACCTATGGTATTCTATGCACATTGTTGGAACTTCCTTGTGAGTTTGAGTGTCTCGTAATCATCCTAGCATTAAAATACATGCTTTATTTAAGTGAGAGGGACTTCTTTGGTGTGAGAGTACATGGGTTGTCTTGCTAACTACTTATTTATTTGGGTGGTGTAAATTGTACATATACATGATTGTTTGATGAAAATATAATGCCATAGCTTGATTCCCTTATGTCATTTTATTATGCTACATAGGTCTACGCAGTTTGTTTTGAAGTGTTAAAATTGGAGAGGATGATGTTCTTGAGTATAAATTGAAATTGACTATCGTAGGTACCCTAGGTTTCTCTTAGTTCAGTATCGTTGTGTTGTTTTGTTGTGATTTATTTCCAACTGACATACAAATGTGTAAGTTAAGGTTGTTGATAAGCCATGGTTTCATGGAACTTCAATGCTTAAAGCAGAGAAATATGCAAGTACGTAGGCCTATTTTATTAGAAATGATGCATTTTTGTGTTGTATTTTGTAGGTAACTAGGTTTTGATAGCTAAACAAAAGAAAAAAGGTTTAAATACAGAATTGGGACAACCTACGGTGGCACCTACATGGCATAGGTATTAGAGTAGGTGGTAGAAGGTTGAAGTTTAGAGAATTATAAGTTGAGAATTTGGTATGGCCACCTACGAAGGGCGACCTATGGCCCTTAAGTTCCACCTGTAGTGACGTAGGTGCTAGTGGAAGCGTTAGAGAGCAAAGAGTTTAGAGAAGCTACTGAAGGAAATTTTCTTGTAACCTACGCAGGATACTTACGGGACGTAGGTACCACCTATTGCCCGGAAGTAGTGCCCTAGCTGGCCACCAACTCAGTTTTCCCTTTTTGCTTTAGAAAGGTTTCCCACAGTTTCTATGTAATCAATAAATACCTTTTTATGATTTTGTATTTGTTTACGCACTCATACTATTCACAAACATATTTTTGATTCCAAGATTGACTTTTTATCTTGGGATTCTTGTGTTCTTGGTATTTGGTTGAGACATTAGGTTTTCTTCATCTATTATTGTGAGATTGATTTTATGCTTTCTTTATTGAATTCCATGGATAGTTTTGCAACTATAAGCTGCTCATTTCTTTAGCTAGGATTGTGCGGACCCTGGCAGGTTAACCAAGTACGGGAAGTGTGAGATTCCGTCTAGATCATTGTTGTTGCATGTATTGTGATTTTCTTCTCTTTAGTTGCTTTCATAATGGTTGCATAAGTTAGGAACTCAGCTATATTAAATACTAACTCAAGAGAGAGGTAAAGAATGGGGAAAAAAGATCACAATAGTGATTTGAGGCATTTAATCCTCATCTAATTAACTTGAAACTGAGAGGAGATAGTTAATTTGGGATACAAGACAAGGGATAGTATCGCGACACTCTAAGACCAAGAGGAGATGAGTGAGATTTACCAAATAGTGTTGATAAACTATTGCTGATACATAACATGTCAGATTCTACATATGAAGTAGTGAGATATTTGGATTGAACACGGTAAACCTATGGATTTAGAACCCTGGAGGACAAAAGCCTAGTATTCATTCCAGATTGTTTACAACCAAAAACACTAAAATCTTTTTTTCTTTTACTTATTACTGCAAATCCCCAGATTTACTTTTCTGCACTGCCCAAAGATTTCAATAAGTTCGAGAGATATTTTTGTCCTTATCCCCTTGGGTTCAACCCCAACCTAGTTAGGTTAATATATTTTGACATTGACCAGTTTATACTTCTTAGAGGTGTAGTTTGGGTGACATCACCATCATAGGTAGTGGACAATTTCTGCAACTTCAATTTCTCTGGACTTTGCGTCTCTTCTACTTACACCCTGTCACCTATTCCTAGTAGGTGCCAATGTAGACTTTTTATCTTTTAACTTCTTTTCTTCGGCTTAGCTCCCAAAACTTATTATCCTGCAAAATAGACACAAAAATACATCGTTTCCCCCAAAATAGATCTAAGTACTTGCATATTTTTTCAGTTTTAACCATCGAAAGTTCTATGAAAACATGGCAAATCAACAACCTCAACTTTGAATATTTGCATGTCCTCAGGAAACAAAACACAACAATGATGCTTAACAAGGAGAAACCTAAGATACTTATCGTAGTCACTCTCAAATTTAGCTCAAAAACATCACCCCTCTTATTTTTAGATTCCAAAACCAGCTGTGTGGATCTATGTAGCACAACAGAATGACAAAAATAAATAAATCTATGGTATTACATTAGCAACACATAAATACGCATATGTATAAAACATACACTACTAGAACTGATAACCAGTTAACTACATAAGCAATGTACCCTCACAACAAAGAAGTCCCACTCACCCTATAGAATAATCCATGTTAATGCTTAGACAATACAAAGACACTCACACTCACAAAGATGTTCCAACAATGTGCACAGAATACCACAAGCTTGCCCTTATTTTCTATACCTAATTTTTTAGACAATCCAATTAGGATCACTATAGGACTTTACTAGGTTTGTAATGTAGGCTTGGGGGATGGTATGGTACATGTGCGAATTTAGTGACTAAGACTCCTTGACATTATAAATACATTAGGGGTCAACTTATCAACCGACTTTTTTTAATTCTGCACTTATTTTTCCTATTTTAGTATTTTATTGCTCATTCAGGTTGGGTGCGGTTTCTTATGTTCTTTCTTTTTTATTTTTCTTTTCTTTTTTTTCTTTTTCCATTTTTTCACTACCACACCCAGACTTACTTTCTTTTTTACTATTTACACCCTTCTTCATACCCACTTCTATTCATGCACCGCTATGATAGCCATCTTCAAATTAGGCCATTTTCCTGGGTTGAGGTGAACAATGTCCAAGAAGGACTAGGACAAATAGCTTCATTGTAATTAAAATAGGAAGGTGAAAAGTAAAATAAGAAAAACAATCTATATAGGGTCAAAATAGGTATCAAGGTATGCTTATTCACATTTTAGAAGATTATTTAGGCTAAAAATGGACTAATTCAAGAACGAAGTATGATCCTTTCCTAACCGACTATCCTACAACCTAGGCATGACTAACCAGGCAAGTTCAGGATTCAACATACAAAGGGAACAATGTAAGTATCTTGCATACACATGGCACAGGGTTGCATCATAAACTACCACCTGTCTGGTTCATGAAAGTAGTAACTATGATTATTATGTCCCTAATACTAATGCCATATTTGTATTAATAATAGTCATATATATATATATATATACAAATCACACAGTTCAAAAACACCTTTTTTGAGGGGGTATCATTTTTTTTAAAACTATTTAAGCACAACCAAAATACATCATCAACTGGCCTTAGGTATTTATTTTTCTCGTAGTTAAATAAAAATAACACAATACGAAACAAACGACAATACATCCTAAACATGCCAGCTCTACTAAGAAACAAACTCCAGGGAAAAGAGATACAACAACGTAAACCTCAAGAGGACATCTAGACCCACAAGTAGCCCCACCCTCAACTTAAAAACAAGCATTGTCCCCAACACACCAAACCGCTACAATATAAGAGAGTTAGGAACATAGCTGTTACACCTTAGGTACATAGATCTAGCGTCAATCACACTAACATAAACTAAAACAAATGCAAAAATAGCATAATATCATTGGTTGCCTCACAAGCGGTGCTTGATTTAACGTCACGGTACGACACGGGTACCTTGATTACTAAGACTTCATCAAGGTGACCAAAGGGTTGACCTCTAATTTTTCTTTCCACTTTGAACTTATGAATTGCACCACTAAATTTTTTTCTAATTTTGTAGTATGCTCTAGGGGAGAAGGTATAAAAATAAGTGAACCAAGTAAAGTGTGTGGCATGGAGAAATTCTCTCCCCTTAGGTGAAGAATATAATTTTTTGGTTTTGATCTAACAAATTCAAGATTATAGATATTTTTCCTCCTTTTTGCACTCTTCTATAGGCTTAGATGTCTCGATTAATATCTTATTATCAAAACATAATGTGGAAATAATTAGAATAAGGTCTGATACATCCCAACTCACGAATGACATTATTATTTACATCCTCACGTAACTCTAGTGTACTCTTCTAAATAGTGACAACATCCATAAAAGTATGACCAATTGTTGAACCCTCCAATTTTAGCTCCTTAACTTGGCTTATAAGAATTTTTGAACTCTCACACAACTTACAACTAAATTATTCAACATTATACGTATCAACCTTTGTATTCAAGTCACCTTCGAAGTTGTGAAAATCCAAGTCAACATTTCTATCATGCTCTCATTGCGCTCCTACAATATTTCTATCATACTCTTGCAATAATGCACTACCAAAATGATAAAGATCAATAACATCACTCCAAACTTTTTATTGTAAATTTTTCATATCAAGACGATTAGGTATACACTGGCATACACCCTATGACAAATAAAATAATAAAAATAAAAAATGTCAACCACTCCAATTGATTAATCCACAACCATATTCCCCAACAATGATGCCAAAATTTGATGTCACCCAAACTATACCCTCCAAGAAGATACAATGCAGTCGCTATCAAAATATAGTAATCCAAATAGGTTATCGTTAAAGCCACAAAAAATAGACCAGATATATCTTTCAGACTTATAGAAATCACCAGGTAGTGCAGAAAAGTAAATAAGGGGATTTGTACTAATCAGTAAAAGTAACAAGATTTAAATGTTTTTGGTTGTAAAAAATATGAAATGAAAAATTGGCTTGTTCTTCCTCTGGCTTCATACTCTATATGTTTATCATACTCAATCTAACTATATCATTACTACATATAAAAAATTTGATAGGTTATAAATGACCAACTATCTCTTGACACCCTTTGGTAATCTCAATTATCTCCCCTTGGTAACGGAGTGCCTCATTTCTAACCATTGTATTGGATACAAGATTAACTATATAATCTCGGTCTCAAGATAATTAAATGAGGGTTGATAGCCTCCAATCACTATTCTGATCTTTTTTTCCTAATCTTTGCCTCTCTATTGAGTTAGTATCAAATACAGGAAGTTCCTAATATTTGCAATCATTAATAAACAATCAAAGAAAATAAGACTACAATAATGTAGCAACAATGATCTAAAATAAATCTCATACTTCCTCTACTTCATTAATCTGGTTGGGTTCCTATAACCCTAGCAAAAGGAATTTGCTAATCATAGTGTTGAACAATACTTGGAATTAAATAAAGAAAGCATACGAATAACCTCATAATAATAGATGATGAAAATCCAAAGTCTCAAATCAATTAATCAACCCAAAACCAAGAACAAAATAATCCCAAGATCAAAAGTCAATCATGGAATCAAAATATTATTGTGAATAATATGAGTGCGTAAAAGTGCATCAAAGTGCATAAACTAATTATAAAACATCAAAAGAGTATTTATAGATTACATAAAAACCCTAACAATATAATCCAAAGTGAACCAGGAAACTTTGGGTTAGCCCTCAGGTAAGTGAACATTCTAGGTGGCATATACCTTAGGTAAGTGACCATAGTAGGTAGAAGAATATTTTTGCAAATTCAATTTCTCGGGACTTTCAGTCTCTGCCACTTATGCCCTATCACCTATGCCAATAGGTAAAACCTACACCAGGTAAGTGCCAACGTAGGTAACCCACTTTTTTTTAATTTTTTCTTTGGCTTTACTCTTAGAACCTACATTTTTGAAAAATAGACACAAAAATACATCATATTTCCTAAAATAGACATAATTACTTGCGTCTTTTCCAATTTTAATCATCGAAAGTTCCATGAAACCATGGCATATCACACATTAGAGGATTTTATTAAACACCTCAAGGATCTTATGGCTAGCAATGACGCATGAGACACGAAGACAGGCAAGTTATGGAATAGTTCCATCCATAAGTTTCCACACATTTCAAAGATAGGTAGGAAATATGGCATGAATTAGCCTAAGATAAAGGATGAATGCTTGAGGCCATGTAATGATAACTTTACCACTCATTGATGAAAAAATTTATGCACACTACTATGATTTAAAGATGTTAATAAGACGAATTAATAAATTGAATGCATGAATTCCTATGTTTTGTAGGTATAGAGGTGATGGGAAGAAAAGAAGTAAAATAAGCTAAAAAGAGATTGGAAAGGGAAGAGTTAGTGGAAAAGCTGGAAAAAGGATCAACAGGAATCGACCCTCAGTTACCGCGATCATGAAAAATCATGATTAGTCAAGATGGCGATCATGATAGGCTCATCCCAATTGCTATTAAGATCTAGCGATCACAATTGAGTGGAAAATAGCCTAGGGGTAAATCCTTTATTTCCCACAACTAGTTTTTATTTTATGTAGAACAAAAACCCTTTTATTTTTTGGATATCACTAACTAGATTGGGAAGTTGAGGCTTTAAAAAACCCTACTAATTTGGACAAGAATATTATGGTTAATTTTTCAATTGAGTTTAGTTGTAATTAAATTTAAATTATAGAATACTCTTGTTTGCATTTTCAATTGAAGCATTGAATGATCATTTTGGTATATTTCTTTTCCTAACTTGATGAGTAGCTAAACATCTATCATGGGGTTATGTTGAAATAGGGTTAAAATATGTGTGGTTTTGATTAGTATTATAGATTCTTTGTTAATGATGTTGGGTTTCACTCATGCTTGCTTAGAGAATGGGAATTTGTGGGTGAAAACACTAAATTCCCTAAAACACACATCATACTTGAAAGAAGGATGTGATTATACTTTTGAATCCTATATTGTAATGCACCAAATCTGGTACCCAAAACATTACATGGTGCTCATGACCTCAAAGGACCATAAGATAACGCATGACTGATATTTGTAACTGTACACTGCATGATATACTGTGTAAATACAGAAATAAAGGCTGAAAGGCTATAAGGTTCAAAACTGAGACATAATAAATGATAAAACATAACATCTATATGGGGTATGAAATACCAAAACAACTGAAATAAACTGTCTGAACATGATAGTCTAAAAAATCTCTAACTGACTGAACTATCTGAATAAGGAGTGGATGGGATATTTCCCCGACTAACTCTAACTAATACATAAATTAATGAGATAATAAAGTAATGGTCATGTCCACAAATGATGAGGACTCTCTACTAACTCTGACTGTTGAGAATAGAATGCCACTGATGCTCTGGAGCTCATGCTTCAGAACCTATGGTATAAAACATAACAGCGCAAATGCATCAGTACGTTTGAATATACTGGTATGCATGTGAGGTAGTCTTAATGTAAAGGGTTTGCATGCATGAACTATACTAACTGATTCGATAACATGAATGTCAAAATACATGCATGACTACATAATAACTTTAACTGAGTTTGTGATAACATGATTACTGAGTCTGAGTACTAATAACATGAGATACTAATATCTGTATAATTTAAATAACTAATACTGAGCGACTCTATTGACAGTCTAGGTTCTGATGAAACTAGCTGAGTTTTGTACTGTTCTGAGTTGACTGTGTCTGATAATCTGAATCATGTAGAACTATCTGAGTTCTATTGCTGAGACTGAATGACTTTATCTGATAGTCCTAATTTTGTTCTAAAACTGTAGAAAGTATTCATTTAACCGTCATGCTTGTAATACACCATTATGGCTGAGTTGGGTTCTAATTTGTAACCTAAATTGGAAGTGTATCAATACCGCACCACTGGTAAGGACGATCTGTGAGTAACCCTCATTTAAAAAATGACTCTAGTGATAATGGTGGAACCTTCGTATAACAAGTTAAGACACCTCATCTACCCTCATATAATAGTCTATGATGTCTTAACCTACACTAGCTATATAGTTAGGGAATGTCGGATTGCTTATAAGAATCACATCCTCATATAACATGTGGGTTCCCATTCTTGGGTTCACTCAGTCCTAATTTCTACTCCCATCTGGATAGACACTACACATGATTAACTTAACTGACTAGACTGAGTTAACTGAGTTCTGCTGCCTGACAGAATACTACTAAGATTACTGAATTTCTAAGGTTTCTGAGATTACTGAGTTTACTGAGTTTTCATATGTCATATGACAGACTGAATTTCTATTAACATAGATCAAATAAGAGTGTCTTGAAAACAAGGCACTGGTTCTAGGCACACAGCTAATTGTCGGGTACAAGTACCCCCAGGACTCGATAGCATAAAACTGAAAAAGCATGACTTTGTTGAATACATAACCAACATTATAAACCATAATACAATAAGTTGGATAATTCATTAAATACAAGTTCTAAAGCACCACAATGGCCACACATATATCCATAACTCATTGACTAAGATATTTCTTCAAACACTTGACAAGTATAAACTTGTACATAAATGGGGATTTTGTATTGTCATACTAGTATGGCACTTTTCCTTCACATAGGCATTAAATCAAACACATGGGTAGCATGCTTTGGTTGCACAATCATCAACACATCAATCAATTTATAAATTTAAGTGTTTATCATGAATACTATACAAATCACAACATCCAAGGGTCAATCATTGGAATATGTAATTTCAAACGTGAATCAAAAACCCACAACATCATGAACATGAATTTCAATTCAATTAAAATCATGAACATTCATAAATACGTAAATATTGTATTTTGAAAAGAGATTCTTGAGCTTCATGGGAGAAAGGGACCCATAAATCAACACATGACATAACTGGGTGGATGATTTCTTGAAGATTGATGGAGGAAATCTTGAATCCTTGACTTAAAATTGGAAACCTAGGGTTTCTTGTTCTTGGAGATTGATCTTTGAGAGAAAACTCTAATTTGATGTTGTTAATGAATAATGAACTTATGAGACTTGGTCTGATATAATTAGGGGTTAAAACGATTGAAAAAAGACCCAAATACCCTTTTAAAAATGACTTTAAAATAACTGAACAAACTATACGACGGTGGGTGCGATGGTCCGTCACTTGGTTGACGGTCTGTCAGTCCGAACCATCGCACCTGGGCAGAATAGGGGTTCACTGTCTCTGCTACGATGGCTTGGGCAATGGTCTGTTGCTAGCTAGAAAGTCCGTCGGCCTAAGCCATCTCCCTTAGGCAGAATATGGTCTCACTTCCATTACTGCACTGGTTTGGGCGATGGTTCATCGCTAGCTCGATGGTCTGTGGGCCCTCATCATCGCACCTGGGCAGTTTTGACTACTTTTTATTAAATGGCCATAACTTTCTACACTCATACCAAATTTTGATGAAATTGGTATTGTTGGAAAGATAATTCAATTTTCCACATGACAAAATATGAATATCTTAAAAATTCCATGTATATAAATGTAGATTTATCTTTCAAAGTAAGTTTCACACACACTTGGTATGATTTCAAGCTAGGTAGAAGTACGGGGTATTACATATATCATCCTTAAAAGAAGGATATAGGAGACAAGAGATTGGTGAAAATAATTAGATATAGCTTATTTCTTTTAATTATCTAGGAAATAAGGGTGGATTTTGAATTTTCTAGGCCTTGGGCATCTTCCAAGAAATTGGGATGCCCAATTGAGGTTGTGGATGGAAGTGTTTGCTACACCCATGAGGTATCTGAAAGGATCCATGGGTGATATTTTTGGTGCTTGGTTGAGGAACTGGCATGAAAACTTGTAACCTAGCCTACCCATATAGCCAGTAACTAGAATCTGCAATTGATTATCATGAACCTATGCATTATTTTCCCCTAGGAAAACATAATCCCAATACCTTTCTCCTATTGAAATCTTATTTGCATTTGTTTCTCTTAATTGGTAGTTTGAGTAGATTTTGGTAAAATAACCCTTCCAAACCATAACCTCCCCTGAAATTTTAATTTATGTATTTTATTTTATTTACATTATGGGTATGTACTTACATGTTTTCAACACCCATGGGATTTGAATACTAGATTTACTTCTCGATGATTTGACTCCAACTCATGTTTGGTTATTATATTTGACAGCAATCTTCTTTCCTATAAATTATAAAGTAAGTTGAGCGTGATCAAGATGGCATCATTTCCAAGGAGTGAAACTTAGTTTTTGCTTATGCGGTGTTGATAGTAGCTTTGGGTTTACCCATAGTGGTTGTTGTTTTTTTGGTTATTGTTTTTGTTTATTTTGTAGGTTATTTTAATATTGTCCATTACACAATGAGTGATCATAAAAGTAATGTTGGGACCTTTGATGGGCCTATTAATGATGATGAGCAACTCAATGTTGTTGGACGTGCAATTACTATCTGTATCCCACCTAATCAAGGGAATGGGGTATTCCATGTCATGAGTATTTTATTTCACATTTTTCAAATGAAAGGTGTCTTTGGGAGTAAAGCTCATTAAGACCCAAATTTGCACTTGATGAATTTTGTGGAAGTGTGTGCCCTCTTTGACATTACTCACATTTTACAAGAATCCATACGGTTGCACCTTTTTCCATTTTCTATAATGGATGAGGTGATGTTGTGGCTACGATCCTTACCCACTGAGTCAATCACATAATGGGATGAACTTTCTGATGCTTTCTTATACCAATCCTTTCCACTATCAAAGATATTATAATTGCATTACAAAATCATAAACTTTCGGCAATTGAATTGAGAGAATCTATATGTGGTATTGGAGAGATTTAATGTAAAGCTTATGTAATATCCCAACAACAAGGTCCCCAAATAATATGCTTCTCTAAATCTTCTACCAGGCTTTGGATCAACTAAATAAAACTGTGGTGGACAATGCAGTCGGGGGATTACTTTTGAAGTAGTCTTATAACATGGCTTCAAGCTTACTTGAGAAAGTCACAAAGAAAAATAGTGGGCAATATACATGAGACACTGAGGTGCCTAAAGGGTCCCCTACCACCTCCTTTATTGATAAAGATAAAAGGAAAAGAGATGACGAGAGGGAGGAAAACATGGCAAAAAAAATGACACAATTAGAGCTCCTAATGAAGCATGTGATGGGTGAACACACAAAAACTGTAAATTTTGTGGCGTACAATGGATATGATAAAGAAGAGACCAAGAGTCTTGATGAATAAATTAGATACTTGGCTAAGTATCCGGGGGTCCTGCCTGACCTACCAAATGCAAGGTGGAAACCAAGGTTGGACCGATCATGATAGAGAATGAGAATAGCATGATCGGGATAAATAGCATGATTAGAGGCACAAAGAAAAGGAGTATGATAGATATGTACCCCCCATTATTGAGTAAAGTGCAAAGATGAAAGCCTCATTGATCCTAAAAATTTCAAGATTGAGGACATGTTAGCAAGAATCTTGATGATATTGTAGGGAACGAACAAAATGGTCCACGAATTAAAAGGTGATTTTTTGGAAATCAACCAAATGGTTGTATCACACTCTGCCTCAATCATAGAGTGGGAGACTCAAATTTTCCAAATCACTACACAACTTAATCCTAGACTAAGGGGGCCTTCCTAGTGATACCTTTGTGAATCCAAAAAATGATACTCAAGTATTAAAAAGCATCACTAGGAGTGGAAAACCCCTATATTATTATGTAGGTGAAGTTGAAAAAGAGAAAAATATTGAACAAACAAATTTCAAGAAGAAGTCTGTGGTTGATTCAATGAGGAAGATCCAAAGTCTCAAGAAGGGGATGGAAAAAAAACAATAATAATGGATGTAATGGTTGATGAAAAAGGATATCCTAAGAGAGTTGAGAAAGATCAATCGTAAAGTGATCCATTACCTACCATAAAGTTTCCTCCTTCATTTCCTCAAAGATTCATGGATAAGAAAGACAATGTCAAATTAATGGCATGTCTTTCTAAGCTTAGCAATCTTTCAATTAATATTTTTTTGTTAAAGGTTATTCAAGAGATCCTGGGATATGTAAAGATAATGAAGAATTTGATGTCAAAGAAATTTCTTATTAATAGTGAAACCATAGAAGTTACCCATAGGTGTAGCGCTATCATGACTAGAGCTATAACGGAAAAATGAAGGATCTCGAGGCCTTTATAACCCGTTGTACCGTAGGGACACACAAGTTTGAGAAAGCCTTGTGTGACCTTGGTTCAAGAACCAATCTTATTCCTTATGCAATCTATTGGAAACTTATTCTGGGCACTCCTACTCCAATTTAGTAGGTAATTCAATTTAGCCTCCTTGAAAAGTTTGCATGTCATGTGCGCTGTGAGTAATTGTGTATCTCTCATGCATATTTGTATCATGTAGAATTTTCCCCGTTAGTCTCTCAAGGCTAATTTTGATTATTCTTTGTTGGTGAAATAATATTAGGCCTTCTTTGTGAACATAGGAACCCACTTTAGCCTAAATATCCTACCCATACATAGAATAGTGTCCTTAGTTACCAACTTGGAGCAAGCCTTTCTTTGGCAACCACATTACAAGTCTTGAAGCATTTAAAATTTATCTCTCTTTTGAACCCTACCCTCGTTGAACTTGGAAAATGAAACTTTAGGCCAAATGCCTAAGTTGGGAGATGGTAAGGTTTGGAAGAGTGAACTTGGGACATGATATTGTAGCTGGATGCCAAAAAAGCTAAGCAAACAGAGAAAGTGAAAAAAGTAAAATAAAGGAATTATCAAAAAAAGAAATAGCATAGATCGAAAAACAAATAGTAAAAATTAAAATGCTTTAAAAGATATGGGTAAATCAAGGTAGCAAAAGTTGGCATGTGTGAGTTTTGGAAACATATGAAGTGGTCCATGGTCAACATTTGGTTAAATAATGTGATGTATATGTTCAAGGAGGGTGTAGTAACTTTTTACCTAATTGATATCATACCCTTTATTGAACCTACATTACAAGCTCGAAAAAGCCCTTTAAGATCTCCAACCAAGTGTATTCCGTATAGTGGGAACTGAAAATAAGGGCAAGCATATGGTATGGTACTTGTTAGAATTGAGAGAGGCTTTGTGAGAGTGAGTGTTTGTACTTAAATCCCGTTTTACATAATAGATATTTTTGTGTGTGGGATTTCCTTCTCGTGAGGAGTCATGTAGACTAATTAAGGAGGGTAAGATTGTCCATCTATCAAAAAATGAGGCAAAGGAGTATAGTTTAATTACCATTGATAGGGAGTCACTTCTAGAGTGTTGGTAATTGTTGCATTGATTTTTCTTTAATGTTTTTTTAATCCTTTAAAATTGTCTTTCATGTTAAGGGATGTTGTGATAATAGCTTTTCCAATGCATGAGAGCGACTTGTTGGTGTTAATCAAGTATAAAGTCATTGTGATCATTTGGTCATTTAAATGGTCTTACAATTGCATTGTCTCACTTATTAAGTGGTAGTGTTGCTTGAGGACAAGCAAAGGTCTAAGTTAGGGGTGTTAATGAGTGGTAAATTTACCACTTATTGACACTGAAATTCGTGAGCACTACTATGATTTAATGGTGGTAATAAGACAAATTAAAGATTTTAATACACTAATTCCCATGTTTTGGAGGTATATAGGTGATGGGAAGAAAATAAGTGAAATGAGCTGAAAAGAGATCGAAATAGGGAAGAGTTAGTGTAAAAGCTGGAAAAAGAATGAGCACGAATTAACTCTCAATTACCGCGATCACGATCTGAATGTTGTGATTGTGACAATTCAATATTAGTCAAGATGGCGATAACGATGGGCTCACCGTGATTGTAGAAATTGTGATCACGATCAAGGTCTGGCGATCATTATTGGGCGAAAAATTGCCCAGGGGCAGATTTTTCATTTTGTCACAGCTAGTTCCAATTCACTATAAGACAAAAACCCTTTTATTTTTTGGAAATCACCAACTACATTGGGAATTTGAAGGCTTTGAAATACCCTAAAAATTTGGGAAATAATATTGTACATAATTTTTTAATTAAGTTTAGTTTTAATTGAAGTTAAATTGAACAATACTCTTGTTTACATCTTCAATGGAAGCATTAAATGATCATTTTGGTATATTCCTTTTCCCTAACTTCATGAATAGCAAACCATATATCTTTGGGTTATGTTGGAATAGGGTAAAAATATGTGTGGGTTTTTAATATTAGTGTATATTCTTTATTAATGATGTTGGGTTTAACTAATCCTTGCTTGGAGAATGGGAATTTGTGGGTGAAAACCCAAAATTCCTAAAATCTAACATCATCTTTAAAAGAGGGATATGAGTATACTTTTGAATCCTATATCATCCTTGAGAGAGGGATATAGGTGACAAGGTATTAGTGAAAAATAATTAGATGTAGCTTATACCTTTTTATTATCTTAGAAATAAGGGCGATTGTGAATTTGCTAGGTGTTGGGAATCTTCCTATAAATAGGGATGTCCAATTGAGGTTGTGGGTATTTGTATATACTACAACCATGAGGTATCCGAATGGATCCAGGGGTGATATTTTTAGTGATTCATTGAAGAAATAGCATCAAAACCCCTAAACTATCCTACCTATATAGTCATTAACTAGAATATTCATTTGATTATCATAAACCCATGCATTTTTTGCCCCTAGGAAAACATAATCCCAAGAATTTTTTCATATTGAAATATTATTCATATTTGTTGCTCTTAATTGGTAGTTTGAGTAGATTTTTATAAAATAACCATTCTAAACTATAACCCCCCCCCCCCCCAAATTTTAATTTTTTTTTTTTTTTTTTTTTTTTTTTACTAGTATATAATCAGACGTTTTCAATACCTATAGTATTTTAATACTAGATTTACTCCTCAAGGATTAAACTCCAACTCACATTGGGTAATTGTATTTGACCATGATCACCTTGCCCATAAATTATTCTGTAAGTTGAGCGTGATAACAATGATTTAGGAATTGTTATAGAAAACAAAGTGAAGTCACCAAAATTAAACCTTTTAATAATGTATAATGTTGTCATTGATCAAATATAGGACCCAACCAACAATGAGATCGATCTTATTGGAAGATGGTAAGAAAATAGGTCAATGTGTTTATTTATTGTATTAATTGGTTATTACCAAAGGGGGTTTTTCAAGAAATGAGTATCGAGTTGCAAGCTTTATGAAACCAAGTAACAAGTAACAATTTGTTGTTTATAATCAATAGTGAGGATGGACAAGGATTGTGTTCCCCATCATTTTATAACTTAGTAAGCATAGTGGCAAAGTGATTTATCCTTATGCTTAGCATACAAAATCGGTACGCTAAGTTCACCTATTTTGTTAATCCCCAGTTTAAATAAATATCACCAGTCAACTAGTAAGTTTATGAGTGTGTGCCTTACTAATCTTTGTCGTTGATCTCAAATAAGCTATTGTTGGAAAAGACAAATGCTATTAGATGAGTATTGATAGACTTATATCTCCATCATTAATCACTATTCCCATTAATTATCCCTCTTATACATTAAGTAAGAATTAAGGCAAGTTCTAATGCTGGCCATACTTAAAATTAATAAATATGAAGGAAAGAACAATGCATGCATGAACACCATTCAAGAATCATTAAATACTTTAATCTACATTGTTAATTTATTATAATTCCCTCTATTCTAGTTCTGAGATTTAGCTACTCATATTTATAAGATCATGATAAGAATTCATAGAGGAATTCATAATAATAAAATTATGAAATACGTAGAAGAAATCCAAAACCTTAATTTATGAAACAAGGCTTAATAATCCAGAATCAATGTATGGATAATCTCCAAAACCCTAATGACACTAAATAATCAGGCCAATATAATTAGCTACTTAGGCTACAGAGTGCATAAAAAATATAATAAAACCTATGAAAGGCATTTATAAACAAAACAAAACTTATCATAAGCAAACTAAAAAAGTACAGTTTCAAATCTTCGCGATATGTGGTTAGCTTCCATGACACATGGTCTGGAATTAGGCTCTCTTTATTCTTAATATGCTCTAACTTTCCACAAGCCAAGGAATGACCCATCATTACATTCCATGATCCGTACTGAGGGTTTATCATTCTGAATACTAGAATTCCTCTTTTCAGCTTTTCTTTTTCACTTCTCTACAAAAATCACTATAGCTCATGGTTTGTTTTCGACACCATGTGGATTGGCCCTGTAGTGTTTGAGGCTAGTTTCAATATTTTGGATATAAACTCCATAAGGCAAAGCACAACTTGTCCTTTGAAAGTATGATTTGTTCAGGGTTCTTATGAGCCACACTTGGTCTGTTTTAGCATGTTTTTATTTCTTTTATTTTGGGACCTATTTTTCTATACAAACACACAAAACTCATCATACAAAACAAAATTTACTTAAGAAAAAACAAAAAAAAATCATGTTTTAAGCATTGAAAGTATCTAAAACTCAAAGTACATCAAAAATCTCAACATAGAATATTTTTTTGACCTCATGGACACAAAACAAAACTGTAATATCATCACACTTTAGCAAAAAAAGCCTAGGAGTTCTACAATAGTCATATGACATTAGTCAACATATTTTTTTACATAATTAGTTCTACCCATTTCATTCACAATACCAAATAGTGTTATTTAGTCAAAACTTATTAGCTAACAAAATAGGTTCGATGGATGACAATATGCAATTAATGGACAACTATGCATTCACAAATGATAATTACTTCTAGCAATAAGTAGTCAACAATATATCCCTAGTGCCCTTAAATAAAGAAGTTCCATGCATATATATGATCAATGGAAATTCGACATAAGCCAATGCGCTCTCTCTCGCATAGAAGTTCAAACAATAGATGCACAATGCCATAGGCTTGCCCTCATTTTCTATATTTTCTTTTTGGACAGTTAGATTAGGGTCACTATAGGTCTTTATTCATCTTGTAATATAGTCTTGGTTATGGGTATGGTATATTTGAGACAGTGACTACACTCTACTTGATACTACACTAACTTTTGTCCACTTTTGACTAATTATTTTCCTTCATTTTTTCTGATACTTCTATCCACTATGGGTAAAATTTACTTTAATTAAAGTATCTTATTTTTTTCTCAATTTTTTTTTCTTTTTCACCTTTTTAGGACACGCCTTCTCCTCTTCCCTTATTCTATAAGTTTTCTTTTGATACCTTATTCATATTCTCAAATATCACTATCATATCTACCCTTAAAGGTGATTTTATTGCGTTGTGGTTCACGGTGTCCAAGGAGGTACTAGGCAAAACAAAGGTTTAAAGAAAATTCAGGAAGGTAAATAGGCTAATGAACAAAATGGGACAATTTAAGATCTAAATCAAGGATCAAAGGATTATTACATTATTTGGATGAACATTTAGGCTACCGTTGAATGTTAGTCAAAACTAGCCAATGATCCTTTCCTAACAAACTATTGTACAACCTTGGTGAGACTCACCTGACAAGTTCTAGATTGTTCACATAAACCAAGAACTAAACTAAATTCAGATCTCACACACATGGTATAGAGTTATGATATAAACCTCTAGCTATTTAGTTCATGCCCTAGCTTAAGCTACAGTCATCCTATCTATATACACAATGTAACACAAAGAGTTACAAAGTTCAACAAGCAATGGATTACAGAAAAAATATGAGGGATATCCATTTTTCTAAGATTAATAATCAAATAATTCATATGCCATAATTTTATTTCGACTACACTAAGTATTCTTATTTTTCTTGTACTTAACAGAAACACACAGAATAAAAACACAAAACAAAAAAAAAATCCTACACATGATGATTCTATAAGATACCACTTAGAGAAAAGAAACACGACAACCAAAACCCTTATGCAGTAAGACAGACTCGTAAGTATTGCACCCCATCAAATAGGCATGCATTTTCCCTGATGAATAGTTTTCAAAATAAAGTACTAGAGGTAGAATGTACCTATGTCATCCTACATGCTCTAATCTACAGAGTTAGTGTAGGATATAGGTACAAACGAGTGCTCAATATTCATTGCATCAACATTGACTAACACTCTTAATGTAACATCAATAATAGTGGTATCGATGGTGATCGATACACTCAAAGTATCAACAACAATAATAGTTTTTCAAGTGGTTGTTGGCAGACTCAATAATGGAGGATTAGTTGTA
This sequence comes from Capsicum annuum, assembly GCF_002878395.1. Lineage (NCBI taxonomy): Eukaryota > Viridiplantae > Streptophyta > Magnoliopsida > Solanales > Solanaceae > Capsicum > Capsicum annuum. The sequence continues at coordinate 110,372,450 of NC_061119.1, forward strand.
TGACTCTCACCTTAAGAAATAATGACACCTATAGGTACCAAACTTATAAATGTTCTTCAAGCCTGTTGCTTATTCTTAATGATCTAGGCATGGTAATAAACTTTAGAGACCTCTATATATTATAATCATAACTCTCTTATAGGTTAGTTTCATACATATTATCCTTGTCTCACTTTCTCTTTCCACACTCAATTATGGTTAAATTATGGGTGAAGAAATCCATTACCTCAAGGTTATCCTAGTGCTCCTCCTTCATGACTGGAACTATCAATGGTGGTTATATATGAGCCTGTCATGAAGACAACTCCATAAACTTTGGTCAAAGTGAAGCAACCTCCTCAAATAATATTTTTATTTTGATAGTCTGTAGATCTTAAAATTTCTCGTTCATTCGCCTCTCAAAATCATCCAAATAACTATGTAGGCCCCTCGTAGTATTAGATATCTTCTTTTGTACCCATGGCTTTACCTTATCCATGAATATATCAACTTGATTTTTAGGAGATATGGTAGTAGTTGAGGAAGTATAAGACCCCATAGATATAGGTGCAACTATCTCATCAGTAGTTGTGTCAACATCAAACCGGCTTGAGGTATCAACCTACTCAGCCCATTCTAGCAACACCTCAGAGATAGCCATACCATAAGAATGCAAGGATTGGATCCTCATCTGAGCCACTTGATATCATCGAAATCTACACCTCTAAGAAGTATATTAAAGTCGATGTTGAATATAGTAATACAATAGAGGTTAGGGTCAAACCCACAGGGAAAAGGCCTATTATCTCTCCCAAATCTATTGAAGTAGCCAAAAAAATATATAAAAGTAAATGGTGGTTTTACGATGAAAATACTAAAGTAGAGAAAACTCTTGATCTCTTTAGTTGAAATCAATATGAGATGAATACTAGGATTGTGTTTCCCCTAAATTCCTAACTCCATACACTTATCATACTAAATTGGACTATATCAATGTATTGAATGTAGAATATAACAAGCTATGTATTACCAACCATCTTGTAAATGCCTTTGATAAATTTCACTCTTTACCCTGTGAGTATCAGTGTGTCACCTTACTAACCATTATATTTAAGCCCAGTTCAACTATCTTCCTTTGGGTGTAAAGTGTATTATACAAGGGTTGGTAGCCTCAAATTACCATTTTAATCTTCTTTTCCTAATTTTGACCTCTCATGTGAAGATAATCTCGAATATAGGCAAGTTCTTAACTTCTGCAGTAGTTAAGAAATCAAATAATCTGAAGAATATCACACTATATGTAGAAAACACTAATTAGAAGGATTTCATACTTACTCTACGTTGTTATTTAGCCAGGGTACCCACAACCCTAGTTTGGTGGTTTAGTTGCGCATAGTTTCAAGAAGATCCATGGAATTCATTAAAGAAAACACAGAAAAATCTCACAATAATTAAAGAATAGAACCCAAAGTCTCAAATTAATAATTAACAAAATAGCAAAGAATAAAGGATTCAATGATTAAAAGTCAAATCTTGAAATCAGAATATGTTTATGAATGTAAATAGTGCATAAACTAATTCCAAAAATCAAAATGGTATTTATAGTTTAATCAAAACCCTACAAAATCCCAAGAAAAATGAACAGGGAAAACTGGGTCGGTGGCCACTTACGAACACACTTACGAGACGTAAATGGTACTTCCACCCGTAAGTGGGAGTCTTAAGTGACAGGAATACTTTAGTGTTTCAGCATTCTTTAGAACTCCAACCACGTAGGCACTTACGTTGCGTATGTCAGACTTATGGCCAATGAGTAGCCTTGACATAACTATAAGGTAATTCTTCAAACTTTAGAGCCTCAGAACCCTCAAACTCTACTACTTATGTTAGAACTTACGTCAGCGTAAGCTTTACCAATGCACTGTAATTAGCTCTTCATCAATGTCAGGATAATCTTCAACATTTAGGTTCTTAGAACATACCACTTTTGAGACTACAAGGCCACTTACGGGGGCTGCAGGCACTACCTACGGCTCACAGGTTGTCTCGTAAGTGAGTTTTCTACACCCTTTAACTATTTTTCTTCTTTAAGCTCCAAAATCTAATCTCTTGCAACATAGACACAAAAACACATCATATAATAAATGGACCTGAGCACTTGCATATTTTTGGATTCTAAGCATCGAAAGTGCCATGAAACTATGATACATCAACATGCATAATTTAGATCAAGTTAATGAAACTATGATATATTAACGATGCTTAACAAAGAGAAACTTAAGCTACTACGACGGTCAAGTTAATTTTAGCTCAAAACTTTACCCCTCCTATTCTTAATTTTTCAAAACCAACTGTGTGGATCTATGTTTCCCAAAAATGCAACACACAAAAATCAAGCTATTGAATTACGTTAGCAACTAACAATTAAGCAAGTATAAAGTGTACACCATCAGAACAGATAAGCAACTAGCAATGCAACCCATGTACCCTTACAACAAAGAAATCCCACTGTCATAGTATAAGTAGGCATGTAAATGTGAGGACAATAACGAGACACTCACTCTCCAAAAAGAAGTTCCAATCAATATGCATAGAATCCATAGGTTTGCCTTTATTTTCTTTACCTTAGCTTTTCTAATAGTCAGACTAGGATCACTATACGACTTTATTTGTCTTGTAATGTAGGACTGGGGGCTGGTATGGTATATTTAGGACTTTAGTGACTAATCCTCCTTGAAACTACAATTACATTGTAGGGCCCACTTCTCTACCAACTTTTCCTTTATTCCTTTCTTTTTTTATCTTGCTTATTCAAGTTGGGTGAAATTTATTTTTTTCTTTCTTTTTCTTTTTCTTTTTTACTTTTTCTTTCTTTTTGTTTTCTCTCTCTTATTTTTTTTCATTTTACCATAACCAACCCTAATTTCTTTTCTCTTCTTCAAATCTTTCTTTATACCTAATTCTAAATACTCACCATGTAATAGCCACCCTCAACTTAGACAATTTGCTTGGGTTGAGGTACACAATGTCCAAGGAGGGACCAGGGCTAAAATAGGTTCCTTATAAATAAACTAGAAAGTTGAAAGGTGAAAAAAAGAAAATAGTCTATGTAGGCTAAAAAGAGGGATCAAGTGATACTTTATCATATTTGGAAGTTCATTTAGGCTAAGAGTGGACTAAATCAAGAACGACCTATGACCTTTTCTAATCGAATACCCTACAACCTAAGCAAGAATAACTGGGCAAGTTCTGAATTAAGAGCACAAAGGGTTTTAGGTAAGAAATCTCACACATATATAGTACAAGGTTATGCTACCAACTACTACGTATCTAGTTCATGCAAATGCTAATCTATGATTATTATGTCCCTAATCCTAATGCCACAACAAGATTCATAACATTCACAAATATAACCAAATCACATAATTTAAAAAAAAAACTTTTTTAAGGGGAATCCTTTTTCTCAAAGGTCTTAAACACAATCAAAATACATCAAAATCCCTTAGGTTACTTATTTTTCTCTGAGTTAAAATAAACTAAACAAAACAACACAAAAAAATAAGACATCCTAAACATGACAGTTCTATTATTATAGCACAGTTAAAGGGAAAAGAAACATAGCAAGAAAATCCCTCGATTATGGTACACCCCACCCCCAACTAAAAGACTACGTACTATCCCAGTGTGTAACTGCAATATGAAGACAGAGAATAAAGACATAGATGGAAATATCTAGGTGTTTATCTCAAACTCACCCCTTTTTTGGTAGGAGGTATCTCAATTAGTAGAGGTGGTGGTGGTGGGGAATGAATAGGAAACACACCCTCTTCTATCATAGATCATCTCCACTTATCATCTACTGCGGACATCATAGACACATGGGCGACCCTTTCCAAGGCCTGATCATATGGAATGGTGGGGTCCTTGTAACGCCTCAAAAATCTATCCCGAGATGTCACATGGTGCTTAGAACCACAAGTGATCCCAAGCTAACCCTTCTACTGGCACAACTTATAAGCTACTGAATAAAATACAAAAATCTTAAGGAAATATGAGAAAAATTACTCTATTCGAAATCTGTTCATTACAAAACTAAATTAAAATGGGTACAAGTTTTGTTTTACAAACAAAACTGGAATCAAATACCTTAACTCTACTGACTTTCTATGAAGATTATACTAGTATTGACTATAGGTTCTCTAGACATGACCCCCAACTATCCCAAATTAATACGATGGGATAATGAAAAATAAAATATTGCTCAAACTGTATGACTGACTCGAGCCCTTGAATCAAAAGGACTCATCACCTGCTGACTGGAAGCTACAAACTCTCTGAAATGGTAAGCGTGCTACAACTGTACCTACATTATGAGACAATGTAGCACATAGACATATATGTGGATCAGTACTTTGAGGATGTACTGAGTATATGGGGGTGAATACATAAGTAAAACATAATATCAATTTACATTATTTGTAAAATCACGCATGCTAAAGGTAAATGACTCACGTAGCTTGAGTAAATCTGAAATCTAAAAATCATAAATCATGAGTAGTAAAGCATGCAGTATGAATCTTGTGAGTGATTACACTTGTTCTAAAATTTGTATTCTGTTCTTGTTTTTAAAACATATAGGCTAAAAGAAGTCTGAAACTTATTCTTCATAGTAAACACTTTATCTCAAAACTTTAACTAATTAAAACTATTTTAAGAGTGGGGGACATCTATTTGGGAGGTTCTTCTAACCGACATGTACACCATGTGAGCTTCCATGGTGTCCCACGACTAGCTCCCGTAAGGTTAGGCTATTTCACCATTGCCATTGGAATAGAACAATATCATCTCAGTGATTAAAATCTTAGTCATCCATGTAGAAGTGAGAATAATCTAAATCCTACGTTTGCACGTAATTTTGGGGTATGAAATTGTAGTAACATACCCATCTCGGTGCTAAATACTAATCCTAATCACATGCTCTCGATATCCAAAAAATCCACTTCAAAAGTAATCTAATGGTTTATAATAAAAATCAACTTTAAATCTATAATCTGAATTTGCAAACTGGATTTCAAATCTATTCTGAGTCCCAAAGGTTAAATCTTTCTCAATAACCTAAAAATATTCTAATCATGGGGTGCTTACTACCCAATAATTCTTTGAATAACAATCTTTAAATAGGGTTTAATGACCCATGTATTAATCGCATGATAAAACATCTCAAAATTCATGCTTGATAACATAAACATTCATAAATCATCTTAAAATCTGAAAATTTCAGCAATGTTCATAAAAACATAAACATACTCATGTAATTCAATTTCTAAATCATTGAAAATCTCATAATATCATGAATAGCAATACGGGGTGTAAAACCAAACTTCAAATTCCTAGAAAAACATGTAAAATCAAATAACTTTCGCAATAAAAATCATGTTTTGGGTAGAAGGACGAATGGATTGTCCTTGTTCATAACCCCGCATACCTTGGATGATGAACTAGACGAACAAGCTTTCTTTTGAGATCCTATTTGTGCTCTTGATTGATAATTCTTTGTGTTCTTGAATTGGAAACTTTGAATCTTAAACTGATTTGGGAAAAGAACGGTGGAATCTTAGGGATTCTTGAAGTTGAATGATGAAGCTTAGGGTTTTGGTTGAGAGAAATTTTGATGAATATAAGCATAGAAGGCTTGTAATAGGGTTAAATAGTGTGTTTGGATGGATTTTGGGGCTTGGGAATATACCAAAACACCCCTCTTTGAGCTTTAAAACAATACTTGAAAAGCAGCAAATATCCCGATTTGGCTTCTCACCATGATGCGCCACAATCGCGGTGACTCACTGGAAAAGAACAAGTGGAAACTGGGCTTTCTCCGCAACGTGGAGCTATCCCGGTTCCCTATTATTTTTCCATTTTGCCCACCAACATGACACGGTAGGATTGCATTGGGCTATCGAATTTTGACAAATGGGAAAATGGGCCACTCTGCGATGCGCTAATATCGCGAAGGTCCACTGGAATTGACTATTGGCATTTTTGCCTCCTCCGCAATGTGCTGAGAGTCCGAGGGGCACATTGTCAACTTAAATATGCCATAAATCCTTCATTGAGTGTCGGATTTAGGCAAATTTCATATCGATGGAAGGCTTATTCAATTTCTGCATGGAATAAATATTATTCATTTTGAAAGATATCCCTTGACATTTTAGGAATGAATTAATGTTAGGAAAAATAGGGGGTATTACAACATCTCCCCCTTGGGAACTTTCGTCCTTGAATGTGGCTATTTAGGCTAAAATTTCTTAGGAATCTGAGGCTATAAGCTATCATGCACAACTGAAATAAAATGTATGACTGAATCCCAACTTAGTGGGCTACTAACTAATCTATGTGTGCATGAGCTTTCATGAAAATAGCTATATGGCTGAGATCGAAACGAGAGCATCAACTTATAACTAACCATTACTTTAGGCTGGATCTGATTTCATGTGAAAAGAATGAGAGATTTATGACATGAAAACTTGGGACATTATATTCCTACAGTTCCTTATCTCTAACTCTTTTAATACCAACTACTAGGATAGGATCCTCAATAGCAAATAGGTCCAACAACATATGTCATCGTGGAGGAAACAACTGTGTAAAGGAAGGGATTATCAGGGGAATGATTGGAACCTAGGTCTTTAAAAGAGAGCGTACCTCAACAAGTAATGTTGCCACCTCCTTATGAATAAGATAGATTTGGAGCCTATAATTACTAAACCATGTAAACACCGACCCTCAAAGGGATCAATTCGCGCATGAAACTACATAGTAAAATCCATCATCTCAGCTCTCATCTCCACCCTCACTCGAGTCTTAGCATTCTCAAGAGTAGTTTGAACCCAAGGCCAAATTTGTGCATATAATGCAGCAAGTTGAGTCTAGGTATCAGTTTGATGGGCTATCAAATCATCTTGCTTCTCCACCAACCTCTTTGAAAACACTCGAGTGAACCCAATAATAATAATAATAGTGGGGCAAGGGGTGCTAACACTACCCAAACTAGGACCTTGTTGTAATGGGTATCCTAAGTCCAACCAAGACCAGAGACCAACCTCGATAAAAAAACCAACCAGTCATCATGTACCCTGAGTCGGATGAATTTTGAACATACAACAAGACAGCATAATTTCACCATATATAAACTTTGGGATAGGTCCAAGACTATGCACAACCCAAACAAGTCTAACCATTAAAATCCAAACCAACAACCATAACAAAAAAAAATTAACAACCAAGTCTATATCTATAACGAAATAGAATGGAACAATCATAAATCAAATATAGTCAACCAATATCAACCACAATACCAATGCCAATATTAAGGCTGACACCAATATCGATAATACTAACCCATACTAGTCTTACAAATCCTCTATCGAATGTAAAACCATATTCGATCGGGACATACCCCTGACCATATCTAAATCAAAAAGTCTATGAAATGGGTAGAATGTGTGAAGAAAACTATGACATGAAATGAAGTCTTTAGGAGTGTGGATGCTCACCACTTTAGTCCAACATACTGATGCTGAATCCGATCAATGAGCAAGAGGAGTAGAACGGTTAGATCCTGTATCACGTGGGGATACAGCCGCCCGAAGACAGGTTAGCCGCTGAATGCTAGAAAGTACTCAAGATAAGGATAAAGTAGTACAAACCTGTAAAACCAAGTAAACAACCATATGCATTCACAACCCCGAATATATATATAGAATCCATGATTGGAAAGGGAACTGGGTTTAGCATGCCTTCAAAACCATTAGCCTAGATATGTGTAGCTTAACCTTCCTAGAACCAACCATGGTCTATATGGGTTCATTGTTACCCCTTGAATAGGCCTGATACTTTTATCCGCACGAATAAGAGATACTATGAGAGTAGGGGATTTCCGAGTAACCTTCGCTCTCCTTGATACATATATAAAAGTATAACTTAAGGTATTCCCGTGTACTCCATAAGTATCATATATGGTCACTATAACAAAACCTCATGTCGGCAAACATGATTTTCCAGTGTCTGTCTATTGGACTCACATGTTCATAGTTAGCTATCACACCCTAACATTATTAAGCAATTAAAACAATTAGCGCACGACCAAACCACTATAACCATAAAAATAACAAAATCATACCCAGTGTATTCCCTCTTAGTAGGGTCTGGAGAGGGTAGAGTGTATGCAAACCATACTACTACCTCAGATAAAGTAGAGAGGCTATTTCTCATAGACTCCCATTTTTAGACCAATAGCAGTATAACAAACACAAATCATAAATGCATATAAACTAGTACAGACTGTTAAATAATACTACAGCCCCAAGATATTGCTAAAAACCCTGAACAAGAAACTTCAGACACAAATAAACAATGCTCTCCTATTGTTATCGTATACTCTCACCCCCTACCCCTCTACCTTAATCCGCAATCTCCGCACATTTCTATTAAGGTTCATGACTTTCGTAAGCTATAACTACTCCATATCAATCTGAATCACCTCCCTCTAATATTTATTCATCCTACCTATACCTCGCCTCAAACCATCCATATCTAGTGTCTCATACCTCCGCACTAGAGCTTTAGAGAAAGTCCTCATCACATTTCCAAACTAACTTAACCTTACTTCTTACATCTTGTCCTTCATTGGGGCTACTCCCACCTACTCTCTATGAATTTCATTCATTCCCCTATCTTTCCTGGTATGGCCACACATCCATTGCAACATCCTCATCTCCGCCACCTTCAACTTTTGGATATAGGAGTTCTTAACTTACCAACACTACGCTCTGTACAACATAGCCGGCTGGACTTCCACTTTATAGTACTTCCCTTAAATCTTTGGGGGAACCTTCTTATCACATAAACTTCCAAAGTGAGCCTCTATTTGAACCACCCAGTCCTAATATGATGTGTGACATCCTCGTCAATCTCACCATTGCCCTGAATCATAGACCCAGATACTTGAAACTCTCTTTTTTCTTAATAATGTGTGAGTTCAGCTTCACAACCATGTCAGGCTCCTACGACACATCACTAAACTTACAGTCCAAGAATTCTATCTTGGTCCTACTTACCAAAAATCCAAGGGTCTGTCTCCAAATCTAGAACTTATCATTAAATTCTCCCTATGTCTCGTCAATCAGTACCATATCATGAGCAAATAGCATACACCAAGGCACCTCCCCTTGAATATTTCGTGTCCAAATAAAAAAGGGCTAAGAGTCAATCTCTAATGCAACCCTGTCAAAATTGAAAAGTACTCTATATCTCCACCTACCATCCTTACCCGAGTCTTTATGCCATCAAACATGTCCTGAATCAACCTAGTGTATACTACGGGAAATCGTCTAGCCTACAAGCACGTCCATAAAATCTCTATCATAAGCCTTCTCAAGTTAATAAACACGATGTGCAAGTCTTTCTCCCTCTCCTAAAACTACTCTACTAATCTTCTTAAAAATTTTATTGACCTCTATAGCTGAATAACCTTACATGAAACAAAACTAATTCTCAGAGATAGTCACGCTCCTTCTATAGTTGTTGCAACTCCTTATATCTCCCTTGTTCTTATTCATTGGAATCAACATATTCCACCTTCATGATTCATGGATCTTCATTGCTCTAAAAATAATCTTAAACAATATTGTCAACCACTCTAAACGTGCCCCACCAGTTTTCTTCAAAAAATTTACTAGAATCTAGTCTGGCCCTGTCACCCTTCCTCGATGCATCCTGCGAATAGCCCTCTTGACCTTCTTAACCTTTATATACCTTCAATAACCATAGTTGTGACACTACTTAGATTTCTCCAAGTAACCCAACACAAAACCTTTGTCCCCCTCATCGTTCTAAAGTTTATAAAAATAGGACTAACACGTCTTCCTAATAATGTCATCCTCAGCCAACACAATACCATCTTCGCCCTTAATGCACTTTACTTGGTCAAGGTCATGAGCCGTTTACTCCCTGTCCTTGGTAAGCCTATTCAACCTTTTTATACCCGTCATTCCCTTCTAAATCCACATATAATTTCTCAAAAGATTCTATCTTAGCCACCGTAACTGCTAACATAGCCTCTTTTCTAGCTACCTTATACTCCTCTTTGTGCTTCCATCTCTCCTTATAATCCTTGATCTCAACTAATTTTGCATAAGCTGTCTTCATAGACTCCAACTTTCTCTTAACCTCTTCGTTCCACCACTAATCCCCTTGATGCTTGCCAAATCGATCTCTCGAGACACCCAACACCTTTTTAGCAATCTCTCTAATGCAACTGGTAGTTGTCTCCTACATACTATCTATATCCCTCTACTCTCCCAGAACCCCTTTTTCTTTAACTTCTCCCCTACTTCCAAAACAATAACCAAAGTCATGCTACCCCCCTTAATCTTAGGAGGAACCTCCACACTCCTCTTCTTTCTTACATTATTGATTATAAAGTCCATTACTAACAACCTATGTTGAGTTGAAAAATTCTCGCTAGGTATGACTTTAAAGTCATTACATAACGCTCTATCACCCTTTCTAAGGAGAAAAAAGTCTATCTAAGTCTTGGCCACAGAACTATGAAATGTAATAAGGTGATCCTTCTTCTTCAAAAAGCTTGTATTTGTTATCCACAACCCAAAAGACCTAGAAAAATCCAAAAGAGAAGCTCCTCCTTCATTCCTCTCCCAAAAATCAAAACCGCCATGCACATCATAATAACCCCTCGACAAAGATCTAATATGCCAATTGAAGTCTCCTCCTACTCAAATCTTCTCAGTGTTATGGATGCCTCTCACCACCTCATCCAAAACCTCCCAAAAAATTCATCTTCTCCTCCTTGTCAAAACCTACTTGCAGAGCGTAAGTACTAATAATGTTCAACATAGACCCTTCCATGAATAACTTAACAGACATCAACCTATTACTGACTCTCTTAACCTCTACCACCTACTCTCTAAGTTCTTTATCTACTAAGATACCTACCCTATTTCTATATCTCACGCTACCCGAGTACCATAACTTATATCCATCTATATCTTTCACCTTAGTGCCTACCCATTTGGTTTCTTGGACACACGTTATTCTAACTCCCCTCTTTCTAAGGATCTTTAATAGCTCTATAGACTTACCATGAAGCATACCTATGTTCCAAGACCCTTCTCTCAACCTAGAAGCACCCTTATCCCACCTAGCCCTACTAAACCTTGCCCTCAACCCCATACTTGAACCTAGACCCGACTCCGGCCCCAAACTCAACCTATAAAATGACCCTACTCCACCATCTATCACCGTATCTGCCACTCCAAAGAATACGATAGAAGAAAATGAAATGAAAGGAGACAAAAAACACGATGAGAAAATGAGTACGGTGAAAAATAGATAAATTACCTAATAAAAACAAGTAAGAAGGCTTGATACTCATAAGCAACCACAAGTATTATACTACTCATAGCAACGAACACCTCCTAAGTTATGGAAAAACCAAAACCAATAATCCCATAGGAAGAATCAAGAAAATCAGACAAAAAATCAGGATAGAAAAAGAGACAAGAAGGTTATACCAAGTAAAATATGAAAGAATAAACTAGAGAAGACTGAAATGAGTACACCTGATATTGGGAAAGGACATAGTAAAAGAAGTTGTATTGGTTGTTTTATTGAATTCTGACAATTTGGTGTAGAAATTAGTTGTTGAAATATTGCCGATGGAGATATGTTTGAAGTTCACCGGAGAGTCTGGGTCTGGAAGTACCTGTGAATGCAATAAATCTTGAAACTATAGACCTTTTTCTTGGAAGTTTGCCAAAGATATGGTCCCAATATCACAAAAAGGTAATTCAAAAATGGGTAGCCTGATTCGCTGATCTTGGTCAAGATGATGGGTTTTGATAATTTGATAATTGGTTGCTGGACTATCTTATTGGGGCTAGTATGTGTCTACAGGTGAAGATGATTGGTGATGATGGAATTGATATGCCTTTTTTCTCCTTCGAAATTTTGACAAATACCTTACGTCAAAATATAATTCTTATCCATGAGTTTTATCAGAGAAGAGGCGAAGAGAGAAGTCACTGGAGAAGAGCCAAAGAAGAATAGTCGCCGAAGAGTGATTTGAAATTTCCGACCAAATTAGTATAAACTCAGATATACTAACACCAGAAAATAAACAAATATCTGGGACTAAACAATTACAGCTAAAAATGCCAAGCCCTATGATCTCCAAAATACGTTTTACTAATGTATTATTAACCAAGGCTATAAGAAGTAGTATTGTCATACTGACTATAGCTTACAAGCAATGTCCTTAGCCAACCTTTTTAAAGAAAACGGATTCACATGTACCCAGAGATTTGGTTTGTCATTAAGTTAACTTGGGAGATTCCTATGCACCCCACAAGAAGATCATTATTAAGTTTTCTTGGGGGATTCCAATGTACCCCACAAGTCATTCATCTTTCCAATAAATTTCATTATTATATTATCTTGGGCGATTCCTCTGGACATCACAAGATTTTTTGATTAAACCATAATTGCGACCACCAAGACCTTACCATTTAACCATTCCAAACCATTCATACCATTCAAAGATATTTTAAAATATTCAAAACTATACAAACCAATAGATGGTTCCATTACAAAGTCATAACATGCAATATTACATTAACTATCCAATAATGTAACAAAAGCATTCTCATAGGCATTTTATCAAACATGTTGAGTGCATACCTTTACCAACATAAAAACCAAACATAAACCATAAATTTTAGAGTTATCCATGACCCATTTGTTAAACTATTACCAACATGCACCCACATATGCAAACCATCACCAAAAATATATTAAAATACAATTTAAACCAAGAGTAAACAATACCCAATAATACACACCAAAACCTTCAAAATTGTTTTTCAAAACCACCATTTCACATTCACAATCAATGTTTAAAACACATTAAAACATGTCTTTAGTTTAAACTAACAATGAGGGAGGAGTAGCATGCCTTAGATTATGAAAAAGGTGGAGAGAAACAACCCTTGTATACCCTAAATTGTTCTTATTGAAGAAACTCTAGCCTTCATTGACCCAAGATCCTTGAGATAATTTGAGAGTGTTTAGGAGAGTTTGATTGATTGGAAATAGGCTAATGAAGTCCCAAAAGGTGTTTTATGTCGTGGGGACTTAGGAGGTTAAGGAAATTTCTAGAGTACCCCTAACTTAAACTGTATAAAATTCCCACAAGAAGGTACGACTCTACCACCCAAATAGTACCCTACCATATGAGTGGTACTCACCACTAGTACCCTAGGCATCCAATGGACCCCAACACTGTCCAACATACGGCGACCAAGGGAACCAATACCCAAGCATATGACCAGTACCCTTAACTCATACCTATAACAGAATATAGAAGGGTTGGATACTGTCCAATATACGAGTTGAACTATACCACTCATAAACTATCCTCATAACTCATGGTGAGCCACTCGTCCTTATATCCAAGCTAAGTTACTAAGTTTCAGATTAGGTGAAGGAAAACACAACCCAACAAACCATCACTAACTATATGATTCATATACACCTAGTTGTATCCATATAAGAAACGCAACCACCCAACACTGGATAATATTCGAATGAGTCAACTGACCCGTACTCACACGATACTACTTATATAGTGAGTCATATGATCTCCATAAAGTGCAAACCTAGGAAATTTCTAAGGATCAAAACCTAGGGTGTTTCAACTCTCCCCCAATTGGATCATTTATCCTAGAATAATGGACAAAATAGTACTAGTACTATTTAAACCCCCAAATGTCTTTACTTTTACCTTTAAGACAAAATAGAATTTTAAGGAATCAATCTTTTAATAAAGATACTTAGACTTCATGACCTCTTCTGCCTCCTAAGTAGCTTCCTCAACCTTATGGTCCCACCAAAGAACCTTAACCAAAGCCATATCCTTTGTCCGAAATCGATGAACCTGCTAATCAAAGATCTTAATCGGGACATCCTCATAAGACAGAGAATCTGAGATACCCAATCCTTCCAAAGAAATAACTGATTAAGGATTACCTATACATCTTGTCAACATAGAGACATGAAATACTGGATGAATGGAGTTCAAACTAGAATGCAGCTGCAGTTCATACGCAACAATACCAACCCTCCTCAAAATTATTTAAGGACCAATATACCGTGGACTAAGCTTTCCCATTTTCCCAAACCGCATTACTCCCTTCATGGGAGACACCTTTAGGAACACCACATCCCCAACCTCAAGAACCAAATACCTATACCTCAAATCTGCATAGAACTTTTAACGACTTTGGGTAGCCTTAAGCCTATTCCAAATCACTTTCACCTTCTTCATATCTTGCTAAACCAAGTTTGGACAAAACATATCTACCTCACCAACCTTGAACAATCCAATGGGATACCTACACCTCCTACCATAGATTGTTTCAAAAAAGGCAATCCCAATACTACATTAGTAACTATTGTTGTATGAAAACTCTACAAGAGGTAGATGTTCAACCCAAATACCACCATAATTAATCACACTTGCACGAAGCATATCCTTCAATTTATGAATGGTCCTTTCTTCTTGCCCATCCGACTGCGGGTGGAAACCAGTACTCAAACAAACCTTAGTCCCCAATCCTTTATGAAATGGTTGCCAAAAGAGAGATGAAAAATGAGCACCACAATTAGACAAGATAGAAATATATATCCTATGTAGCTTCATCATCTTTTGATGGTACAACCTTGTAAAATCCTCAGCCGAAATGTTAGTCCTTATTGGTGAAAAGTGAGCTGACTTTGTCATCCTATCAACGATGACCCTAATCAAATAAAATTAATTCCGAGACCGAGGAAGACCTATAACAAAATCCATGGTGATCCCTTGCTACTCCCATTCAGGCAATTCAATTTCTTGATACAACTCTTTAGGCTTCATGTGCTCAACTTTCATTTGTTGACAGACCATGCATTTGGCCACAAAAATAGCCACATCTCTTTTCATACAGTTCCACTAATACATCTCCATAGGTCATGATATATTTTTGTCAAATCGGGATGAATATTATAGTGTGACTGATGCGCCTTAGCTGAGATCCTTTCTTGCAAACCATTGATGTCGAGAACACATATCCTTCCTTGGTACTGCAGAGTACCATCACCATTAATATCAAATACCATTATTTTTTTACTACCTACATCACCTTTGATTTTCATCAAGATAGGATCTAACATTTGTTTCTCCTTAATTTCCTCACCAAAAGACAATTATACCATTTCCTGTACCAACACACCACCATCTTCGGAGTCCAAAAGATGAACCCCAAGGTTAGCTAAATGGTGAATATCCTTCATAAACTCTCTCTTCTCTTTTTCCATATTAGCTAAACTCTATAGGGAAAACCTGCTAAGAGAATCAACAACCATACTATCTTTATCTGGGTGGTAGTGCAGACTCATGTCATAGTCCTTTAGAAGTTTAAGCCACCTCCTTTAACTGAGATTAAGCTTTTTTGTATGAACATATATTGCGGGCTTTTATGGTGCGAAAAGATATCAACATGCACTCAGTATAAATAGTGTCGCTAGATTTTCAATGTAAATACCACGGCTAACAGTTCCAAATCATGAGTTTGATAGTTTCTCTCATGTAGTTTCAACTACCTAGATACATAGGTTATCAACATACCATGCTGCATTAATACACAACCAAGTCCCACCCGAGATGCATCACAATAAACCACAAACCCTTTAGTGCCTTTAGGTAAGGTCAAAACCAGAGCCAAAGTTATCTTATCCTTCAGCTTTTCAAAACTCCCCTCACAACCATCAAACCACTTGAACTTTACCTTCTTCTAAGTCAAATTAGTCAATAGAGCAGCTATAGTCGAATAACACTTCATAAACCTGTTGTACTAGCCATCCAAACCTAAGAAACTCAGAATTTTGGATGGGTTTGTGAGTCTCGGCCACTTCTTAACCACATCCACCTTCTGAGGATCCACCATGATCCTTCATTAGAAATAATATAACCTAAAAATGAGAAAATTTTCACCCAATATTCATATTTTATGAATCTGGCATACAATTGTTTCTCCCTCAAGGTCTACAACATTATAAAGGGGTGATTGGAATGATCCACCACACTCTTAGAATATACAAGGATACTATCAATGAACATAATGACTAACAACTCCAGAAACTGATGGGAGACCTAATTCATCCAATCTACAAACACTGTTGGAGTGCCTGTCAATCTAAACGACATCACCAAGAACACTTTAAGATTAATCCTAGAAAATAATTTGGCACCTTGCAACTTAAAAACAAGTCATCTATCCTTGGAAAAGGATACTTATTTTTAATCGTCACCTTATTCAACTATCAATAGTCGATACTAATCAAAAGAAAACTATCCTTCTTCTGTATGAATAACACTAGTGCACCCCACAGAGATACACTAGGATAGATGAAATCGTTATCTAACAGATCATTAAGTTGTTGATTGAGTTCCTTTAATTCTGTTAGAGATATTCTATAAGAGATATTAGAAATTAGATGAGTGTTCAGAACAAGATTAATCCCAAGCTCACTCTCCCTATCAGGAGGTACACCAGGAATGTCATCAGGGAAGACCTCATGAAATTCATTCACCACCAAAACCGAATGCAAGGAAGGACTATCCGAGTTGGAATCTTTAATTCGGACAAAATTATAGAGACACCCTTTGGAGATTATTCTTAGAGCTCTAAGATATGATATGAACTTTCCCTTAAGAGATAGGGAACAAACCCTCCCCCCATTCAATAAACAGCTCACAAGGAAACCTAAAGACAACCCTATGGTTCCGAAGTCTAATGACTCATAGCACGAATGTTACCAGCCCATCCCTAGAATAATATCAAAATCCACCATATCTAATTTATTTAAGTCCACCAAAGTCTACTTACTACTAAAAAATACTACACACCTACTATAGAAACTTTTATCAACCACAGAGTCACCTACTACGGTACAAATAGAAAAAGGGTCTGAAATAGCCTCAGGACCAAAACCCAAATACACAGCCATAAGTTTTGTCACATATATAAAAGAAGACTCCAAGTCAAGTAAATAACACACATCACGAGAGAAAAGTTCCAACACCCAAGTCACTACATCAAGTGATGCCTCTAACTTCGGTTGGGTAGTGAGTGCATATAGATGGTTTCAACCAGTGTTAAAACTAGATGGTGCACCCTTTGGTACCAGAGCTGTTAATGAAGCAACTGGAACCTTATTTGCCCCCAAAGCAACCTTACCAACTGGATAGTTCTGAAGCATATGTCCTGGATGACCATATTTAATGCATTTATCCTTCCCCTCATCAAAAAATCCTGATGTAACCTACCACAGAACCTATAAGAAGGGCATAATGGATCTGACTAGGCCCACTAGCCAAAGATTGGGAACCCTATGCCCTGAATTTATCTCCAACCTGTTGAGTCATATATCCTAATAACTTTGGGTTATGAGCTCTAGCTGTCTAGAAAGAACTAGAATTCACCCACTTATTCTTTGGAAACTTTCCACCATATCTACCACTTTGTTGTTAGCCACGACCCTTGTTAGAGGACCTGATCTTCTTACCCTACATTTCCCCTACCTCATCCTTAATTTTTTTCCTACTCTGCCTATTTTATATTAACAACCAACATAGATATATCAATGTCCTTGATAAACAAGGTAGTCTTGCTTTCAAGGATCAACTCATGAGACAGTCCTGAGACAAACTTTCTTATCCTGGCCCTCATATCTGACACTATCTCCTGAGCATATAAAGATAACCAGTGAAACATCAAGGCATACTACTTGACTGAGATTTTCCCTAGCTTCAAATTAACAAGTTCCTCTATTTTTACTTTCCTCAACTCCTAAGGAAAGAAACATTCTAGAAGTTCATTAGAGAAATCTTCCCATAAAGATGATTCCTTAATATCATCCTTTTCTCTATCTTATTCCCTATACCATTGGTACTCACAACCTTCATTTGGTTGGCAAAAATCTCCACCTTTTCCACATTCATAGCAGGCATAATCTTGAAAAGATTTTCCATCTCACCCGGAAAACCATGAGGATCCTTCTCTATCTTAACACCTATAAAAGTTTGAGGATTCAACCTCTTGAACTGTCTAACCCTTATTATTTCATAGGATAGAGTAATAGAAACTTCATACTTTGCCTAAGAAGCTACCAACTAAGCAATCATATGAATTGATTGATGAAACTCAGAATTCA
This sequence comes from Capsicum annuum, assembly GCF_002878395.1. Classification (NCBI taxonomy): domain Eukaryota; kingdom Viridiplantae; phylum Streptophyta; class Magnoliopsida; order Solanales; family Solanaceae; genus Capsicum; species Capsicum annuum. The sequence continues at coordinate 110,390,756 of NC_061119.1, forward strand.
TCACATTAGCCGGAGGAGGACTAGAGGGTAGTGGTGGAACTCAAGAGAAATTAGGGACAAGATACCTAGACCAAGTATGGATCCCATAAGAAGAGTGTATCTAATCAATATCATTCTTAGTTGGGATAGAGGAGTTTTTTGTGTGTTAGATCATCGAGGCATGATCTTAAAAGTGAATAAATAAAAATTAGGAAAGATTCTAGGACTTAGACTGTGAGCTTGAAAATAGATCACAAGAAAGAGAGACATTCCTAAATAACTTTTAGCCTCTCCCTTATGAGTGTGGCGCGCTACACACCCTTAAAAAAGACTCTAGTCAACACGGCTTTTTGGACTCCCAATTGACCATGAACCTAAAGCTCGGATACGAACTTGATAAGACCCAAACTAGGGCCTTGTAGAAATACGTATCCCAAGACCAAACATTACCGGAGACCACCCAAGATACCCAACCTAACCAACCATCATGTACCCTGAGTCGGATAAATTCTTAACATATAATAATATAGTATGATTTCACCACATACAGACTTTAGTATTATTCCAAGACCATGGACAACCCAAACAGGTCTAACAATCCAAATCCAAACCAACAACAATAACCAAAACCAAAAAATAACCAAGTCTATATCTATAATGAAATAAAATGGAATAATCATAAATCAAATATAGTCAACCGATATCAGCCCCAATTTCAATGCTAATACTAAGTCTGACGCCAATACCGAAACCACCTATACTAACCCATAGTAGTCTGACAAAGACTCTATTTTAAAGTAAAGCCATATCCAGTAGGGATATGCCCCCGACCATAGCCAAAACTAAAGTCTATGAAATGACCAAAATGTGTAATGAAATCCTTAAAATAAAATGGAGCCTTTCAAAATATCGAAGCTCACCACTTCAATACAACACAAGCTGATCCCAAATTCAATCACTAAGCTAAAGGAGTATAACGGTCGATTCCTGTATCTCATGGGGATACAACTACCCGAAGACGGGTTAGTAGGTGAGCACTAGTAAGTACTTAGTATAATGATAAAGTAATGCAAACCTTTAAAGCCAAGTAAACAATAATATGCATTCATAACCATATATATCCATATTGGGAAAGGAAACCGGGTTTAGCATACCCTTAAAACCATTAACATAGGTATGCATAGATTAACTATCCTAGAACCACCTAAAGGCTATATGGTTCTAGTGTTACTCACTGAACAGGCCTCGATGTGTGTAGCCGTATAAATAGGAGATACCATAGGAGTAGGGGATTCCTAAGTACCCTTCGCTCTCTATGATACATATATATAAATGTAACTTAGGGGATTCTCGTGTACCCCATAAGTATCATATATGGTCACCTTTACCAATCCTCATGTTCGCAAACATGATTTTCCAGTGTCCATCCATTGCACTCACACCTTCAAGGTTAGCTATCACACCCTGCCATTATTGCCTAATTAAAACCAATAGAACACAACCAAACCACCTATTCCATTTATTATTAACCAAAGCTATAAGAATCATCATACTAACTATAGTTTGCAAGCAATGTACTTAGCCAACCTTTTCATTAAAAAAGGGATTACTATATTCCCAGAGATTTCAATATCATTAATTTCAATCAAGAGACTCATATATACCCCACAAGATGATCATTATTTATTTTTCTTGGTCGATTCCCATGTACCCCGTACGTCATTTATCATTCAAATTAATTTCATTATTATATTTTCTTGGGGGATTCCTATGTACCCTTTAAGTTTTTTCAATTAAACTATAACTATGACTACCAAGACCTTACCATTAAACTACTCTAAACCATTCATATCATTCAAACCAATTTTAAACAATTCAAAACCATACATACCAATTTAGGGTTCCTGTACTAAGTCATACCATTCTATAGTTTCATTATTAGTCCAACTATGTAACAAAAGTATTCTCATAGGCATTTTATCAAACATGTTGATGACATACCCTTACCAAGATTAAAACCAAAGGTAAACAATCAATTTTAGGGTTACCTATGACCGATTTGTTAAACCATAACCAACAAGAACCCACATATGCAAACTATCACAAAAACTATATGAAACATAATTTAAACTAAGAGTATACAGTACTCAATAATACGCACAAAAGCCCTCAACATTAGTTTTCAAAACCATGATTTATAAATCCTAATCAAAGTTTAAAATACATTAAAACATGCCATTGGTTTGAACTAATAATGAGGGAGGAGTAGCATTTCTTAGATTACGGAAAAGACTAAGAGAAAGCACCCTTGTAAGCCCTAAATTGGTCTTATTAAAGAAACCCTAGCCTTCATAGACCCAAAAGCCTTAAGAGAATTTGAGTGTTTAAGCGAGTTTGATTGATTGCAAATAGGTTAATAAATCCCCAAAGAGGTTCTTTATGTCTTGGTGTCTTAAGAGGTTAAGAGAGGAAATGTCAAGATTACTCCTAACTTAAACTGTATAAAATTCCTGTAGAAAGGTACAACTCCACCATCCCTACTATATGATTGGTACCCACTACTCGTACCCTAGGTATCCTTTGGGCCCCTAACACTGCCCAATATATGACCACTAAGGCCACCCATACCTACTCATATGACTAGTACCCTTAACCCGTACCCATACTGAAATTATGAATGGTTAGACACTATCCAAAATACAAGTTGAACTATACCACTAGTACGCTATCCTTATGACTCATAGTGAGCCACTCATTCTCATATCCAAGCCAAGTTACAAAGTTTTAGATTAAGTGAAGGAAAACCCAAACCCATTACCAACCATATGACTCGTATCCTCCTTGTTGTACCCATACTAGAAACTTAACCACCCAATACTGGACAATATACAAATAGGTTACCAGACCCGTTCCTGTACCAAGAAACTTGTATGGTGAGTCATATGATGTCTAGAAAGTCCAAAAGTCAGGAAATTTTTAAGGACCAGAACCCAGGGTATTTATGGTACAGAGGATACACTAGCTTGCTCAGATATGGAAGTGAAGGCTAAAGTAGATTTAGCCAGGGGCCCCCATCCCTCAGTATGAATCTCAGATTTAACTCTCTGATCACCCATCTAAACATCACCAATGTTTTTATTATAAACAGATTTGTCCGGTATTAATGGCCTCTCAAAATGGAATAGAATCACAGTAGGAGGTGGCTGAGCTTTGTATGCAAGAATCGTGTTGTATCTTGTTTTGAAGATGAGTAATTGACTTTAAGGGACTAGGTCCTTGGATGTTCAAAGCTATAGTATAGATGGCATGCGTTTGTACATTTTTTTCCTCTACTATGACAAACTGTGAAGGAGAAGCGTCTACTATTTAGGACACCTGGCCAAATGGCATTTCAACCCTAATCATCACTCATCTAGAAAAGGAAAAGTATGCTTCTCTATTAAGTATTTTTTACAAATATAGAAAACAAAAAATATATAAAGGTAAAAACTAAATATACAACATTGCTCAAGTTTTTTTTTTGTGTTTACTAAAGGAGTGTATGTTTTTGAGTGAGTGTTGATATGTAACTGAATTACTCAAATTATAAGTGTAATGTTATTTTCTTTCTTCTTTGAGAGTGTTAAGCTAGAGTTTCCTAAGCATGAAAGTTGTTAGAATTAATCGGTATAGTGGGAGTCTTGATAGAGTTGTCCAGGTAAAGTTCTAGTAGAGTTACTATAAGAAGGAGAAACCTAGAGTTTGGTTTAAGCTTGACTCTGTAATTAACAGGTTTATTATAGTGAACTTTTTGGGTGCTTGTAAGGGAAAGAAGTGGTTTGTTCTCTCTTTAGCAAGGGGGTTTCCATATTAAATCTTGTGTTATTTAATTTTCCTTTATTATTCTGTATTTCTGGTTAATTTATTATTTTATTACCTGTGATTGACTTTATGGGACCTGGTCCCTCACTATGTATTGTAACCCCTAGGGTTTAAATAATTGGTATCAGAGCTAGAACACTCTAAAAGGTTCATACCTACAGTGATTTGGTTAGCATGGATACTCTACCTAACTAGGAAGAAGGGCAATCACCCGCTAAGCTACCTAGATTTAATAGACTGTACTATGGCTTGTGGAAAACCAAGATGTTTGACTTCATTACGAATTAAGATAGTGAGATGGTAGACAAAATTCTTGATGGACCTCAATTTCCTATTAGAGAAGTCAAAGAATGACAAGTTATAATAATGGTTGTCAAAAGTAAGACGGACTTCATTAATGAAAATAGAAAAAAAGTTAAGAAAAACTACAAGGCCAAGAAAATTTTAGTCAGTGGCATAGGACCTGATGAATGCTACAAAATTTATGCTTGTGAAAATGCCAATAAGATCTGGGAATTCTTGAGGAATGGTCATAAAGGTACTACTGATGTGAAAGATTCTAAAGTAGACATGTTGACCACTTAGTATTAAACCTTTACCATGAAGGAAGGAGAAATAATCCAATAAAAGCACACAAGATTCACTTCTATTATAAATAAGATTCACTACTTGGGAGAAGTGATTCCTTTTTACAAGCAGGTGAAAAAGATTCTTGATGTTCTTCCTAAGTCCTGGGAAAGAAAAGTGGATGCTATAACTGAGTCAACAAACCTGAAGACCTTCACTATGGATGAATTTATTAGAAATTTGAAAACCCATGAGCTCACAAAGAAGCAAGCCTTGATAAAAAACAAGCAAGACGAAATAAATCCCTGGTATTTAAAACTTCTAAACATGATTCAGTAGTAGAAGAGACTAAAGTTGCCTATTTGGCAAAAAGGGTTGTCAAATCTAAGAGGAAAATTGGCCAGTTCCAAAAATGAGGAAGCAGTAGGAAAAAAAGAAAGCAATATGAAGGTTTGTCACAAATATGGAAGTCCTGAGCATTTCATTAAGGATTGTCTAATACATTAATTGGACTATTAGAGATATCTCAAGGATGGAAGTGACAAAAGAAATAATAGGGACCTGGTCCCTAAAAAATCAAGATGGAAGGCTGCAGCTGATTATGTAGTAAAGCAAGCTCCGGCAGTATGGGGAGATTCTTCCATTGAATTTGATAAATATGAGAAGTCTAGATATGTGTCTATGCTATCAGTGGAAGATAGTCCAATTATCCATGATTTCTTATTTGCATTTATGGCAAACACAAAATATGAATAAGAAAAACAGGCAACTCTTTCTAACTTTAAGGAAAACCTAGATAACTACTCTTCTATGAAGATAAAAAGGCTTGCAAGTCTACTGATTAACTCTGTGTGTTAATTAACCACTGAGATAAATACTTTAGAGGAGAAAGTAGAGAATTAAGAACATGAATTAATTTCTTAAACTCTTCAAATATCTAAGACTGAAGAAATGGTCACTAAATTAAAATCTGATAATTTGAGTTGCATGAGTCAACTGGTGAAACTAAATACTTAAGATGGTAAAGGAAAGAAAGAAGATTTAAGGCTTCAAATTTAACTTGAATAGAAACTGAAGGACTCTCAAAAGCATCATATGTCTGCACTCTATAAGAATGAAGAGTTAGAAAGGGATTTATTCTATCTAAGAGGAACTTAAAAAATCACTTAAATAGACTACTTCCTCACAAATCCTTTCTAACATAACTAGCCAAGGTGATAATAATGTAAATGGTCTTGGTTACTAAAGAAAATCTCAAGTTCTTAGGTCTTAAGGGAAGGTTGCTCATGATGAATAAAACATATTCCATAGCCTCTATGTACTCATTATGAAAGATATAGGCAATAATAACATACCTAGTGTATTTCCACATAGTGGTATATGGGGAGGGTAAAATGTATACAGTCCATACCACTACCTCCAAAGAAGTAGAAAGGTTTTTTCCGATAGACCCCCAACTCATGAAAGAGATAGGCACATAAAGAAAATTATCAGAGTTTGATTAGATCTAAGATGAATAGTTCCAGATATATTTAGCAAGGGAAATCACATTGATAGTGTTTTAGGCCTCTAGAAATTGTTATGAGGAAACTATCACTGCCAAGAATGGCTAAGAATGATTTGATCACACCATTTTCCTCCTACTGGGATCTCAAAATCAAGTGGGTTACCAAATCCAACAAACGATCATAATACTAGGTTTGAAAAAAGGGATTACAGTTTGAAATAACTCATTGATAGGGTATATTCAAGCCTAATACTAGAAGGTCCAACTGTTTTCTCTCTCTTTCTTATGACACTTCAAGGTGGAAGTGTCTCATTTTGAAATAAATAATTTCAAAGGACCTGGTCCCCAACAGAACATAATTGAAATTGCCAATACAAGAAAAACTCTATGGAATAAAGATAAAGGATTGGTGATGCTACAGTTAAGGGGAAAAGGGCCAAAAAATAAAGATGATAATGGTGATAATATAGAATTCCAATCAATGATCCAATCTCAAGTAGAAGATTTACAAGAAGTGGTCATGTCAAAATTATCGAATACCTGGTCCCTATGAAACTCATATTAGAAGGAGAAGCTTCAGCATTATGAGTAAAGTCAAGTCTAGAAACTGGTCCCTTGAGTTGCTTTGAGAATAACGTTCTAAAATAGAAAGGGTGTGCAGAGGGTAAAGCATGGATCGAGAAAGCAAACCTTACGTAATATGTAAAATAGTGTGGCTCCTCAAATATGGCTATGATAAGGAGATAGCTATCCATGACAAGGTAGGTACATATTTGGTCCAACTCAGTATCATACCTTTGTATGTTTACCCCCATGGGAACAACTTTGGAGAAAAACAGTTGAAGCTAACGCAAGTTGAGATTTCACTAAAGATAGAAAAGAGATTGGTACCATCTCTCTGGTTATTACCAATATAATGTGACTTAAAATTATAAAATTTCTATTTAAAAGGGCCACATGTCTTCTCTTATATGATCAAAAGTTCTCAATTTAATTTAAATATGAAGAGTCAAACCGTTGTCATCAAAGCATCCATTCAAAAAGTGTATCTCTTGAATGTCAAATGGTCACCTCTTTAATTATAAATTCAAATCATTTTATTTCATTATCTACTCAATTAAATTAGACATCATTCAAAATCAGTTCCTTGCTTAATCTAAACCGGTCCATTTCTTTTCTTTCTTACAAATTCTAAAATTCCTGAAATTCTATCTTCTACAACCCCCATGATAGAATTGTCCTCTAGTCATCCTAAAAAATCTCTATATTCTTTATGAACTATATCTTCTCGTAAACTTCTTGAAATCCCTAGTAAAAAAATTCTAGTCGAAACTCTAGACTCCAGCAAAAATCCTAATGAATTTAACTTGAATAAAGCATTTGGTTCTCCAATCGAACTAGAGATTCATCAATCGGAAGGACCTCTTTCCTCAGAAAAAACAAATTTCTCCAGTGTGTCACAAATCCCTGTCCCTCTAAATAATTACAAGGTACTAATATTTTAGAAAAATTACCAATACTTGTTTTCCCTACTTATTTTGAGTCAAACCCTATCTTTGCCCAACTTTTTGATAAAAAAATTCGGTAAAGAAATCTGATCCATTCCGCAGCATTAACTGGGTAGCCAATTTTTTTATACATTATCATGATCCCAATAAAGGATCAGTATATCCAGAAGGGCAATTGGCTGGTGAAAAGGAAGATGTAACAAAGGATGAAGAATTTGTATTACCTCCAAATAAGGAGTATGAACAAGATGAGGATGAACTACCTTTGAGTTGGTCTATGAAGAGACTAAGGGGAAGTAAAGAAAAGGAGAATGTTATTGATTTTGAAGTAAAAATAGCTAGATCCTATTCTACCATAGGGTTTGAAATAAAATTGCTAACAGATGTGATGAAGGAGAGTAAGTCTTCTACCACTAAAACAAGAAAACTCAAAAATCTGGTGTAGAGGGAGAGTAGAATATTGAAATAGTAGAGGTTGGAGAAGATTAGAACATTGATTCAGATGTAGTTGCATGAAGTAAGAAGAGAAGATAGGAAGTTCATGTTCCTGAAAGGACTAGGTCCATCAGTCCAAAGTTTAGCAGTCCTGCTACAAGCAAAAAGAAACATATTTCTTTTAAAAGAAATAAAGTATCTAAGGGACACGGTCCCACAAAGTTAAAAATTGATAAAAATGAATAGCCAAGTAATGAGCCCAAAAGAATGAAAAATGAGGAAGAAAAGAAAGATTTGTCAAGAGAAAGAAGGATTGAGAGCTTAAAATCACAGAAGATTTTGTCAGGAAGAGTCTTTGATCCCAAAACTTATGAAAAACCTAGGATAATAGAGTCGGTTGAGTACATCAAGAACCAAAGTTGGATACACTTATTGGAGGAATCAACACCTATAGTTTATGAAAATAAAGTTAGAGATTTCTATAACTCAATAGATTTATTAGAGGATGGGCTAAGACTAATAGCATAGGTGGAAGGAAAGCCTATCATACTTGATGAAGAATCACTAGGAAAGATCTTAGCTGTACCTATTATAGGTGTGAAGATAGTTGTAAAACAATAAACCTTAACTGAATTTATGATCAATGCCCCAAAGGTAGGAGGGATATCTAGATCTGTGTTAAAAATAAATTCATGTTAAGTAAGTATCAGGTAGTTTATGAAATCATTAACAAAGTCATGTTTCCAAGATCTAAAAAAGGAACCATGCATCTATTTTTGGCTAATTTTTGATTGAACGCTTGAGCAAATTTGAACTGATATGTTTGTCAGTTCTAATGATAGAGCATATACACAAGGAGATTCCTGAAAAAAAAGGGAAACATGGGATGTTATACGAATATTTTTGAACAAAGTATTTAAGAATTATGATGTAGTTGGAACCAAGGGAACACCAGGTACAGTGAAACAGATGTTTAGTTTAACAACTCTTGTGGAAAATGAATATGTAGAAGGTAAGGCTGGAAGAATGTCAGAGTTACTGGATGCTCAAAAAAAGTTTGGTAGGGGAATGGAGGTATAAGGATCAAGTTAGATTAGGATGCTAAACTTGTTAAAATGAAGCTACAAAATAAAAAATTATCTTATGAGGGACCAGTTGCCACTAGGAACTTGCAGTAAAAAATGCAAAGCTACAGGACATCATTGAAGAACTGACTTGTGAAGTTCAAGGACTGAATGCTGAAGTGAAGGTCCTCACCAAACAGATTTTGGATGCCCATGATGCTGAAAATTCTAGAATAGAGCTATTTCTAAAATCTTTTTCCCCTAAGACTCTCTCTACCTAAGACCTGTGATCCCTATCCTCTTATCATTCCCATATTAGTTTGTCATCCCTAAGTCAATTTCAGTCCCTAGTTCTTTTATGGCATTTATAGACAATTATTTTAAATTTTTGTTGGTATAATGTAGAGGTACTAATCTACTTATCAATGAATGAATTTTTATTTTTGTACTTTATTTGTTCTCCCTTTATATTAAGGTTGTTCTTCATATTAGTGTTGCCCCATTATCTATGAGTTAACTAAACTTTTCTAATATTTACTCTTGGTTTACTATTTTCACTTTTCAATGATGTTAAAGGAGGGAATACTGAATTCTTGTGTTATGGACCAGGTGCTTATGTTTAAGGTATGTACTGATAATTTTAGGGACTAGGTACCAAGTGCACAGATGGTGATTGATAATGCATAATGGCATAGTGAGAGCGGGAAGTATATAGATAAACTAAATTAATAATGGTGCATGATGAAAAGGGATAGTAATTAAAACTGGATAGAAAGTGACAATAAGGGACTAGGTCCCTATGTTTCATGATGATGGAAGCATGGTGTTGCATGATAGGGTGAACATTCATCTTCAGTAGTGGTAATCACACTGATTAAATATGATGAATGAGTATTGATGCTCAAAACTCTGTGTTTGATTTGTCATAATCAAAAAGGGGGGAAATTATTGTATATAGTTTCGAGGATGATAAACTAACTTCAAGGGACCTAGTCTTGGGATGTTCAAAGCTACAATACTGCTGGCATGTATTTGCACAGTTTTTTCCTCCAGTGTAACAAACTATATAGATGAAGAATGTACTATTTAGGACACCTGGTCCAATAGAATTTTAACACTAATTATCACTCATATACAAAAGGATAAGAATACTTCTCTATCAAGTAGTTTTTATAAATGTGTAAAGTTGAAGAGAGAAAAAGGAAAAAACTCAATATTCAACATTGCTCAAGTTCTTATGTCTTGTGTGTACTAAAAGAGAGAGTGTTCTTGAGTGAGTCCTGAATTGTAACTAAATTAATCAAGTTATAAGAGTAACGTTCCTTTCTTTTTTCTTTGAGAGTGCTTAGGTAGAGTTTCCTAAGCTTGATACTAGTTAGAGTTAAATAGTGTTGAGGCAGTCTTGACAGAGTTGTCAAGGTGAAGTGGTAGTAGAGTTACTACAAGCAGGAGGAAACTAGAGTTAAGTTTAAGTTTGTTTCTATAATCAAGAAGTTGATTATAGTGAACTTTTTAGGTGCTAATAAGGACAAGACGTGGCTTTGCCTCCCTTGAGGAAGAGGGTTTCCACATTAAATCTTGGGTTATTTAAGTTCATGCACTGTTCTATTTTCCTGGTTAATTTACTATTTTATTGCTTGTGATTGACTTTGAGTGACACGGTCTCTCACTGTGTGGTACAACCCCAAGGTTTCAAAAGATCGAGTTTGTCGGATACTTTATCAAGTTAATATCTATCGTGCTCATTACCTCAATACCCATATCAATATCAGGTATCTTCGAAACTCCTACCGCATCACAAAGCTGCTAGATAAGGCAAAGAAGGGAAGAGTTGTGGTCTCGCAAAAAACATGCTCATGCATCTTTAGCTGGATCAGTGCCATAGAATTAATCTCATATCTTGCGAGCAAAGTAGAAACTATTATGGCTCTATCCCATGTAAGAACATTGTCCGACATAGTCGAAATCAACCTAAAGCATACCACAGTACACCAAAATATTGCCCAAAAATACAACACTGCTTTCTTTATCTTTCCCTTTCACTCTAGCTAGGGCCTTCATGAACAAATTCTAAAATCTGGCGAGCTATCTACCTCTTCAAGTCTAACCTTTGTCCTCTGTAGTCAATGTATCTCATGACGCGACTTTCACACATAAATCTCATCCTGAAGTCAAACTCGACATTAGTTACCAGTGCAATATACTCTATCCTAAATAATACTCGGCAAATGGCCGCTGCAAAAATTTCCACTCTGAACCATCAAACTAGAGTATCTCCAACTATGGCTATGCAAGTGCCCTACCCTCCTGTGGAGCAGTCAGATAGAGTTTGGAGGCATAGGAAGCATAAATCTCAAGATCAAGATCTAGATATAATATCTATGGGGCTGAGTCATCCACCCCAACTAATATCGATCAAAAGAGGCTCACATATCTAGTGCCCCTACTAGACCGGTCAAGTAAACCCTCCTCTCTGCTGCAATGCCCCTCTTGGGGTAAACCCTCCTCTCTGCTGCAATGCCCCTCTTGGGCTGACCATGCTCCATAATAAGGTTGTCCATATCATATATGTGTTCCATATCTCTACACTCCATCCCAAATTTTATCTCTGCTATAGGCACAACCAAGATGTGTGTAAGTCAGAAGCAGGATTAATCTATGGTGGAATAAGAGGTTTAGCATCTTTTCTAGGTAGTTGTATGTCATATGTTGAGGATAATAAAATCTTCTGTGGTGCCTGAGTTGTACCCTCCTCAAACTGGGGTACAACTGATACCGAGTCTCTCCAAATCGAATACATCATCTGACCCCTTCTCAGACTGGGAGTTGTGTTAGTCCACGTCCTCTACCAAAACAAATACGAATCCAGACTCGACCTCATCTCTTGATCCTGACTGGGTCATGACCCAATTTAATATTCATGATGGAACCTACACTATCCCACTAATAAGTAAGCCGAACCATAGATCAGAGCTAAATGCAATAAGCTAAATTGGTGGGAAAATGTCTTAAAAGCAAAAAAATCACAATTATAAATTCAAATAACAATAATACAGTCATTAAGCTAAAATATATGGATAAAGACCAACAAATATCCTATGACTTGATAATGTCGGTACAAGAGCTACTATGAAAGAACTACTTAATAGACAAATACAATTTGTCTTTTAAAAGAAAGATAGGAAAGAGGTAAATAGAAGGAAAATGGGGAACTCTAACTCCAAGAGCTCACCCAATCTATGAAATCAACTTTGCACGATCATCAAACCATCAGTGGCAACCAGTACTCGAATCTGCACAAAAAAAGAATGGAAGTTTAGTATAATTACAAAAACCATGGGTACTCAGTAGGCATCATTAGTCCACTGAGTTAAATCATGATATAAATACGATAAGATACAAGATATCATAACCTAAGTCAAGGTAAGAGGGGCAAACCTGTAAGTAACTTCCAACACCACTATACATGCACAAATGAATAAAATCTAAATGTCTACATAACCACCATACATTTATAACTACTGAATTGGCCCCCATAAGCCAATAAGTGTAGGAAAGTAAATCACCCAATGCAGGCCCCCATAAGCCTGTAGAGTGCAATTAAGGAAAGTAAACTATCAAATAACTATAATTTATCATTTTTTATGCCATAACAAAGAATCCATCCTTTCCATATCACATCATAAGCAACCCTCAAATCCCGAATCGAATTGAAAATCATATTATAAATACAATCAACAATTATTAGACTTGAAACTAATATTATAAATACCATCATTATTTTTCGGACTTGAATCGGAACTCATATTATAAATACAATCAACAATTGTCGAACTTGAATTGAAATGCATATTTATAAGTTGTATCAATGAATAATATGAGTGAGCTATTTCAATAAGAGAAATTTAATAAATCATACCAATAAATCATATCTAAAACCCATCCCTTCTCTCATATCTATACATCAGACCAAGAATTATAGCCGTAAATCTCTACCATAATTACATCTATAAGTCATATTATTAGACATATCCAGAATCCATATCAATACTATTATTCATAAGCAACATCATTAAGCATATCTGGAATCGATATTAATAACCATATCTATAGGCGACCCATCGTATATGTAGGTCATTAATCATTTATATAAGCAACATCATCTCTATGAGCCATAATTTACCCACAGGCCATTAGTTATATCTATTGGCCATATTCTATTTACGAGTCATATCATAATTATGAGTCATATAAAATCTATAAGCCATATTATATATAAGCTATATCATATCTATGAGACAAATTATATCTATCTATAAGCCACGCGATGTGTTAAGCCATAGTATATCTATAAGCCATATTATATCCATATATGAACACTCCATACATGTAAGTCATATCATATCTATAAGTCATTAATCATCCCTTATGCCGATACATAAAGAAGGTAATCCTAGCCTGCCTGGGCACCGAAGAAAGCCCAAAGAATCTGCTAAATCACCGATTTCCCCTTCTAAGAAGCTTCTACAAGGTGCAATGTTATCAAAATCACAATCTACTCATCAAAGATGACAATGATACCCATATTAGACTATTGTGCTTCAGGTCCAAAATTGCATAAAAAAATCCCATGTGGGGTTCGTCTATTAAAATTGCATTTTCGAAACCAACTCAACGTCCCTCTATGCTTAAGGAGTATTTACCCTTAAAAATGGGTGAATTCCGAGCTATATTAGGGCTAAAATAATGTCACCAGGCATTTGGGATCTTTAGATTAGAATGGAGGAATAAACCATGAAGATAATAAAATTGTACTACAAATTTGAAGGAGAATTACATAAATAATCCTCACCCAAACTCCAAAATTACTCACAAATATTACCCGCAAGCTCACCCACTTTTTGTGTTTAAATATCTTAAAGATGAATGATAAATGGTGAAAATGGTATAAAGGGGGTATTTATACCCTTCATATGTATACCTTTATCACATACACAATCTTCCAGTCGCCTACCCGATATTTGGCCAAAGGTGCAGAAGTCACTTACGCAACATTACCATCCCATATCTGATACTTGCCATGTTGCCAAAGGTGTCGCTTATGTGACTAAAAAGGTTACTTATTTGACATCTCTTGGTGCCCGACAGATTGATTAAGAGATTAAGGGCATCGCATGCATAATGCACCTGCATTCTTAGCATCCGCCAATCCCTCAAGATTCATTTAGAATCCCATATATATAAAATAACTATGCTACCCTATCAAATTCAACATTTTGGACTCAATGACACAGTCAAAACTTCCAACAAAGGTTGTTTTGATGAAAAGTAGTTCCCATGCATATTTTCCATATTAAGTTTTAGCTCAAGTGCCTCAAGACAAAGATCAAGGGTCCACCTAGCCTAAAATTAATATTTTGGAGCTATTGGAACAGTCAGAATTGATATACGGGGTTATTTGACAAAAGTTTTTCCTCAGTAGCCAAGTTGAACCAACAAGGACTTAAAAATAGTGGATTGGCTTTAAAAAACAAATGAACTACCTGATAACCAAACTGTCAGTCCCAGCAAGTTATAAATGACTAGGGGAAACTATAGGAAAGCTCTAATCAGAAAAAATATCAAAAATATGGAAAATAACCTGAGAGGTCATTACAATATCCATTACTAAAAGAACTTTTATTCGTGAAAGATAATTATTAGGATGTACCTAAAGCCTCAAATAGGTGAGCATACTGTGTTCACATCTCACTCTTGATCTCCTAAGTTACCTCTTCTACTAGGTAGTTTCTCCACTAAACAATAACTACATAAATTTCCCTAGTGCGCAACTTCCTGACATCACTAGCTAAAATGAGCACAAACTCCTCAATGAAAGTCAACCCCTTTTCTAACTGGACTGAGTCATATATAAACACATGAGATGGGTTAGGAATGTATCACCATAACACAGAAACATGGAAAATTGGATGGGCAACAACAAAATCTTGGTTTAAGGCTAGCTCATAAGCGACCACGCCAACTGTACAAACAATCTCAAAGGGTACAATATATTTGGGGCAGAGCTTGCCTTTCCACCTGAACCTCATCGCACCATTCATAGGTATTATATGTAAGAATACCCGATCACCAACTCCAAGTATAAAGGAAAAAAGTTTACGGTCTGCATAAGCCTTCTTTTACTTTGAGCTGTCCACATCCTATCCTTAATCACACAGACTCTATCTAATGACTACTGAAGCAAGTCAGTACCATAGGGCCTAATCTCTAAAGTCTCAAACCATCCAATCAGGGAACGATATCATGTACCATATAAACCCTCAAAAGGTGCTATATCAATACTCAAATATTAGTTGTTATTATATGTGAACTCTTCCAAGGCTAAGTGTTTCTTCTACTGACCTGCATAATCCCTAACACAGGCTCGAAGCATATCCTGGAGAAACTAAATAGTTTGCTTTGACTAGACATTGGTCTTAGGATGGAAAGTTGTACTAAGATCTACCTAAGTACCTAACTCCTCCTGGTAAGCTCTCCAAAACCTAGAAGTTAATACTGAACCTTAGTCTAAAATTATAGATATAGGTACACCATACAATGGGCCTATCTCATGCACATAAATATGGGCTAACCACTCAACACTGAAGTACATTTGAATATAAATAAAATTAGCTGATTTGGTCAACCGATCCATAATAACAAAAATACCATTGGAACCATGGGAAGTATGAGGCAAACTGCTGACAAGGTCCTTAATAATCCACTTCCACTTTAACTCGGGAATGGGAAATCTCCAAATCAATCCATTGGATAATTTATACTCAGCCTTCACCTACTGACAACTTAGACAATGAGCTACAAAGTCCACTATATCTATCTTCATGCCACTCCGCTAATAATGTTGTCTCAAATCCCTATAAATCTTGGTTGTACTTGAGTGAATAGAATAACTAGAGCTGTGAGACTTATACAAAATCGACTGATTAAAGTCATCAATACTCAAAACATAAATTTAGTTATCAAATCTTAAGACACCCTCATAATCTATGGTATCCCCCTTGGACTCACCACTCAACACCTGATCATGGATGATGTAAAATCTCTTATCCTAAAACTGACGATCCCAATTTTGCTATAATAATTTGGACCTTATCTCAACTCTAGAAAGAATTCTCCTGAGGTCTAAAATATTAAGTCACACCATAAAATAGCTAAGGACTGAATGTCCCGTGCTAACAGCCTCTGAGAAACTTAAATATAATCCAAGCTACCTATACTCATTACCTTCTGGCTAAAAGTGTCTGCTACAACATTTTGCTTGGTTGGATGATACATGATAGAGATGTCATAATACTTAAGAAACTCTATCTATT
Organism: Capsicum annuum; assembly: GCF_002878395.1. NCBI lineage: Eukaryota > Viridiplantae > Streptophyta > Magnoliopsida > Solanales > Solanaceae > Capsicum > Capsicum annuum. The sequence goes on from NC_061119.1 coordinate 110,407,050, forward strand.
TATGTTTCCAAGCATTATGTTCTCTGTGGGTCATAAGATATTTAAGACTGTGATGACATGTGAAAACCTCATAATGCACACCATAAAGATAATTCCTCCAAAACTTAAGTGCGAAAACTATCGCTGCAAACTCCAAATCCTGAGTGGGTTAGTTACACTGAGGAACCTTAAGTTACTTCAAAGCATAAACAATAACAAGACCCTGATTCATTAATATACAACCCAAACCAACACTAGAAGTATCACAATACATGGTAAATCCCTTACTATTAGCAAGAAGAGTCAAAATTAAAGCCTAAGTGAAAAAATCCTTGACCTTTCCAAAGCTTTACTCACACTCCTCGTACCATAAAAAAGGAAACTCTTTTCTAGCCAATCGGGTCATAGATGGTGAAATAGTAGCAAACCCTCAACAAATCATATATAATAACTGACCAATCCATTAAAGCTATGAAACTCAATCGGAGATGTATGCCTTTCCCTATAATAAATAAGTTCAATATTTTTTGGGTCTACCATTATACCATTCTTAGCACCACATGTCCATGGAATGTCACCAACAACATCCAAAACTCACTTTTAGAGAATTTGGTGAGAACCACATGGTCTCTTAATGTCTGGATTACAATGCTCAAATGTTGCATATACTCCTCTATACTCGTTGAATACACAAGAATGTAATTTATGAACATTATCAGGAAGGAATCCAAAGAAGTCTTGAACACTAGATTCATCAAATCCATAAATGCGGCTGGAGAACTAGTCAGGCCAAAAGACTTCACTAAGAACTCATAATTTCTATAACGATTCCTAAAGATTTTCTTTAGGATATCCTCAGCTTGAATACTCAACTGATGTAACTTTATCTCAAACCAATCTTAGAGAACACCACTGCTTCCTAAAGCTGGTCAAACAAATCATTAGTGCAACTCATAGGATAATAGTTCTTCACGATATTAAGCTGCTTATAATGGATACACATATGCATAGAGCCACCTTTCATCTTCACAAACAACACAGGAGATCCTAAAGAAGATACACCAGGTCTAGTGAAACCCTTACCAAAAAGATCCTGAAGCTTAAAATTTAACTCCTTAAGCTTAACAAGAGTTATATAGTAAGGTTCCATAGAAAAAGGTTGGGTTCCCAGCTCAAGATCAATAACAAACTTAATACTATGCTCAAGAGAAAGGCTAGGTAGATCGATAGGGAAACATCAGAAAACTAATAAACTTCAACAACAGAGTTGAGGGATAGACTCTCCACACTAATATCATGAATATAAGAGAGAAGATTTGCAACCCCTAAAAATAAATCTCCTAAAATAGATGTAAGATATAATCCCCATTCGCTTGAGGCTAATAACTCCTTTCCATATGATCGAGGGTATGCCAGACATGACTAAGGTAACAGTCTTAGCAAAACAATACAAGACCACATGATAATGGGAAAACTAGTCCATGCCCAGAATCACATCAAAATCCACCAAGTCTAATATAATATGATCAGCATGAGTATTAGCATCTTTAATAGTCATAAAACATGATTTGAAAACCTAATCCACTTCTAAAGAATAACCCATGGGAGTAGATATAGTAACGACATAGATAATGAATCACATGATAACTCTAGCCGTAGTGAAAAATAAGTAGACACATAAGAATAAATGAATCACGAATCAAATAAAGCAAAGGCCAACAGATGGCACACCAAAATCATACCTATAATAACTACATCTTAAGACTCAGCCTCGGATCTAGTAGGAACTGTATACAAATGACCATTCCTGCCACCTAGTTGGGCTCTTGAATGACCTTCCATCAAACCTACCTTAGAACCTTCACAAGCACCAAGGGGACCACCCCTATAACCATGCATAACACCTTTAGCTGGGGGATAAACTTCCCTAATAGGTAGAGCACTCTGAAATGAAGGAACAATCTCTCAATGAATGGGCTCTTCCATGAGAAGTAATTAAAAGCTCCACAACCATAACATACCCCAGACGCTGGATTAAAACTAGAAGATATAGATAATACAGTATAACCACCATGGCTAGAATACAAACCCCTTAAAGAATAACCATGAACCTGTCCAGGATGATCAATAGAGTTAGAATAGCCTAAATCGATTACCTGAAGCACAACCTGAATAAGTCTACTAGTTTTATCCTAATGCTGAAATGGCTAATGTAGAGGGTACCTACCTTGAGAACTACTAGCTCTGAACTAGGAGCTACTATATCTCTCATTAAACTAACCTTGAGATCAAAACCTATTATTGCTACCCTCGTCATCCTCATAACGCATCTCCTCCATAAGTTAAGCATGATCAGAAACCTCAGTAAAAGACCTACCCATAATAACCAAACTCTTAGTAGACATGCGAAGAGGAAGTCTAAATCCTCAAATAAAGCCACAAACCCTCTCATACTCAGTAGTTAGGACAGAAGTAAAATACATAGCCAAATTATCAAAACTTGCCTCAATAGACATGAAGCCCTACTCCAACCTCGAGAACTGATACCTTAAATAATCCCTAAGACTGTGAGGCATATATTTTGCCAAGAAGATCTCAATGAATGGGGTCCATGTAAAAAGAGAAGATACAATTGGCCTTTTATAAAATGACCTCTCCACCAATGTGAGTTGCTAAGTCCAGCCAAAAAGTAGTGTAATCCACCCCATGAGTCTTCACTAAGACCAAATTATATAGCCTATCATTACAAGAAATCAGAAACTCATATGCATCTTCACCCAGCGCATCAAAAACCTAAGAAAATCCAATCTCAAGAATTTACACAATATCTTCAGCTCCTCGATAGACATAGTAGGCTGAGTAACATTGGTTGAGAAACTACATGGGGTGGATTGCACTACAATATCTAGTTGGCCTTTTATAAAAATGACCTCTCCACTAACGTCTAGTTGCATAGTCCAACTAAAAAGTAGTGTAATCTACCCCATGAGTCTCCACTAAGACCAAATTATATATCTTACTGTTACAAGCAATCAGAAACTCATATGTATCTTTGCCCAGCGCACCAACAACCTAAGCAAAGACAATCTCAAGAATCTACAAAATATTTTCTTCTCATCGGTAGACATAGTAGGTTGAGTAACCAATGGTTGAGAAACTACCAGCTTAGCAACCACTGATATAGGAAGGACCTCAAATCTGGGAGTTGAATCTATAGGATGCACCTACGCCTCAGTACCACTCTGATTTATGGACTGCGCACCATCAGACAGTGCACCACCTACCAACCCCAAAGTTGAACCAAAGCATCTTTGAACACTAAAGAAAAATAAATCTTGGTGGAGCCTGGGCTGGTCCCTGGCCCATTACTAGCTAGGGTGGAGGAATTTCTAGCATAGGAGCAAGAATAGGATCTATTAAAGGACCCCTATCTTATCCCCAAGCTGGGGACATATCTCAAGGATATCCACAACCTCTAGATAATCCATGAATAGTGATATAATCCCTAGTCTCGGTCTTGGGATCCTCATCTCATATAGTGACTATACATATCCTAGCCATCTTTAAAAAAGTGAAGCCAAAGAAGTTCTTTAGAAACCAACTTATACTCTTAGAATAAATTGAGTGAAAAAAGTGAAGAACTCTTAAAAATGCCCTATAGCCTCCTAAAGATAAGAAATAGATGTCATTATTCTAATCCATGGGACTGTACTAGACACTTGCTTTTATACCAATAATACTGCTAAAACCTAGGCTCTAATACTAATTTATCACGATGGAATTCACAAGTTATGATAGAACCTACTATATTTAGCCAGTAGCTAAGCCAAACCATAGCTCAAAGCCAGATGTAATAGGCTAAATTCATGGGAAAATGGCCTAAAAGGTTAAAATTCACAATTAGAGATTCAAATAATAGTAATACAGTCCTTAAGTTGTACTAGATTGATAGAAACCAAAAAATATGCCAAGACTTAGTAATGTTGCTACAAGAGCTATTACAAAAAAACTATGAGTACTGAGTAGACAAATATAATCCATCTCAAAAATAAATAATTGGACATAGATAAATAGAAGGAAAAATGGGAACTCCAACTCCAAGAGCTTTTCTAATCTTTGAAATCAACTTTGTAAGATCATCGAATCAGTGGCAGTAACTAGTACTTGGATCTACACACAAAGGGTATAGAAGAGTAGTACGAGTACAAAAACCATGGGTACTCACTAGGCATCATCAGCCAATTGAGCTAAATAATAATATATTTATGATAACACACAAGATAGCATAAGCTAAGTCAATTTAAAAGGGGTAAACCTAGAAGTAACCTCCAACACCATTGTACATATGCAAATGAATAAAACTAGAATGTCAATATAACCATCATACATTTATAACTACTAAATTGGACCTCAAAAGCCAATAAGTGCGAGTAAGTAAATGATGGGGAATTTTAGTAGCTTAGTTGGTTAGTTACCTTTATTTCGTTCTTGTTGGTGAGGGTTTGATGCCCTATATTGTAATCCCCTCCCTCATTCCCCTTCCTTTACCCCCAATTAAAAAATAAGTAAGTAAATGACCCCATACAGACCCCTATAAGCCTATAGAGTGCAATAAAGAAAGTGAGCCACCAAATAACTGTAATTTATAATTTTTCATGCCATAAAAAAGAATTCATCCATTGTATATCACATCATAAGCAACCCTTAATTCAAGTCTCTAATTGAAACTCATATTATAAATACTATCAATAAGTGAAGGACTTCAACTGAGACTCATATTACAAATATCATCAACAATTGCAAAACTTGAATCAAAATATATGTTATAAATACCATCAACAATAGTTAGACTTGAACCAGAACTCATACTATAAATATAATCAACAATTATCAAACTTGAACCAAAATGCATATTTATAAGTCGTATCAATGAATCATATCAGTGAGCCATTTCAATAAGTGAAAAACAATAAATCATAGCTACAAACCATGCCTTAAATCATTTCTATATATGAAACCAAAAATCATAGCTTCAAGTCTTACTATAATTATATTTATCAGCGATATTATTAGCCATATCCAAAATCCATATCAAGACTAATATTCATAAGCAATGTCATTGAGCATACCTTGAATTTATATTAGTAACCATATCTATGGGAAACCCATCATATCTATAGGTCGTTAATTGTATATATAAGACACATTATCTCTATGAGCCATATTATATCCATAAGTCATTAGTTATATCTATACGCCATATTCTATCAATGAGCCGTATCATAATTATGAGTCATATAACATCTATGAGACATATTATATATATAATCCATATCATATCTATAAGCCACGTTATTTCTATATATAAGCCATATGCTCTATATAAGCTATAGTATATCGATAAACCACACCATACATATAAGCCATGTCATATTTATAAGTCATTCACTATCAATCATGTTGATATCTATAAAAAAGCATATAAATTAGCCATGTGTTTAATAATATCATAAGGCCATACTGATAATCGCACCAATAAATTATATCCTCTACCATACATATGAGTAATATCATTAACGAAACTCAAAATTATCATCAATCCTTCAATACCTAACTAACGTGCTCAATACCTATATTCAACCTTCTATAGTGTTATACGTCATACGTCATACGTCTTGTTCTAAGAGTATGTCATACGTCAATGAGTCTATAGTGTTATCACAAGTCTTGTTCTAAGGTGGGATGGAATGACCCACTTCTAATCCCTAAAAATCGATTTAAGAAACTTCTTCCCCATACTAGGCTAGGGTATCTAAGATCTTTCCTAGAGGTTAAGTAATCCATAATTATACCTAAAATGGAAATCCTTGCCACACATAAGAAACTAAGGCAATTCTACCCAATACACTAGCAACTAAAGTAATTCTCTTAACTTAAGCCACTAATTTTATCGAGTAATTTAAGGAATTCATACTCTAAATATATATCGTGAAGCCCAATTCACCTAAGCCCAAACTAACTACACTAAGTACTCTGAATCTAATGTTTCAAGGTATTCTAAGGGTTCAATTAAAATATATATCCTCATTCACACTTCCAACACCTAAATCCCACCCCATTTCTAGCATAGAATCATAATAATACTATAAGATAGCTCAATATATGAAGATAGTAAGCCAATCCTATCTGGATGTTGAAGAATGGCCAAAGAATTCACTAAATTGCCTATTTCCCATTCTTAGAAGCTTCTACAAGGTGTCATGCTATAAAAATCATAATATACACATCAAAATAAGAACAATAATACTCATAGTGCACTATTATGCTCTGGATCCAAAATTACATAAAAAAATATGTTGGGACCCTCTATGAAAATCAGTTTTTCCAAACAAAATCAACATCTCTCTATGCTCAAGGAGTATTTAACCTCAAATATGGGTGAAATAAACCAGGAAAATAATGTAATCTTACCATAAATTTGGAGGAGAATTGCATATATAACCCTCACCCAAGCTCTAAAATTATAGTTAAATGTTATCCTCATGCTCTCCCACTTTTTAAGCTTTAAATATCTTGAAGATAGATGAGGAATGGTCAAAAATGGGCTAAAAAGGGTATTTATACCCCTCCTAAGTACATGAGTATCGCATACATGACCTGTTGGTCGTGTACACTCTATATAACCAAGGGTGTAGAAGTCATTTATATGACATCACCATTGCATATGCCATACTACCCATAATGCCAGGGGCGTCAGTTATGTAACTAAAATTGTCGCTTACATTATATTTCCTGGTGCCTAGTAGATTGCCATCATAAATGGACTATGCTACACTATCAAATTCAATGTTTTAGACTCAATGATGCAGTCAAAATTTCCATTTGATGTTGTTTCAGTGAAATATGGGTCTCACACCTCATTTCCATTTTTTATATCTTTTTATCAATAGCTCAAAATAAGCCCTGGTGCCTCAGGACCTGGACCAAGGTTCCAACTAGCCTAAAATCATTAGTTCAACATTGTTGGAATTATCAAAATTAGTATACAAGGTCATTTAACTAAAGGTTTTTCTTGGTAGCCAAGTTGAACACAAGAAGACTTCAAAACAAGGAGTTAGCTCTAAAAACCGAATGATCTGCCTAGTAATCTAACTGTTAGACCCAGCAAGTCATAAATGACTAGAAAAAGCTATGGGAAAACTCATAATGGAAAAAATATGTGAAAAAATAGGAAAATAACCTGAAGGGTCATAAAATACTAAAACTCACCCTCATCTTGAAAAGCCCTCTCCCTTTTTAGAATGAGGAGAGTATGGTGCTAAGGTTTGGACCTTCTTCATCACTATCCTAGGAACTAATCTAAGTATAGTTGTCTGGGCCCCAATATGTGCTTGTACGAAATGAGTGCTCGACTGTGTTTGTGTTGGAGAAGGTTGGGTGCCCTGGATACCCAATGTAGATGCAACAATAGTTACTACAACCTCAGCCTATCACTGAGAGAGGCCACTAGCTCTTGGGGTCAGTGGTTTGACTGGGGAAACTGGGTACTCCTCAATAGAGCCACTACACTTAGGGGACTCATCTCAGAGCCTAGATAATACTCCTTTCTTTTGGGGAGCCTTAGGTACAATGGTACCTTAAAGATTACTTGTTAGTGCTTCAAACAGAAGAAATAAATAGTCATTTTGAAATAAAATCAAAACACCTAGTGCTGGGATCTTACGACCCTAATTATGGGTCTAATTATGACTTTCAAGGGTCATAGGTGCCCTCATAAGTGTCAGACAAATCCCTAAAAAATAAGACTTTAGATTAGACACCTATGAATTCACTTAAGGACCATAAGTGCTAGTTACGAGGATCATAAGTAACATTGTATGTACCCTTCATAGGGTACTTCAAATATTCTCAAAATTTTCATTCTCGTATAGTGTATTTTGTATTTTAAAGTCCAATTTCATGATCAACAACATTTATCAAGTTCAAAATCATAGGTATTTCATACAAAATTTGGGTCTTCATCTACTTTATCAACTTTTACTTCTATTTGGGGAATGATTACAAATTTCCTATTTAAGAAAAACACTCCATTTCTTATGTTTATCATCTAGGATCCTTCTAACAAGATTTTTGAGTTTCACTCAACTATCAAGCATTCTTTGAAGCATCAAATCAAGTCTTACGCCAATAAAAAGGTTTAATATTAGTAGGAGCAAAGAAATTTACCTTAGATGCATGTGATGGAAGTAGGAAGTTGATTAAGCTTGATAAAACCCTAAGAAGTATGCTACGTCCATGAAAGTGAAGGACTTATGAGAGAGTTGTTGCCTTTTATGGAGTAAACAAGGAGTTGGAGAGTCTTAATTCAAGAGGCAGTTACAAAATCTAAGAATATGGGGTATAAGAATTTAGTTTGGGGTCTTTTAAGGGTGATGGTTGGGGTAAATCAGGTCGGTTCACTTGGGCCTAACCCACTTTTTGAATTTGTGATCTATAAATTTTCGACCACTTAAGGCCTATATGTGGTTCTTTATTAGTGGCACAAAATTTTGCCACCCCTCTGAACTTTGAGTCTTATTTCAATGACACCACTTATAAGGTTGTAAGTGGTACTTATGAGCCCTGTTAGTGGGTTTCTAAGTAAAAGTTCAGAGACCCCAAAATACTCAAATTTTCACTTTGACATCTATTGCATCACTTACCTGACTTAGGTAGGACTTATGACCCCCATAAGTGGGTTAGAAAGTCCCCTTACCTGGACTTTTTTTGAATTTTGTAGTTTTTACCATATTCCAGGTATTTTTTTCATGCTTTACACCGACAAAAAGAAAACAACGTGTACATAAAAATATTGGTTTTCCTCCTAACCAAAGCTTGATTTAAAGTCACGAATGTTGCTTACTCAAAATTCACCAATAAGACCATGGATTTCTACCCAAGAAGCGCTTGATTTAACATCACGGTATGGCTCGGTTGCCTTGTCTTCTAAGATTTTGCCAAGTCTTAGATGAACACACATTTTCACCTCACCAGTATTACCCAAGGAGTGCTTGACACGCTACCCATTCACCTTGAATAGGGCTTCACCATCTCATTTTACCTCAATAGCACCATGTGGGAACACCCTAACCACGGTGAATGGTCCATATGAACTGACTCAAACACCCTTTTCTTGATCCTCTTGCCATGATACAACTTTATTTTTTCTTTGTATAAAGATCAACTCTTATAAGCTTAGAGATGAAATTCATCAAACTCATTCACCTTGCCCATCCTAAAATTAGTTGCATCATTCCACTCAAAATTGAGCTTTTTCAATGCCTATAGTGCCTTGTACTTTAGTTCGCCCGAAAAGTGGAATGGCTAGTCGTACACAAGCTGATATGGAGAGGAACATTTGGTGGTCTTAAATGTTGTCTGGTAGGCCCACCAACCATTGTCTAACTTCCTAGACCAATCAATCCTATTGGAATTCACAGTCTTTGCCAATATTGACTTGATCTCATAATTGGAGACCTCAATCTGTCCACTTATTTACGGATGGTAAGGTGTTACAACCTTATGCTTCACACCATATTATTGAGAAAGGACTTAAAAAGATGATTTAAAAAGTGAGACCCACCATCATTTATAATAGCACATGGAGTGCCAAATTAGGAAAAAATGTTTTTCTTCAAAAATAAGATGACATTTCTACCCTCATTATTGGGAAGCGACACCACCTCTACCTATTTAAAAACATAGTCAACTGCCACCAGAATATATTTCATCCCATAGGAGCTCACACAAAGACCCATTACATTATTTCCCCACACATAAAACAACTATAACTCTAAGATAAGTGTCATAGGGAGTTTATGTTTCTGGAAAATACTACCTTGATGTTGACACTGATCAAAGGCTTGAGAAAAATCATAAGCATCCTTGTAGATAGGCCAATAATACCCACATTGCAAAATTTTGTGAGATTTATGGATACAACCATAATTACCCCTAACAAATGATGACTGATAAGCCTCAAGAATGCTTATCATCTCAACCTTTGGAATACATCTCTTAATAACTTCATCTGTACAAATCAGAAAGAGAAAAGGTTTATCCCATAAAAACTTCCTCACCTTATGCATGAGCCACTTATACTGCTGGAATGATAGATCTTTCAAAACAAGATCACTTTCGAAAAAGTTGGCAAAATTAGCAAACCAAGGGATTAAGTTTTGAGATGCTGTCAATCACTACTCATTCAGGAAAGTATCATCTATATCAAGCTCATCCCAAGCCTTCTGCATTAGCTCCTCCTTATGGTGAGATAGGTGATCTGTAACTTGGTTCTCAACACCTTTTTGGTCTTTCACATCAAAGTCAAATTGTTGAAATAAGACTAACCAACAAATTAACCTTGGCTTTCCGTCCTTCTTTGAAATTAGATACCTCAATGATGCGCGATCAGACCAGAATTTCTCAAAAGAAAAACCACCATGAGTAATTCCTGCTCATTGACTGTAAAATTTATCTGTACAGGGTTTAATGCTTTACTAGCATAGTAGATGGAGTAAAGGATCTTCTAAATTCATTGTCATAAGATAGTTTCAAAAGACACACCACTAGCATTGAAGATCATCTCAAAAGGCAACGACCAATCAAGACACACAATAATAAAAGATGAGGTCAATCGCTTCTTAAGGCACTCAAATTCCTTGACATATGCATCACCGAACACAAATTTTACCTCCTTCTCTAAAATCTTGCATAACAGATTAGTAATTTTAGAGAAATCCTTGATGAATCACCTATTAAACCTAGCATTACCCAAGAAACTTCTAATACCTTCGACTAATATTGAAAGAGGTCACTTTTCAATCACCTCTATCTTTGCCCAATCAACCTGAATACCCTCTTTAGAAATCTTTTGTCTGGGAACAATCCCTTTCTTCACCATAAAGAGGCACCTTCCCTATTAAAAAATAGGTTGCACTCCTCACATCTTTGAAGTACATTGGTGAAATAATCCAGACAATCATCAAAAGAGTCCCCAACAATCCAAAAGTCATCAATGAAGGCCTCTTTAATGTCCTCCTCCATATCATAAAATATAGATATAATACAACAGTAAAAGGTAGAAGTAGAATTGTAGATTCCGATTGGCATCCTCGTAAACCTAAAACTACAATAAGGGCAAGTAAAAGTAGTCTTCTCTTGGTCCTCGAAGGCAATGAAGAGCTGGTTCTACCCAAAATAACCAACAAGATAATAGTCAAACCCCTGCCTCCAAGTCTATTTAGCATTTAATCCATGAATGACATAGGGAAATGGTCCTTTTAAGCCTAGGAATTAAACGTTTATTAGTCCATGCACACTCTCCATCTAGTAATTGATCTCATAGGGACTAACTAATTCTTCTTATTTGGGACCATAGTGATCCCACCTTTCTTAGGTATGCATTAAACTAGGATTACCCATTTCTTATCCGCAATGGTGTAAACCACTCATGCATCTAACAACTTTATGATATTTTTCTTCACTACCTCTTTCATAGGTGGATTCAAACAATGTTAGTGCTCAGTGCTGGGAAAAAAATTTGGTTCAAACTAAATTTTATGAGTACAAATCCCAGGTGGAATCCTCATAATGTTTGCAATAGTCCATCTGATGGCCTTTATAAATCTCTTTAAGACTAAAATCAATGCATCAAGTTGTGAATCTAATAAATTAGCAACAATAATGACTGTGAATTTATTGTCGGCCCCCAAAAATGTATATCGCAAGTGAGATGGGAATCCATTCAATTCCATGACTAGTGGCTTCTCAATAGATAGTTGAGTTGGTGGAGTAGAAATTTTTCAAGTAATAATAGGAGAACAAAGGACGAGAAAGGAAACTAAACTAAGATATACAATTGAAAGAACAATAAAGAAAAGGATAGGAAGAGAAAATATATAGATAGACATAAGAAGATAACAAATAGGAAACCAAAGGGTGTATCAAACACAAATAACTCCATTTTTGATTACCTATGAGCACCTAGATCTAACATGGACCACAAGGGAATTGGATTCCTAAGAAACCAATATTTATAAGTGAAAGATCAACACAGACTAATCCAAGCTTCCCACTCACTCACAAAAGAGTAATCATTCATAATTCATCAATAATCAGAAAATGAAATATCTAAGTCCCTATTTATAATCTATGGTTAATTATTATATTTATGGGCCCAAAAGTGACCCATTTGTGAAAGACAAGGCATAGAACCTCACTAAGCATCCTCTTAAGGAATTCTAAATCATACGGGGCATATATTGGTCTATTTTGACCTATTCTAGTGGTTCTAGAAAGGGTTGGGTGCACCTCCAAAGCATGTGGGGCGCATGTCATCTTTCGGGGGCTTTCTAGCCCCATTTTTCCTTTCCTCAGCCTCTCTAATGTCCCTTGAACCTCCTTCATTATCAAAATCATCCAATGGACACCTTTTGATAGCCATAAAAAAGGTCATCAAGTGGCTCTTGACCCATAAGCATCCTCTCTAATGATCCTGAGGCTATTTGGATTATATCATGCACTATTTCTTGAAGAAAGTACAAACTTCAATCCACAACCTTTAAACATAAAACAAGAACACACAACCTATATTTTCTCTAGGCACAATGATTAAAATCAAAACATCCATTCCAAGGAGACACCCAATTCATCTATAACCAAACATCCTTCAAGATAATAAAAGAGAAGTAAACTCATAAAGTGCAAATAAGTTGGCTATGATAAGTGTTAAGAAATTCTCCTAAGTTAATTCCATTCATAAGATTTCCAAAAAACCACAATATGAGAAAAATATCATCATGCCAAGGTTGCTCACACTTAATATATAACATAGTATCAAAATGATCAATTAATGGTGAGTGACCATACTATAGAAAATACTTGTCCATTCAAGATATTTCAACATCGGGGAAGGCTAAAGGAAGTATGGTAATTAATAAACTACTAATTAAGTTTAACATGGGTTCCACATCTCAATAAGCACATAAACTCTCAAAAACACTCATCTTTTTTAATGATCCTTCCCTTACACATTGTTAGTCCTTCAAGTAATTATAAATCTTCAAGAAGGATTTCCCACCATAGGGATGAGTTCCAACATCCTCAACTATGGTTTGCTTGTTATCTTAACCATGCACCAACTAAGGAGAATAGATCCACCACATTCCACACGGTCACCGGTGTTAATTAAGTTGAGTATCTATAGACATGGGTTTAAGCAACACTCTTCTCCCCTAATAGTACCACCATTATTAGGAGTTAGACCCTCTACACTAGCATGAGCATCATTAAAGTTAAATAGAGGGTCACTCCTATTCGATTAACTAATATTTTCAACATCATCACCCACTTGAGGTTCATTAACCACATCACAAACTTCCTCAAGTCGTGTACTAGGTTCACAAACAAATTGGTCTATATAATTTTCACAAGACAATGTACTATCACTTATTTCAAGGGATTCAACACTAGGTTGACACAAATTGATGTTGCTAGAAGAGTCAATGTGGTCATTATTAGGATTAACTAGTTTATCCACACTCTCAATTTATACATCATCATCATCATCATAAAGTAAACCAACATTAGGCTCATCTAAAGATAATATATAACTCACACTCAGTTGGATACTAGCCTCATAATGATTATTCATATTTACTAAAATGCAAGAGTTAGCTTTGTTACCTTGAAATTGTCTAGAGAAAGTCCAATCAAGAGATATTGAAGGTTGAAGTTACGATAGTTTAGATGATCGATCAAGGTTTCCATCCTCTCACACATGTTATCTATCTTATGGTGGACAGCTTCAAGGGCCACTAAGATGGTATTTGAGATATTTTCATCCATAGTACCTAATAAAAGAAATACTAACAAAAAATAAAAACAATAAATAAGTTAAGGTTATGAAATCAACCTTAGAAGCTCTCAAAGCTGACACCTTTGTGTTGTCGCTCAATTGGCATCACAAGTGTTAATAGATAGTTTTTACTGCAATGATAATATTTAATACCAATTCTGGCTTGAGGTCAGAATAGATTCTTGTTTCAACAACTCAAAGACACAAAATTATGTACAGACTAGAGCTAATAAATAATAATAAATTAAATATTTTTGTACCCAGTTCACTTCTTTTCAAGTCCAAGCTTTCAACAATGGTAGCTTACTTGATATGACTCTGATTAAGCTCAAATTTGAAATATACACTCTAATAGTATTTGGGAACTCAAATCTAACTCTATTAAAAAAAGAAAAACACAAAATCAATAACTCAAAATTCGACCTAAGAATGCCTTTTGGGGATTTTTGACTTTGACACTTCTTTTTTGTTGATTTTTAAGAAAACAAACCAAAGATTGACTTTGTAGGAATGAAATCAAGCCCAACTCTGATACCAAATTATATGAGGAACAAAGTACAAAAATGGAAACTAAACTAAGATAAAAAAAATGGAAAGAACAATAAAGTAAAGGATAGGAAGAGAAAATAGATAGATAAACATAAGAAGATAATAAAAGGGAAACAAAATGGTGTAGCAAACACAACCACCTCCATTATTGATCACCTATAAGAAACTAGCTCTTACATAGAGAACAAGCAAATAAGATTTCGAAGCAACCAACATTTCTAAATGAAATATCAACACAAGGTAATCTAAGCTTGACACAAATTAATCCAATCTTGTCACTCATTCACAAAGGAGTAATCATTCATAATACATAAATAACTAAGTAAATGAAATATATAAGGCCCTATTTATAGTCTAGGATTTATTACTACATCTTATGGGCCCAAAAGTGACTATTTGGGAAAGACAAGGCATAGAAGCCCACTAATCATCCGCTTGAGAAATTATAAATCATATGGGTGGACATGAGGTGCATATTACACTATATTGACCCACTCTAGAAGATCTAGCATAGGTTGGGAACACCTCCAAAGATTGCAGGGATTATGTCATCTTTCAAGGGCTTTTAGCCTTATTTTGGCTTCAATGGGCCTCTCTATCATCCCTTGAACCTGCCTAATCATCATAATCTTACAATGGACACCTTTAAATACCCACCAAGAGTCATAAAGTGTCTCTTGATCCATCATCATTTTTTAAATGATTCGGAGGCCATTTGAATTATATTAAGTAAAGATATAATTTCTTTAGTACATAAAAATAAGAACCTCTACCATATAGTGTTCTTACCATCTCATCATATTCATCCAAACGATCACTGTCAAAGTTTATGATAATTAACTCTAGTGCCTCGATGCTAAGTCTCTCAATAATATGGACAATTAATGCATCAACATCAATAGTGTCCATCACAAACTCCATTTGCATATTCTTTGGTTGTCATATTGACTGACTCACATTGAAAGTCATATATTTGTCATTGAGTATGAAGTTCATCTGTCCAATCTCTATGTCAACTAATGCCCTACCTATATCTTGGAATGGACTTCCTAATATAATAGGGACTTAAAAGTTCACCTGACAACCAAGGATCACAAAATCAGCTGAAAATATAAAGGATGCCATCTTCACAAAATCATAGTAGCATATGACTCCACTTTCTAGATCAAACCTAAAATATCTGCCTTAATCTGTTTAAAGGAACACTCTTGATTTTCTAAACCCTTAACCATCTTAGTAAGCAATATCTCCATCCTTAACTAACTATCGCAGTTCTCCAGTGGAATATGCAAAGGACTCTTCTCCTTATAATCAGCCTTCTTTGCTATAAACCCTATTGTCTCTATAATAGTTTCAACTTTGGTTCCCCTTTCTCAAGTTCTAACTATCTTGAACAGACCCTAGTACCTTGTGTCAAAAACCCACCAACTATCTATCTAAATACTTCGCCTCTTTTTCAACATCAGATTCATACAACTTAGGTGTTTTACCTTATGTGCCCATAATATTCACCTTTTAAGAAGATATAGTTGCAAATTTCTTAGTCAAAAGACCAATCTCCATCCTTAAATAAGCGACTTCTTGAGGAATAGTATTATCTATAATTCTTTGCTCTTTAGAAGCCCCAAATTCCTCTTTCTGCCTATCGAGTAGGCTACCCTTGGTTTGTAAAAGAGATCCAATATAAGATTATTGATGCTACCTCCAAATGTAGGATCATGAATTCTCTATCAATAATAGTGTCCGCAATAGCTTTGGAACTAGTATTTAAGGAAAAATAGAAAATTTTTAGAAAATTTATAATGATCCTTCAGGTCATTCTCCATATTATTGCTTGTTTCCCCTGATAGAGCTTCTCTATAGTTGTACCAAGTCATTGATGTCTTGCGAGAATCGATAGTTTAGTTACTTGATAGTTCATTTAGGTTTTAAAACCTCTTTTCTTAATTTGAAGTCTTCGTTGGTCCTAATTGAGCACTAAGCAAAAGCTTTAGTAAACATCCTCGTATGTAAAATCCAACTTTGTCAATGCATTTGAAACGTTGAAAACTATAGGGTTTTATATATTATTTGTTCGAAATGGACCTCAAACGCATCCTGATTCATTGTCCAAAGCTCAAAACCAAGTTCCAAGCTTCAGCCATACATGTCATGCACGAAGATGCCACGACCGCAGCAAAAGAGGTACAACCGTATGGCCGTAATTGCAGTGGTACAGGGGACGCGATTGTGGTGGCACGGGGGCTATGACCGCACCATCAGAGAGTTGGGTGGTCCATATTTAAATGTTTTCTTGCACTAATTTGGGCTATTTTATGCCTTCCTCTAAACCTAGAAACCTTAAAGGACTGTAAGTCATTCTTAGTGTGTGCTATGGTTTGAATTAGATCTTAAACAACTTGTGTGATTGATTCTTGCTATAATCTAAGGTAAGAATTCCTCCAATTATGTATTAATTTTGTAGTTTCTTGACTCAAAACCCCTAAATCATTGTGGGTAAAACCCAAAAATTGAGTGATTGACTCAAATTACATAAGGGTTTTAACTCCATAAAGATAGTTAGGCTATTGTTTGGTCTTGGAAACTCCTTTCCAAGGATGAAACCCAATTGGAGTTTTGGTGTCCCTTTGAAACCCATGGCACAATGGTGATAGAATGGGTATTGTCATTCTTGTTGCATTTCTTAGAATGTATTATTGATATCGTTGCTTGTGAAAGAGGAAGCTTGTCGACAGGGAAATAAAAAGCTCATTGATTCATGAGCTTCTTAGACTAAAGGTAGGTTAGGCTTACCAGTAGACCATATTGATCTTGTTTTTAATGTAAATATCGATATCCTGCGAGATTGGATATGGATTTTAGATAATAGATGATTAAATGGTGAACCTTGAGATTAGTTGGTTGACTAGGCAATGGAACTTGTATAGTGTAACGTAGGATCCTTAACCTAGAATTCTTGGTTAGTTCACTTGTAGTCTTATAGCTAGTAGAAGGATGCTATGGTTGCTCTAATAAATGAGAATGGTATTCTTTACTAATCTTAGAGGTGATGTTGAATTATATATATGTTGTCTAAATAGAAAGTGACCTTGGTGTAAGTTTGACTTAGAAATGATACTTGAAGAAGTCTCCCCTTTAGGTTTAATAAGGTTTTATAAGCCCTTACGAGGTGACTTAGTTGACTTAGTCTAATCCTGGGTAGATACTAGTCTTGTATTACTAAAGCTTTAGCCTTCATGGAAATTTAGAAATGGAACCTGACCCACCCTAAACTTGAACTAGGTAAATGCATTGTGACCTATGTATGTGGTGATTGTCTAATCTATATATATAGGAGTTGTGATGCTTGAACTCGATTATCGGATTATATTGTGATCATGACTTGAATAATCTTATTAAGTGATTATTATGCATGTCTTTTAAATACTCATGCTCTTGTTTATGCTCATATTACGTATGAAGCTTATGAGCAAGGTAAAATGGCAAAGTGTTATCCTACACCCTTACTTTTTTATATTGTGAACATATGTGTATGATTATTAGTTCAGCTATGCATATATATGTATGTTGTTGTATTGGGAGACTTATTGATATTATGATGATGCCCGGTGAATCTAGAGGAATATGTTGATATTATGATGATTTCTGATGAATCCGGAGGAATATATTGATATTATGATGATGCCCGATGAATTTGGAGGAATACATTGATATTATGATGATGCCCGGTGAATCTAGAGGAATATACTGATATTATGATTATGCCCAGTGAATCTGAAGGATATGTCGATATCATGATGATGCCCAATGAATTCGGAGGATATGTTGATGATATGATGAGTCCCGGTGAATCCAGAAGAGGTAAGAACATTACGATGCGGTGTGGGGAAAATTACTTATATGTATTGATATTTGTAAGGTTAGGTCGTATGGAGCCAACTGCCTATGTGCTTGAGATATAAGGTCTCTCTTGGTAAATTGCTATTCACTTCTTGTTCCAAATCACTAAATAGGAGGTGTAACCTTTGTTGATGCTAATTAGAAAGTAGAGGAAATCTATGCCTAATATTTAGTTAAGACTTAGTGGTATGTGTAATCTTGCGTAGAATCAAGGGCTAACCTAATATATCTACTTGACTTGAATAAGAGGTTATATTATGAAATCTTGCCTAGTAAAGTTACTTATGTGACAACTAGTTACTTCTAAAATATGTTATTACAATTTGAACGCTAGAAACCTAGTAAACTAGTTGGTGGACTTTACTTGATTAAACTATGAAAACTAGTCCTTAAGGTTTTGACATGCTTAGTGATGATGGACCTAGGATTGCATGAGGGTTAATTATATTATCTTCCAATATGTGAGGTTGAGATGCTTAATTGATGACTCATATCATGAAGATGCTAGCTAAAGAATGGCCTTATGATAGAAGAATAACCTATAATATGTGTGGCTTGTAGTATTCCCCAAATTGTGGCTAGTAATTATAAGACTTGTAATCTATCGATTCATGGGAAATAAGGTTAACTAGGATGGACTTTACGCGTTGTTTATCTAAGAATATTAGAATTAGTGATTGCACATCTATGCTATGGCCATATTGTTTTTGTTTATCTTAAATTACGGTATGGGTATTAGGCTGTGGATTTCGGTAATGAACCATGGTGGGATTGAGCTACCTACGGTTTCGGTGGATTGATAGAGTAGTTATGATTTATTGTTTTATTGGTTGTAATATTTTGGTGTACTCTTCGACGGTATGGGAAACTATGATGGGTTCTTGTTTGATATTCTTTTGTGTACTCTCTACTGGCATGGGACGTCATGATGAGTTCTTTGTTATGCTCTCTTTCATGTACTTTTCGGTGGTATGGGACATCGTGTTAAGTTCTTGTGTTTATGATTCTAAAGATGGTTGATAATGATTATGGCAAGTATATGCTTTGCTGTGGTGTATATGGCTTTACTGTTTCGGAATGATACTTAATTATTATGGTGAATATGGAATATATTTAGATAGTATGTCATATTAGTGCTTTAGTAGTATAGATATTATTACAGTGGTATCAAATTAGATTTAGGTTCGATCCTATCCCTTGACTTTAAGATTATTGTCTTACTTTATATCGTCTTTACATTATATTTGAGCTTACTCGGCCGATGATGCCTACTAATTACCCATATTTTGGTACTCATACTATACTCTTGTACCTTTTTTGGTGTAGATCCAGGTTCTAGTTGCTTCTGTTGAGCTAGTTCATATGAGTTGACTATTCGGAAACAGGGTGATCTCTTGGAGATTGAGTTTCCCTCTTTCCCCTCTATCTTTATTTTTCTTTTGTTTTTGAGAAAAATGTATGAGATTATGTAAGACATTTTAGACTTTGATATTGTAAACTTCTATGGTAAAGATTAGAAGATCTTGTATTAATCCTATCTGGTCGTGGGATAGGTATTTGAATATTGATGTTTAGTTGTGAAGTTTTATTGTTATATCATGTTCACACATAGGGTCCACGTTGGATGGTCCTACTAGGTTAACCCATTACCATAGCTCTAGCTTAAGGTATGGGTTTACCTATCGGTGGGGCAGGGTAGGTGCCATCACTACTCGGAAATTGGGTCGTGACAAAAATTTTCCCTAAAATTCTATGAGTAGGAACCATCAACAACTTCTTTTTAAACCTAAACCATTCTTCGTTCAGTGTTTTAGAATGCAATTGCCTGAAATTAAAGATCTCCTCTTTTAATTTCAATATTCTCGCAAGAGGGAAGAATCGATCTAAGAACTATTTCTGTAACTTATTCTAAGTAGTAATGGACCCACGAGGTAGTTCCCCTAACCATATTGTCACTTTACCAGTTAGAAAGAATAGGAATAAGCTGAGTCTCAAATCTTCTTGACTCACCCTAAGTATGTTATATAAACTGCAAATTCCAATAAAATTTATGATGTGTATGTTTGTGTCATCAATCGGCAAACCCGCAAACACACCCTTCAGATTTAGCAGGTGAATTATAACTTGTGATAGAAAACTTTGTCCCCTGGGGCAACTCAGGAGGAATGATAGCTCCTATATCAATGGGCTCAATATAGCCCAAGTAAACTTCTGGATCATCATATGCATGCTAGTACTGATAAGATTGTAACACTTGAGCTCTCTCTCATATACTTTTGTCGAGTTTTCCTGGATGATCTTCTTCCTGTCTCTTGTCTCTCCTCCTGAGCAACCTCATTATCACTCCCCCTATTCACTTTTACTAGCAGCTATGCAGTGGTTTGTGCAGTTGTCTCCTGAACACCATTCAAAGGTGGGGGAGATAAGTAAATTGGATCATCGTGTACTTACAATTCGATCATAGGGTTCTTTCAAGCTCTAGAACAAGTGGGATCAAGGGAATACTTGACTCCTAGTACTTGAATTCATAGACATATGCCCTAAGAAAAATAGAAAAGTTAAACCCAACAACCTCAACAAACTCTATAGTAAACCTAAAACTATATTCCCTAACAATGATGCAAAAATTTGATGTTGCCCTAAACTACTCCTCCAAGAAGTATAATGCAGTTGATGTCAAATATATTAACCCAATAGAGTTAAATATCGAATCCATAGGGAATAGGTTGAATGTCTCTCACAAATATGTTAAAGTATCAAAAATAATATCGGAAAGTAAATGGGGGGATTTATATGAAAATGGAAAAGTAGCAACATGTCTTGATCTCTTTTGTTGAAATTAATATGAGATGCTGGATTTCTAGCTCCGTAGACTTATTATGCTCAGTCTTACTATCTCAATCCACTGTATGTAGAATCTGACAAGCTATGTATTACCAAATATCTTGTGAACTCCTTTGGAAAATTTCACTCTTTACCTTATGAGCCTCAGAGTGTCGCCTTACTAACCATTATCTTTCATCCCAATTCAACTATCTCTTTTTGGGTGTCAAGTTGATTGAACAAGGGTTGGTAGCATCAATTTACTTTTGTAATCTTCTTTTTCTAATCTTTACCCCTCTTGTGAAGATGATCTCAAATATTGGTAGGTCCTAAACTTTCGTGGAAGTTAAGAAAGCAAAAGATCAAACAAGATCACAATACATGCATAAACACTAATTTAGAAGGACTTTACACTTCCTCTAGTTCATTATTCAGCCTGGGTTACCACAATCCTAGTTAGGTGGTTTAGCCATGATAGTTGCATGAATATCCATATAATTCATAAAAGAAAGCATAGAAACAATATCACAAACAAAATCCAAAATCTCATATTAACAATCATCCAAATAGTTAAGAACAAAGGATTCCAAGACCGAAAGTGAAATCTTGAAATCACTATATGTTTGTGAATGTAATGAGTGAGCAAACTACTACAAAAACATCACAAAGGTATTTATAGTTTACATAAAAACCCAAAAAATTCTAGCCTAAATAAACAGGGAAAACTTGGTCGGTGGCCACTTACGGACCCTCTTATGGACCATTAGTGGTATAGGTGAGTGTTGTAAGTGACAAGAAAACTTCAGAGTTTCAGCATGCATAAGAACTTCACACACTATGGACCATAAGTAGCCTTGTCCTAAATTTCTGGTAATTCTTCAAACTCTAGAGACTCAGAGCCTTGAAACTCTACTACCTACGTTGGCAATTACAGCAGTGTAAGTGGTACCTATGCACTGTAAGTAGCCCTTCATCAATTTCAAGACAATCTTCAACTTTCAGGCTGTCTGAACTTGCCAATTCTGAGAACTACAAGGCCACTTACGGTGATCGTGTGTACTACCTATGTCCCTTAGGTGGTCTCGTATGTGAGGTTTTCTACAATTTTCTACTCTTTTACTTCTTTTAAGCTCAAAAACCTAGTTTCTTGCATTACAGACACAAAAACAAATTATATCTTACAAAATGGCCCTAAATACTTGCATATTTTCTGGTTTTAAGCATCAAAAGTTCCATGAAAAAATGGCACATGACCACCAGATTAGTCTTATACTAAATTAGACTAATATCAACAGTTCAATTAAACTCCACCCAAGATCCAAATCTAGAAAATACTGGTACCTCAGTAATATCACAAGAGTTATAATCATACATAGGAACAAAACTAGTGTTGTCTTTTAGATCATGTTTCAAGATCTATTTCGAAATAAAATAGGCAATGTTTAAGGCATAACTCAAAATACTTACAACCAGAACAATTTGGTCTAGAGCTGTTGTGTTCTCAGTATTGGTCAAGCATAACCTGTGGTGTTCCACAGAGCACCAAAACTTTGTTGTAAAGTTTAATGAAACCTTCTTTATCTTGGCTCTACCATCTACCTAGTAGACTTATTCATTCTTGTCAGTAATAATTCCAACACACAATTTCAAATACACGAGTCTATCCACTTTCAATAGCTTTCTTACCACTCTCACAGTATCAACATCGGCAAGTATATTCTAATGTATTTTCAAGTGCCTGATAGGTAGAACCAAAGACAAAATATTGAATAGTATGCGTAGAGATTTTTACTTGGCCTTTCTTTGTCTTGAGTTGAAGGTCGTTGCATAAGCATTATAGAACTAACAAATGATAGTAGAGCTGCACACCACAAAGCTTTGGTTGTACAATCAAATTTGTAGTGATCAAATTTCTCCTTGATCTCAAGCACATCATTTAACACAAATATTAGTGCTTGAAGTTATTAATAAAAGCATCTCTTAAATTTTCCCTTGGCAGTTAGGGTGGAGTCTCAATAATAAATGGTTTGTGAACCCTTAACTTTTCATTAAAGTCTTTCACGAAGCTATTCATATTAACTATATTATGCTGCTAACCTTCTATCTTTATCTTTTGAAGACTGGGTCCTTCAATGAGTCTCGCTTTGAGATACAAAGTTATTAGACCCAGACTATTTACCATAGAAAGATCTTGATAATTCTTCTCGATCTTCATACAAGAAAAGGGTCACTTGTGTGTATGCTTTAGGCTACAACATGGGCCCTTACTTTTGTTGTAACTTGGGTCTTTTCTTGATCTTTAGTTTTTTCATAGTGGGTCAAGGCTCATGGTTTATCTTGTACTTGTCAACTTGATACTCCTCCTAAATACCATTAGAATCATCCACTTATTTGTGGTCCTTATGAGGGGGTGCTAATTTTCCAAACTTCTTAAATATGGGCTTTAGAGGCATAGTACATATAGGTAAGAATATTAGACCAAAGAAACAAAAGGAAAAAAAATATAAATTTTAATATTTTGTGTAGTATTAACTAAATGAGCTAGACTATGAGTCGTGGAAACAAACCATGGTTCGTAACTCTCCCCACGAATAAGAAGTGACAACTTGACAATTTAACCCACTTCGAATAAGGCATACAATGACTGTTGGTTTGAAACCATGGCTAGTAATATGTTTCACACTTAAGAGTTCAGAACCAAGGAATTTGTCCCTTAATAGTATGTCATATTATAGTCCTTTGTATGAAATCATGACCCGTGGTATAGCTCATAAAGAAGGTTTCCAGTTCAGAAAATAAATATTTTCATTCACAATATTCAACAGATCCAATATGATCATTAGAGCTGAAAATTAATGTAAATTCCTATCATTTTCACGTTTAACACACTCAAGGGTTACTCAGACTTCACCCATAATATCATGAATTATAATTATGTAATTTCATTAGGGAAAACAATCCTCATGTTATTTCAAAGAAAATTTTTGTTAATTTTAATGTTTGCTAACACAAAGGGTAAGAACAACTTAGTCAACCAACTACCAAATGAAGGATATAAATCCTATAAGTTTATCAGTTCATACTGAAATGATTCTTAAAAACCCATTTCTCTAATTTTACAAAAGTAACACATAATTTCACACTGTAGTTCCTTGAATATACTGGAATACAACTATCTCAATAGGTTCTAGCTTAAACAACCATATATGAGCAGCTGTAGGTCAAGTAATTTCAATTCAAAATCTCAGTAAGTATGAAAACTAACTTCATAACTTATTATACTTGGTGAATTTTGAGGAAAATGTGATAGCCATAGTGCTAAAGCAATAGGCACAAATATATGAAGATGGAGTCACAAGAAGTGTGATTGGTGCTGTTGTTCTTGACTTTTAGAGAAAAAAAAGGAGTTTGTGGTGTAGTTATGTTATTAATATAGTAATTAGAGTATAATTAGTGGATGAGATTGGGGAACATTTTAAGGTGACGGGGAAAAAGGAGTTATGAAATATTTAGGATTCAAAATGGAGAGTCAGTTGATAAATTAGGTTTATTGGGTCAATTAGAGTGAAGTTGGGTCAGGTTGGCTACTTATTTTAATTTTGTGACTTATTTGATCACGACCCGTTAGTACGCCTTAGGGTAAGTTACTAGGAATTATGAAAACCAGTTACACAAATTTAAAAATAAAAGAAAATTACCTGATATCCATGAGATCACAGTACGACCCATAGTGTAAAACTATGGTTCATATAAGGCCCAAAGATAAGAGCTCCAACACACGAATCTATCCTAGTTACCACTGATGATGGAATGAACTATGGTTTAATATTACAATCTGTACTAACATAATAGATTTCTAGTCCTAAAGGGTGTAATTTCAAGATAAACAAAATAATTGTTTCCATTACTCGTACTCAATAAGTATTGTTGGTAAAGACAAATATTAATGTAATTCCTCACATATGTAATTTTATACTAGTGACCACGTATGGGAAGATGGGTCATTTTTACAATCTATGACTCGTATGATGGGCTCATGGTTCCTGCATTGTAAAATTATTGCCTTATTTTTCTTTTTCAAACCCATCCTACAAACTTCAACAAACACTAAACCTATACTAAAAATCAAAAGCAAGGTATAAAAGGGAAAAAAGCCTTGGATTGCCTCTTATGAAATGCTTGATTTAACATCGCAACATGACGTGGGAATCTTGATTAATTAGAATTCACCAAGATACCCCATGGGTTGCCTCTCATAAAGCACTTAATTAACTTTGTGGCATGATGTATGTCACTTGATTACTCAAACTTCACCAAGGGGTGAAATATCAACTATGTACGTTCACCTTATCAGTTGTCCCAAAGTATGATTTCACACATTAACAATTTACCTTGAACCATTAAGCTTTATGATTCTTAAGTTCAATGGTACCATATTGGAACACACATACCACATGAAATGGTCCTAACCACTTAAACATTACCTTTCCAGGACACAACCAAAGTCTTAAGCTAAACACAAGACCAAGTCAGCTGGATTAAACTTTCACTTCTCAATCTTCCAATCATGATACTTCTTTATTTTTTCATTTTAAATTGCTGTAATCTCATAAGATCCTATTCAGAACTCATCCAACTCATGCAATTGATCAAAACTCAAGTTAGAGGCCTTACTCTGATTCAAATTCAGCTTCTTAAGTACCTCTATACAATTGTGCTAAAGATCAACTAGAAAATGATATGCTTTTCTAAATACAAGCTGATAGGGAAATTGTAACGCCTCAAAACCTAGTCTCGGGATATCTCACAATGCTCAAGACTACGAGTATCCTTAAGCTAACCTTTTTTCCCTTCTACTAAATCTGAATCTCAGAATATCGGAAATATAGGTGTAAAATTACACTAAAAATGGAAATCTTTCTGAACTAACTGAGAATAGCTAAATCATAACATCTAAAATAATAGCTTTAATAGTCTAGAAAATTAAAATAGAATAATCTGAATCATATCTAGTAGGCCTCTACTACTAATAACTAGAGAGCCATTGGGACATACCCCCATCTAACTCGAACTGTCTGAAAAGAATATTGAATCGTATAGGCTGAAAATATGAATAACTAAGTCCTCAAACTATGAGGACTAACAAGCTGTCTAGATGTATATGGAGATGCTCGGAATTACTCATACTGCTGGAACTGAGCACCTAAACCTATATTATGAGACAATGTAGTACATAGACGTATATGTGGATCAGTAAATTGAGGATATACTGAGTATATGGGGGTGAAATGCATACGTAAAAATAATATATCAATCATAATCAGCATGTGTAAAACAATGCATGCCAAATGTAAATAACTCACATAAGCTTGAGTAACTAAGAAACTGAAATGTATAATGATGAGTAGTAAAGCGTATTGAATAAATCTATTAAGTCATAACATTTAGTTCTAAAAGTTATGCTGGTGATTTGTCTGTAAATTATATTGTCTAAGTGTAGAAAGGACTCACTTTTATGTTTGAAATATAAAAGCTCAAATCAGTAGCTAATATATTTCTGTAAAAGATAATCTGAATAAAGTTGTAAGCCTTTACACTTAGTTTTCTAAAAGCTTTTCTATTATTCTTTTCTATTAGTGTTACTCTTTCTGTAGGGAGGTTCTTCTAACAGACATAAACCATGTGAGCTAACATGGAGTCCAACGTCTTGTTCCACTAAGGGGGAAACCTCATGATGGGGAGAAGTGTCATACTCTGGCCAAGGAGTATAACCTAATCTAAGTGATCACATTTGTATCTGTCATCCATATAGAAATGGGAATAATCTAAATTTGTACTTACATTGGCTATGTAGTTCTGTGGAAAATAGAGCACGCTAATCCCACACATCTAAGTCGGTGCTAAATAATACTCTATTTTAATCTGTATGCTCATTCCATTGGAAATCCACTTTAAAAACTAGCATAAGTGTTATTACGAAACCAATTATGCATTTATCTGATTCAATCTTATGCAATTCAACTTATAAAACATTTGAAATCTTATAATCTTGCAATGAGAAATAATGGGTATGAACCCTAATTTAAAACTCATGTATAATAATTCAAAATCATATAAATTTGAATTAAAAACTTGGTTTTGGGCATAAGGATGAAAGAGGGTCCTTTTTCTTGAACCCCACATACCTTAATTGATGAAATTTCTAAGAAAGCTTGAACTTGAATCTATATTTGAGCCTTTGAAGATGAACTTTTGGTTATCTTGATTTGGGAATCCTCAATTTGAGTTTTCTTGGAGAAACAATGGAGGAATTTGATTTCATTAAGAGTAATCTTTGAGTTGTAGGGTTTTTCTTTGAGACAAAATGGATGAAAATAAGCATAAAGTTCTTAGAACAGGCTTAATTCCTTGTTTTTGACGAATTGGGGGCTTGGGAATTGACCAAAGTGCCCTTTTAAACATTTGATCAGAACTGGAAACAATCATTTTTTTCAGATTTTACATGCCTCCGTGATGCGCCAATATCGTGGTGGCTTACTAAAAAAGGACGAGTGGGAACTAGAAGTTAAACGCGACGCGCAGCTATTGCGGTGTACTTCTAAAATGCCATTTGGGCCATCACCACAATGCGCCACCATCGCGGTGAGCCACAGAAATTGACAACTGGGAAATTGGACCTCACCGCGAGGAGAGCTTATCGCTGAGTTCCAATGGAAATTTATAATTAGAAATTTAACCCTTACCGAGATGTGGCGTTTGCCTAAATAGCATACTACTTTACTTAAAACACCATAACTTCTCTACCGAGTATCGAATTTAGCCGAATTTGGTATCGATGGAAAGCTTATTAATTTTTGTACACAATGGAGGGTCTAGAACTGAAAAATTCTATACATAACAAAAGTTATTCATATTTGAAGAAAACCCTTGACATTATAGGTGGAAAATTAAGCTTGGAAAAGTATGGGGTATTAACATATCTCCCCCTTAGAAACATTCGTCCTCGAATGTGGCTTGTTAAGCTGAAAATACTGAGGAATTTGAGGCTATAAGCTATCATGCATAACAAAAATAATTGTATAACCGAATCAAAAATATACTGAGCTACTAAACTGATTTGTGAGTGCATAAATTTACATGAAGTTAGCTATATGGCTTAATCTAAGGCTGGAAAAGAACTGAATGAAAGAAGATAATTACCTTTGGCTGAATCTTACTTCGTGGAGAAGAGATGAAGGTACCTGGTATGCATGTCTTCATCTGCTTCCCAAGTAGCACCCTCAACGGACTGGTTTCACCATAGAACTTTGACTAAAGGAACTTCTTTATTCCTCTTTCTACGAATCTGACGGTCAAGAATCTCTACTGGAACCTCTTCGTATGAGAGGCTATTCTGAATATCTATACTGTCTAGAGTAACTATAACGGCTGATTCTTACATGAACTTCTTCAACAAGGAGACATGGAACATTGGATAAACTGAGGACAACTCTGCGAGTAGCTCTAGCTCTACCTTTCCAACACAACTCAAAATCCAGAAGGGACCAACATATCGGGGACTAAGCTTCCCTGTTTGCCAAATCTCTCTACCCCTTTCATTGGTGAAACTTTCAAATACATAAGGTTATTAACCTCAAACTCAAGATCTCTTCTTCCTACGTCTACATATGATTTTGATGACTCTGGGTTGCGTTAAATCTCTCTTTAATCAATTGAACTTTCTCCATGGCTTCAAACACCATGTTTGGCCTAATCAAAGTGGCCTCACCCACTTCGAACCAACAAACTGGTGATCTACATCTCTACCCATGAAGAGCGTCAAATGGAGCCATCTGACTACTAGCAAGATAACTGTTATTATAAGCGAACTTCATCCATGGAAAATAGTCATCCCAACTACCTTTGAAATCAAGAACACATGCCCTCAATATGTCCTCTAGAGTCTGAATGGTTCTTTCTACCTAACTATTTGTCTGTGGATGAAAAGTTGAACTAAGATAAATTTGGGTACCAAGTCCCTTCTGAAAGGCTTTCCAAAAATGGGAGGTACACTGAATACCCGTATCTGAGATGATGCACAAATCAACCCCATACAATCTAACTAACTCTATGATATACAACTTAGCATAATCTTCAGTGGTGTAAGATGTGTGAACTATTAAGAAATGTGCTAACTTAGTCAATCTGTCTACTATCATCTAAATCTAATGATGTTGATGATGTGAATGGTGCAATCCAGTAACAAAGTCCATATTTACCTCTTCCCACTTCCAAGTAGGGATACTAAACTCCTGCAAAGAACCACCAGGTTTTTTGTGCTCTACCTTAACCTGTTAACAAGTTGCACACTTTGCTACAAACTCTGCTATAGCTTTCTTCATCCACTCCACCAATAGATTTCCTGGAAGTCATGGTACATCTTGGTAGAACCTGGATAAATCGACAATGCACACCATGCACTTCTGCCATAATCCATTTCTTTAAATCATCAACATATGGCACACATAATCTACTCTGGTACCTCAACACATAATATCCCCATTGGGAGAAAACCTCTACCTTTTGATCTTTAACCGACTCCTTCAGTTTGACCAAACTAGAGTCCTTATCTTGCTTCTCTTTCACTTCCAAAAATAGGGAAGATTTGGAATTACTCCGAACCCAAACATTCCATTCCGCTGAATCAACCAATCTAACACCCAATCTAGCTAACCAATGAACTTCCCGAACTAACTCTCTCTTATCATTCTCCACTTGAACAACACTACCCATAGACAATCTACTAAGGGCATCTTTCACTACATTATCCATGCTCGGATGATACAACACACACATATCATAATCCTTCAACAATTCTAACCAGCTTCTCTAAGGAAGATTTTACTCCCTCTGAGTAAACATGTACTGTAAACTTTTATGATCCATAAACATATCAACATGCACCTCATAAAGATAGTGCCTCCAAATTTTCAATGCCAACACAATAGTAGCTTACTTTAGATCATGGGTAGGGTAATTCTTTTTATGATGCTTAAGTTGTATAGAGGAATAGACTATGACCTTACCTCTTTTCAAAAAACATAACTCAAACCAACTCTAGAGGCATCATCATAAACAATGAAACCATCTGTACCCTCAGGTAATGTTAAGACTGGGGTTGAGGTGAGTCGAGTCTTCAGTTCCTGAAAACTCTTCTCATAGGAATTTGACCACTAAAACTTAACTTTATTCTGGGTCAATCTAGACATAGGGGATGCAATAGAAAAAAACCCTTAATAAAACGTCTGTAATAGACAACTAAACTCAAGAAACATTTGATGTTTGGCAGAGAGATAGGTCTAGGCCAATTTTTTACTGCTTCTATCTTTTGGGGATCAACTCTAATACCCTCACTGGAAATAATATGATCAAGGAATGCTACTAACCTTAGCCCAAATTCACATTTGCTGAATTTGGTAAACAACTGGTGATCTCTAAGAGTTTGCAATATCATTCTAAAATAGTATATATGATCATCGTCACTACGAGAGTAGAAAAGAATATCATCTATAAAGACTATGAAAAACATGTCCAAATACTGTTTGAACACTCTATTCATCAAGTCCATGAAGGCTGCTGGGGCATTTGTTATCCCAAAGAACATGACTAGAAACTCAAAATGACCATAACGGGTTCTGAAAGCTATCTTTGGAATATTACATTCCCTTACTTTAAGTTGATGATAGCCGGATCTAAGGTCTATCTTTGAGAAATAACTTATACCTTGGAGCTAGTCAAATAAGTCATCAATTCTAGGAAGAGGATATTGGTTTTTGACTTTAACTTTATTCAGCTGACGATAGTCAATGCATATTCGCAAAGAACCATCTTTCTTTCGCTCGAATAGGACGTGAGCGCCCCATGGAGAAACACTAGGCCTTATGAAACTTTTATATAAGAGATCTTTAAGCTTTTCTTTTAACTCTTTAAGATCGACTAGAGATAGGTTGAGTATCTGGAAGAAGGTCAATGCCGAATTTTATTTCCCTATCGGGTGGTACCCTAGGAAAATCTTAGGGAAAGATATTAGGAAACTCATTGACTACTATGAATGACTAAACTGTCCAAGTCTTATATTTAGTGTCTTTAACTCGAACTGGATGATAGATACACCCTTTGGAGATTAACTTTCTGGACTTAAGATAGGATATGAAATGACTCTTGGGAGATACTGAATTGCCTTCCCACTCAAAGACTGGCTCATCTGGAAACTGAAACTTCACTACTCGGGTGCGACAATCTATAGATGCATAACAGGAATGGAGCCAATCCATACTAAGAATAAGATCAAAGTCAACCATATCTAGCGTTATTAGGTCTGCTAACATGATTTTATAAAGGACAGTGACAGGACAGTTTTTATAGATCTGTTAAGCAACAACTGACTCACCTATAAAGGTAGAAACAAAGAAGGGCTTAGGGATCTTTTCATGATATATTTCAGAATTCACTGTAACGAGTGGGGTCATATAAAAGAAACTCAACCCAGGGACTAACAACACAAAAACATCAACATGAAAAAAATGAAGCATACCAGTAACAATATCTGGTGAATCCTCCTACTCCTGATGGGATGGTAAAGCATAAAACTAACTCAAGCGCTAACCGCCACCAGTACTGGATGATACATCTTGAGGAAGGACTGGGTAACCTAGAGGAGCAGGTGCACTAGTAGCCTGAGTTTGGGGACGAATATCTTTGTTCCCCTGCTTAGTATGCGGACACTCTCTAATTCCATGATCCAATTTACCACAACCATACCAACCCTTCTGTCCCATCAAACACTCACCAAGATGATTTTTACCACACTTAGCACATAGAGGATAACTGGGTCTTCCACTCACACTATTCTAAGATCTGCACATAGATGACTTACTCTACTTCTCTTATCTAGCTCTAGAAGTGGGAGCACTAGTTTAAGATAGGGCTGGCATAGATGAGCGTTTCTTAAACTATGAATGATTTCCCTCTCCATACCTAGCCTTCCAAAACTCAAACTGCCCTATTCTACCATTAGTATTTCCCCTCTCTCTTCCTTTCAACTTCTCTACCTCAATCTGCTGAGCATGAATTATCAATCTACCATGATCCATGTCTCTAATAAGCATGGAAGTCCTATACTCCTTGACTACCAAGCTAGATATGCCAGTAACAAACTTACTCATACTTGCTCTAGGATTAGCCATTATATCAGGGACATACTTAGACATCTGATTGAACTTAAGGTAGTACTCCTTCACTATCATTGAGCCCAGCCTTAGGTTCACAAACTCTTCTATCTTGGCTTCTCTTGTTTCACATGAAAAGAACCTATCTAGAAATACATTATGAAACACTTGCCAACTCATGGGACCTGTATTCTCACCTCTACCATTCTTCCACATTACTACCCAATCATATGCTACCTTCGTCAATCTATAAGATGCTAGCTCTACACTTTCCTTTTTAAAAACATGCATATTCTGAGTGATCTTCTTCATCTCGTCTAAATAAAGTTGTGGGTCCTCACCTGCTTTTGACCCAAAGAACTTCGGCAAATTCATTCTCATAAAGTCATAAATTTTGGCTACTGCTAAATCACCATTCTGCTGAAGTTGAACTGCAGCCTGATGGTTGCCCTTGACATTGGTAGTCACTACCTGGGACAGTGCCTGAAAGGCAACTCAAAACTCGGCATGGGATATGTTCTCATCAGAGGATAAGCGGGCTGGGGTGGCTGGTTATCATTTATGCGAGTGTTAGCTCGACGAAGAGTCACATTCAACTATCATATAAGAGAATTAATTAAAGGAAGAAAGAGATATTGAAAGCATGATAGATCAATAAAGAAAGAGATGATTTCCTAAAAATGTCTCATAGCCTCTAACTCATAAATGTGGCATACTTCACACCCATCATCAACACTCTACGTAATGCGGCTTGTCTAACTCCCTAGGACTCTTATAAACCTTAGGCTCGAATAACAAGTTTTTATCACCTCGAAACCTTGTCCTAGGATATCACACAGTGCTCAAGACTACTAGTAACCTTAATCTAACCCTGTCTTGCTTCTACTAAGTCTGAATCTCATAATAGCAAAAATACAGGTATAAAATTATACTAAATGTAGAAATTTGTCTGAACTAACTGAGAATATCATAATCATAACATCTGAAATAATATATTTAAGAATTTGGACAATCAAAACTAAATAATTTGAATCATATCTACCAGTCTGACAAACCTCTACTACTAATAACTAGAGAGCCAGAGGGACACACCTTCGGTTGGATCTAACTATTTGAAAATAATACTAAATTATCTAAGATGAAAATCTGAATAACTAAGTCCCCAAACTATGAGGACTCACCAACTGTCGGAATATAAATGGAGATGCGAGAAATTACTCACACTGATGGAACTGAGCACCTGAACCTATATTATGAGATAACGTAGAACATAGACGTATATATAGATCAGTACTTTGAAGATGTACAGAGTATATGAGGGTGAAATATATATGTAAAAATAGTATGTCAATCGTCATCATCATTTGTAAAACAATGCATGTTAGATGTAAATAACTCACATAAGATGAACTAACTGAGAAACTAAAATTTGTAATCATGAGTAGTAAAGCATATTGAATAAATCTTGTGAGTCATAAAATTTAGTTCTAAAAGTTGTGCTAGTGATCTGTTTGTAAATCATGTTGTCTAAGTGTAGAAAGGACTCACTTTTATATCTAAAATCTAAAAAATGAAATATATAGCTAATATATCTTTCTGTAAAGCATAATCTGAATAAAGTTGTGAGCCTTTACACTTAGTTATCTAAAAGATTTTTTGTTATTCATTTCTATTAGTATTACTCTTTCAGTAGGGAGGTTCTTCTAATCGACATAAACCCTGTGAGCTAACATAGAGTCCAACTTCTTGTTCTCCTAAGGGGAAAACCTCACGTATAACCTAATCTAAGTGATCACATCTATTCTGTCATTCATATAGAAATGGGAAAAATCTAAATTTTTACCTACATTGGATACGTAGTTTTGTAGAAAATAGGGCACACTAATCCCACAATTCTAGCTCAGTGCAAAATACTACTCCCTTTTAATATGTATGCTTATTCCATTGGAAATCCACTTTAAAAGCTAGCATAAAGGTTATTACGAAACCAATTATGCATTTATCTAATTCAATCTTCGAATAAAACTATTTTGATTTTTGAAATCTTTAATAAATCTATAAAATGGATTCCAAATCTTGTCAGAAGATCACAAGATCAAGGCTTTCTGAAAATCTAAAAATAAACTAATCATCTGATGCTTAAAGCATAATCTTTCTTGAAATAATATTCAATCTAGGGATAATAAACCATGCATCAATCTCATGTCAAGACATCATAATAATTATGCTTGGTAATGAAAATAATGATAGTTCATACGAAAATCTGGAAATTACTGTAATCGGCATAAAATATGAAAATAGTCATGCAATTTAACTTCTAAAACACTTGAAATCTCATAATCTTGCAATTAGAAATAATAGGTATGAACCCTAATTTAAAACTCATGTATAATCATTCAAAATCATATAAATTTGATATAAAAACTTTGTTTTGGGAACAATAATGAAAAAGGGTCCTTATTCATAAACACCGCATACCTTAATTGATGAAATTTCTAAGAAAGCTTGAACTTGAATCTCTACTTGAGCCTTTGAAGATGAACTCTTGGTTATCTTAATTTGGGAATCCTCAATTTTGAGTTTTCTTGGAGAAACCATGGAGGAATTTGATTTCTTGAGGAGTAAACTTTGAGCTCTAGGGTTTTTCTTTAAGAGAGAATAGATGAAAATTAGCATAAAGTGCTTAGAACTGGCTTAATTCCTTGTTTTGGATAAATTGGGGGCTTGGGAATTGACCAAAGTGCCCTTTTAAAATTTTGATCTGAACTAGAAACGATCATTTTTTCTGATTTTACTTGCCTCCGCAATGCGCCACTATCCCGGTGGCTCACTGGAAAAGGACGAGTGGGAACTGGAAGTTCAACACGAGGCAGAGCTATTGCAGTGCACTACTAAAATGCCATTTGGGCCATAACCACAATGCACCACCATCGCAGTGAGCCACTGGAAATTGACAACTCAGAAATTAGACCTCACCGCGATGTCAGCTTATCATGGAGGTCCACTGGAAATTAAAAATTTAAAATTTGACCCTCACAGCGATGCAACGTTTGCCCAGATAGCGTACTGCTTTACTAAAAATGCCATAACTTGTCAACTGAGTAACAAATTTAGGCAAATATGGTATCGATGAAAATCTTATTCAATTTTCTACACAATGGAGGCTCTGGAACTGGAAAATTCCATACATAACAAAAGCTATTCCACTTCAAAGCAAACCCTTTACATTCTAGGAGCAAAATTAAGCTAGGAAAAGTATGGGGTATTACAGAAACATACCTATATAGGTCTTGAAGGCCGTCTGGTATGCCCATAGGGTGTCATCTAACTTTCTGGACCTATTAGTTCTATATTTATTCCAGGTATTTTCGACAATTATCTTTATCTCCCTATTAGAGACCTCAACCTACCCATTAGATTATGTAAACTAAGGTGTTTCCACCCTATGATTTACAACATACTTCACACGTAGGGTTTGAAACAATCTATTACTAAAATGAGAGCCTCCACCATTAATGATTTCTCTTAGACTACCAAACCACAAAATATACTGCACTTAAAGAAAGTTGTCACTCCTGCCAACTTTATTAGGGAGCACAACCACCTACACGCACTTGGAATATTGTCAATATCAATAAGTATTTATTTTATCTCATTCAAACTCATAAACGAACCCATGAAATCAATACCCTAAATATCAAACAACGAATCACAAGAATAGGGGTGAGAAGTAACTCATACTTCCTTGATATTCCCATTGCATTTGGTATTGATTGCACGCCCTTACATAATCATGAGCATCTTGATTAATTTTTGGCCAATATTACCCATATTGCAAAATCATATACCCTATTTAGATGCCACTATGATGACCCCTGATTAAGGACGAGTGACAAGCCTCTAAAAACTCATCATCTCTGCTGAAGGAACACACCTTCAAATTGTATTATCAGCACAAATTAGGAAAAATATATTTCATTCCAAAATAGTTTTTGCATATTAGAATGAATCGTCCTTCATTGATTGAAGACAACTCTGTAGGCATCACATAAATTACCAAAGAATTAAAAAAATAGGTGAACCATAGAATCAAATCTTATGATGCATCCAATACTTTCTTATATGTAAAAGTGTTATTAATGTAAATCTCATCTTCCAATTGCAACGTTGCCTCTTCCTCAAGTAACGATAAGTGGACAGCCACATAATTTTTAGTATCTTTTTTATCATTGATGTCATGACCTGATTCCTCAAGTCATGATGGCGCCTACCATAACCCACCAGTAGGAGAGCCAACCCATAGTCTGGAACGGCTAGTAACGTACCACTCAATAATATAAGGAAAAGAATACGGAATATATAGATTAAACATCAATACAAAGAAGAATCCCAAAACCCAGTTGTACCAGTGCAAGAGCTTCTAATATCATAAAAGTACAAGTGATATATCAAGAATTATACAATGATACAACTTGTCTCTGAATATAACTTAGTGACTAGCCTAATACATAAGAGAGAGATAAGTACTAATCCAAACGTCAGGAGCTCACTCTAAGTCTCCAAACCAGGGCTGCTCTGCACGATGCACAAATCAGCAGCGATAACCCGTACTATAATCTACAAGCTGTAGAAGTGTAGTATGAGTACAAAATGAATGGTACTCAGTATACAACTACCAATTGAGCTCGAGAGATAAAACAGATATACATAACATATAAATAGAATGGAAACTACACCCAAGAGTCCATAAATCATATAATAAGTCAATGAGAATAATAAGGGAATAATATCATATTTATATCCAAGTGTCTAACATAATAAGAATAAGGAATTATCAGGGTGAACTATCTTGTTCCAGCTACATTGAACATACATCAATACTATATCATATATCTATGTCAATATACAAACAAAGAGAGAAATAAAGACATAATGTAATAAACAAGGTAATGTAAAGACTATATTAAATTAACAATGAAGGAAGGGATATACGGTAGTACCATAGCTTCATATAGCTAGATATTTATATTTATTTATATCAAAATGATGTCATCTCAAGAGTAACCTATATCATTATATTATCATTTAAGACCTCATTACACTACTTATCGGTATTTAAATACTATCATACTTAGGGTTTCTAATCCACATGGCTAGACATGAGATATCATGCAGAATAATGCAATCATAAGATAGGAGAGGCCGAAGATGTACCTAAAATCCTGATGCTAGATAAATAAGCAATTTGTCATAAGCTAGACATAATAATGATCATAACAATGATAATAACAATATCAATAACACAATGTGAATAACCGGCTATTCCGAACAACCAAATACCTAACTGAGCCTACGTGTACCCCCAAACTAAGTAAGATTCATTAACTAATACATTACCTTTCTAGCCATCAAGTTCTATAGTCCCCTAATAGACAACTAGTTACCACATAGCTTAACAATCTAACAAGAAGAGCAGTCATAAGATCATATTTTGGCTTATAATTACATCATTTGGAATGGAAAATAATCATGAACATACAAAATCTATGCATGCTATCACCATTATTCAACAAGGGGGATAATAAGCATCATACAACATCTTCCTCCATCCCTTACCGGAGAGATTAATATACATTCATATAAATACTTATATTAATAAACTATAATCACATCATTTATAATGACAAACATTTCTTGCCTATTGCATAAATTTCATAACACGACCCTTGGCTATTAATTTATGAGGAATAATCTCAATATCATAATCATGGACTTAGGCCCATGCACGTATCCGAGACACATATCAATAACTATATTTATAAGTCTTATCATACCTTTAATAATCTCACATATAAAAGGCATGTCACATATAGGAGGCATAATATCAATAAATATGTTATCATCTCTCTCACAAGCGGTATCTCACAGCTAGGAGGCATAATATAGATAGACATATAATTATCTATAGTATATCATAGATCAATAGGTCATACGTCAAGGCAATAAGGAATATCGCTTCTCTAGGCCAATTTACATATCCAAAATAATCATCGTCTTTATAGGTCCAACAATTATGACTAAAGAAAATAGCATCTCTATAGGCCAATCATCAAGTCTTAGAGGAAATTGCATCTCTATAGGCCACATAATGTTTCTAGGAGAAATATCATCTCTAAATGCTTAATATCACTTCCATAAGTAGTATCATAACCATAACTCAAAAGCCATAATTTGGAAACATCAATACAAGTTACCAAGTTATGAAGTAACCTTATTCTAAGGTTTACTAGCCTCATCTATGTCTAACATCCGTAACCAAGTCCATAAGACTTAACATAAGCTTAGGACTAAGTAGGTCGATTGATCCCACTTTAAATTCACAATTTCAATAATTAAGCGTACTATGCCCCAAACTAGGCTAAGGTATCTAGTTATTCCTATAGATGTCAAGAAAGCCATATTCAAGCCTAAGATAGTAACTTCGAATTGAAACAAGGGTATTCAAGTTAATTCTGCTAAACTTACGGTTCTAAAACTATCACACTAGCCCAATATGGCTAAATATACAAATCAAGCTTCAAATGTAAAAACCATATACCAAGCATAGAATTATATCATATCCATGCTATAAATTTACCCAAACTAGGAAGAAGTCAATACGATTCTACAAGGGTATTAAGTAATTCAACCTACGGGTCAAAATCCCCATCTAATCCCGAAACTTATATGTATTTTCAATACTAAGTTATTCTATCCAATATGAATCTTAACATTTATATTCACATGCAATATATATCATACATAATCCATGCAGAAGGGTAGACAGAAGCCTACCTCAAAGTCGAACTGCAAAATCCCAAATCAGGCACCGTACGCTCGTCTTTACTTTTCAATCCTTAAAATGTCATCACACTAACAAAGCCATGATCTACTTATCAATACGACTCTAATGATGCCCATACTGCACTATTGTTCTTCGGGGCCAAATATGACACCAAAAACCCAAGTGGATTCCACATATGGAAAATGAGTTTTCGAGACCTACTCAATGTTCACACATGAACAAAGAATCATAACCCTCAAAGAATGGGTGAAAACTAAGCATACATTAGGCTAAAATCAAGCCCTAAGCTAAATAGGGGTTTTGGGTCCAATCTAAGAAATTCAACCCTGAATTCAAGAAATTTGTACCTTAATCTTGAAGATAATCGTGATAAAAGATGATAATTAACCTCCCAAGTCACCCCCTCCCCCTCCATGACCAATTTTGAGTTATTACACTCCTTTTGGTGCTCTAGGTCAAAATGGTGAAGGGGAAATGGTCCAAACGTATCTTGGGACCTGTATATAGCCCCTAGAGACTCTCAGGAACTGCTATCACGGACATATGGGCTGCGATCATACTCCCGCGATCGAACAATCTTGGTCGCGATCGTGGTTGCACCAGATGACAGCAAACTCATTTTTGTGTTTTTGATCCTCCGAACTAATTAAGAATCCAAATAACATGATCCAATAGTGAATTTTGAGTGTAAAAAACATATCAAAACCATTGGAATCATCAAAACTTTCATTGGAGATCGTTTAGGCTGAAAAGTTGGGCCCACACCTAAACTTTCATCATTTTTCATAAATTCTGCTTAATAGCCCGAAATAAGTTTGGGATCCTCGAGTCCCGAACCAAGGGTCTCCATACCCTAAAATCAACATTCCAAACGCAATGGAAAAGTTGAATTTGTAATCTGAGGATGTTTCACCCAAATATGGATCCCACGCCCATTTCTTCCAATTTTCAACTTTTTGACCATAGGTCGAAATGAGCTCGGGTGCAGTGGGACCCAAATCAAAGATCTACCTAGACTAAAATTTAAATTTCGGATCTGCTGGCGTACTCAAAATTTTCATCCAACATCGTTTTGCTATAGTTATTGCTCGGTGGCCATTTGGAACTAGCAAAGACTTTGAAATAGGGAATTGGCTCTAAAAAACAAATGAATTGACTTGTAACTGAACCGTCAGTCCCAGCAAGTCATAGATAACTTGGGGCAGCTATGGAGCAGCTCAAATGATGAAGATAAGAATAACTATGGAAAATGACTTGAAGGTTCATTACAACATCCACTACTAAAAGGACTTCCATCCCCGAAAGTCAATGAATAGAAAGAATCTCAAAAGCTTGAAAGTATAAGGTATTGGGCTCACATTTTCCAAGCACAACTTCCTAAGTATCCTCAATGGAGAGAAAACACTTCTAAGGGATTTTTCCATAGGTCCCTTTTTCAACCAACACTCATATTCTACGTCCAAAATATCTATCTCAACTTAAGTACTAACTGGCCTCCAACTGAACAGGAAAGGATGATGCACACACATCTGAATCATATCATGATAATACCATCTCTATATCCATATAAATCAACAAAGACTCATCCAAGCCAAAAGAAAACCAAGATATATGTCGTAAAACCAACTCAAACCCAAAAATAGCCTTCCTTAACCATTTTACACATGCTATCAACTCCAAACTAGGAGGAAAATCACCTAAGTCTTATCCATTCTATCTCATCATGGAGAAATCAGAGAACTAAAGTTGGTTCACTGAAACTCCATAAGGCAAACGTGAGAATAAGCTCATAAGGCATTATTAGGCATACAAATGGAGATAATCAAGGAATGCAATCCATGCCAATGTTGCAACCAGTCCGAATGAAATCAAACTAAAATTTTTAAATCTAAGGTATAACTACTCATTACTAAATATCCCACTCCAGTATGTCTTCTTTATCACGAATAAAGCCATACTGAATCCAACTTGATAATATTACTCCCACTTAGTAAATCATCCAAAATTCCCAAAGTAAATTGAAACTCAAGGTCAAAACTGAAGTAACCAATACGGAGACCATTGGCTATCATTTGAACACTTATCAACTATAATCCAACAAAAGTATAGAAGATCAAATAGGCAACCACGAAGTAGGCTCAACCAGACTATAAATAAAACCTGAACAAGGACAAGTCTAAAACAAAAGCCGCATAAGAGCTCTACAACACCAAGCTAAAAATTCAATATCAAGGATCAATATCTCGGTCTCAATTATCTAAATCAAAACTAAAAACAAGTAGGCATTAATACTCCAAATCTATCATACTTCCAAATTGCCATTCTAAGAAGTCAAAATCCAAAATTGGGACAATAAGGCTATATCAATGTCAACTATCTCAAATCAACTCTAGTATCCAAATCTAACATATCCGAGATAAACCATACCAAGCCATAGTCTAGACATATCTAGAGAGTAAAATCAATGTAAGAATAATCATTGACTGATAATCACAAGCAACCAACTCTATATCGACAAGAGGGAACAGGATATAGTTGTAAAATAGAAATCATGCCAAAGGAAAAATAATTGGCTGAAAATACATATAATCCTACCCCATATCGGTTGGACTGAATGAACTATCCAAACATACTCAAAACTTTTGAAGACCTAAAACCACACTAGTGAAGGCAAAATATTTAGCAACTAGGAGAAAATCAATTTAAACTAGAAACTAACCAATACAATGCCCCATCTAGGCAAAGAAATAGCCTTCAACATATATCATCAGGAGAATCACTCCACTAAGCTTCACTAGGCCAAACAAACACTGAAATAGGGATTTCCTGAATCCACCTAAGAACCACATCATCAAAGAAGAAATACTAATCTCAAAGCGAAGGTCAAAGTTGAAACAACCCCCAGAGTATCAACAACTCAAGCTAAAGAATTTCTAATTTTCCAACTTAAGAACTCATCACAGGAAAGGCCACGTGCCTCTATATTTTCAACTCTTCTAGATAAAACCATATCAGAACAACAAAAGAGTATCCAATCTCCACACTAATAACAAGGCAATCCATCACAAGAGCACGAACCCAACTTACCTGTGAAATGAATCCATGACATCTTAACATCAATATCAAATCGTTAATCATAAATAAAAAAACAAATCTTAAACTAGTCCATCTCACAAATGGGTCATATTGGAAGGGATAGCCAAAATAAAATTCTCAATAACAAGGAGGCAAGTCTAAGGATTTCTTACTTAAAAATAAGCAACATAACTAAATTGCCAACTCAAAATTCACAAAAACCATAGAAGGTCATCTTACTTTTGATACCACAATACATCCCTGAAAATAATCTTATACAGCAAACCAAGAGGGAACACAGTCAACCTCGCCGTGCTAGGGGAAAGAAATCATCAAATCGGGCTATATCTACTCAAGGCACCAAATAATGTCATATGAAAATAAAATTCTAACTATATTAAACTAGTCTATACAGCTACCCAACAAGAATCAAATTCATCCTGTAACAATATTAAGTTATAATATCAAATAATATCAATAATCTCACGCAGTGGTAGCAATAGCAACATCAATATCAAAATCAACATACTGAATAGGCGATACCAAAATAAACATCAATATCATGTGCTACTCAACGGCCACAATAGGGCTATTATGCAAAGATAAATGGGATTCTAACCCAAAACTACACCCATACGGAAAAACATCAATATAGATCTAATCTATCCACTACTAAAACAAATAAACCTTGGAGTGGTAACACAATCATGAATTCAACAATAAGGCACATAATGATCGATATAAATTCATCAAGACATATAATTACCAATGGGTATGAAAACCCCAATACACATAATAAGAGATAAATAGGAGAAGTAAAAAATACCAATCTTGGCAACATTTGCAGTCACATTACTAACGCACATAGGAAAAATAAATCTGAATGGATCGACTGACTGAATCATCAACTGAGGCGCATAGCATACCATTTATAACTGAAGATGCCACAATATCATAAGCTGGTCTAAATGAGCTAAATAACTAGAATTCATGTCACGGATACTCCCTATACTAGTAGTCAGTCTCTCTCTAATCGTAGCATTTCCTGAAGTATCAATATGGAGAGAACACAAACTAAGCCAAATGGATGGCCAAATAATGCTGAGAGAAATCCATAAATTTGTGTCCAAAACTTCCTATATCATAACCTATTTAAGGAACTCTATGCTGGCATGGAATACATGCTAACTCTAGCTGATTGCTTATATCATACCAGAGGCATTCTCAGAACCAGTGTCTCATCACAACACAACCAAACCAAGAATCTAGAATACTATAAGATACCACCCTCATAATTCAGAATGGTCACCATGGACCGAAGAACCATACCACACTCCACAAGTCTGATGGGGACTCAGCCAAAATCTTATTATGTTGTCGCTGAATATCTTTGATATCCACCACTAACTCTCTAGTCCATTGATGTGCTAAAATTTTGGAAATGCATATTTGAGTCTTATCCATATCTATCGACAATATCTCATCGTCCTTTGGGGATTGAATAATTTAAAATAATGAGTTCAAGGTTCATAGAAATGTGAGCACCGATAAGGAGTTATAAAGTGAATTTCCTAAAATGTCACTGTAGCCTCCCAAAGATAGGTTATAAATGTCTCTGCACCGATCTGTAGAACTCTACCAACACTTAGCTCTTGTAATAATATACTGATGAAACCTAGGTTGTGATACCAATTTGTCACGACCCAATTCCTCAATTTATGATGGAGCCAATAATAACCCACCAGTAGGTAAGCCAACCCATAGTTTGGAATCCCTAGTAACGAACTACTCAATAATATAATCTGGAAACATCAATTCAAGCTACCAAGTTATGAAGTAACATTATTCTATGGTTTTCTAGCCTCATCTATGTCTAACATCCGCAACTAAGTCCACAAGACTTAACATAAGCTTAGGCCTTAGTGGGTCACATGATCCCACTTCAAATCTATAATTTCCATAATTAGGCGTACTATGCCCCAAACTAGGCTAAGGAATCTAGTTATTCTTCTATATGTAAAGTAAGCAATATTCAAGTGTAAGATAGTAACTTCAACTAGAAACAAGGGTACTCAAGTCAACTCTACCAAACTTACGATTCCAAAACTATCACACTAGCCCAATACATCTAAATAGACAAATCATGCTTCAAATGCTAAAACCATATTCCAAGCATAGCATTATATCTTATCCACGCTACAAAATTACCCAAACTAGGGATAAGTCAATAGGATTCTATAAAGGTATTAAGTAATTCAACCTACGTGTCAAAACCACCATCTTATCCCTAAACTTTTATGT
This sequence comes from Capsicum annuum, assembly GCF_002878395.1. Classification (NCBI taxonomy): domain Eukaryota; kingdom Viridiplantae; phylum Streptophyta; class Magnoliopsida; order Solanales; family Solanaceae; genus Capsicum; species Capsicum annuum. Next base: position 110,451,622 of record NC_061119.1, read on the forward strand.
ATATTCAATATTAAGTCATTCTATTTAATATTAATCTTAACATTCACATTCACATGCAAAATATGTCATACATCATCCATGAATAAGAGTAAATAGAAGCCTACCTCAAAGCCGAACCATAAAATCCCAAATCATGCGCTATACGCTCATCTTTACTTTACAATCTTCAAAATGCCATCACACTAACAAAGCCATAACTACTTATCAATATGAGTCTAATGATACTCATATTGCATTATTGTTCTTCATGTCTAAAAATGACACCAAAAACCCATGTGGGTCCCATATTCGTAAACCGAGTTTTAGAAACCAACCCAATGTTTACATATGAGTAGGGAATCATAACCCTAAAAGAATGGGTAAAAACTAAGCATACATTTGGCTAAAATCAAACCCTAAGATAAATTAGGGTATTGGGTCCAAACTATGAAATTCAAGCATGAATTCAAGGAATTCTTACCTTAATCTTAAAGATAATTGTGATACAAAATGATAATTAATCTTCCAAGTCACCCCCCCCCCATGACCAATTTTGAGTCATTATACTTATTTTGGGTCTTCTAGGTCTAAATGGTGAAGGAAAAATGGTCTGAATGTATCTTGGGACCTTTACATAGACCCTACAGGTTCTCAGGTTCCTCTATCGCGGTCATACGCGCTGTGATCGCGGTCCTAGAATCACACAATCTTGGCCAAGATCGTGGTTGCACGAGATGACAACAAAATTATTTTTGAGTTTTGACCCTCCGAACTCATCCAGAATCCAAATATCATGATAAAATATTGAATTTTGAGTATAAACAACATTTAAAATCCATTAGAATCTTCAAAACTTTCATTGGGGATTTTTTAGGATAAAAAGTGGGACCCACACCTAAACTTTTGTCTTTTTTCATAAATTTTGCTCAATAGCCCAAAATAAGTTTGGGAGCCTTGAGACCTGAAAAAAGAGTCTACCTACCCTAAAATTGATATTTTGTACATGATGGAAAAGTTGAATTTACAATCTAATGCCATTTCAACCAAATGTGGGGCCCACACCCATTCTTTCCAATTTTTAACTTTTCAATCGATAGGTCAAAATGAGTTCGGGTGCAGTGGGACCCAAACCAAAGGTCTACCTATACAAAAATTGATATTTTAAATCTACTGGCATAGTTAAAATTTTCATCTGAAGATCATTTTGCTGAAGTTTTCACTCGGTGGCAATTTAGAACCAGCGAAGACTTTTAAATAGGGAATTAGCTCTAAAAATCAATCGAACTGCCTGGTAATTGAACCGTAAGTCCCAACAAGTCATAAATAACTTGGGGTAGATATGGAGAAGTTCAAATGGTGAAGGTAAGAATAAATATGGAAAATGGCCTAAAGGGTCATTACAATTGACCTCAAAGTTAAATTTTTGTAATAGAAGTACCCATCAAATAAATATTGGCTTCGCATATTTCTTCGCCATTCGGTACCTACGAGATATGTGGTCAATGTAAAATCACCTTTTTACTAGGAAAATAAGCTCTAAACTTCTCAAATGCAAAAAATGCAGCAAGCAACTCTTGTTCCGTCATAGTATAATTTGTTTGAGATGTATTAAGTGCTTAGCTAGCATAATAGATAGGATGAAAAATATTTTTACACCCTTGGGCTATGACTTATCCTAGTGCCACTCTTCTTGAATAACACATAATTTTAAAAGTCATGGACTAGTCGAACACAACAATAATAAGATCTAAGATTAACATTTTAGGCACTCAGATGCCTTTAGACACACATCATCAAAGATGAACATCACCTCTTTCTCCAATAACTTTCACAAAGGGTATGCAATCTTAGATAAATTATTACAAACCTATGACAAAATCTAGCATGACCCAAAGCTTCGAACATTATTTACATAAATTTAGTGACCTATAAAATGTTTCATTGATATGGTCATTGGTAATTTTATGGTTGGTGCATTATTTCATCTTCTTATTAAACCTCAACAAAGCTTCATGCAAAGCTTCTCTAGGAAGATATCGGAAGTTATTGGTCCCATCTCATAACTATAATATCCTATAAGGTGGGAAAATTACTCTAGAAAAGCAACCTTTAATTCTCTCTAGTTTGTTGAAGTCATCTGGAAGCTTCGTCAACCATACTGTTGCTTCCTCATAAAGTGAAAGGGGAAACAATCATACCTTGATCACATATTGACATACTCCTAGAATATGATTTAATCTTTAGAGTCCTACGTAGTTCATCAATTAGAGGTTTGGATCATCTCCTGCAGCACCTCTAAATGGGATTTTAAGATTCAGCTGTTGGATCATGGTACTAGAAAAGTCAAACTTGAGGCTAGGATATAAAGTAAGAGGGAAAATGATACTAGTAACACCTAATCCATCAAGATCAAAAGCATCAGCATTGCTAAGATCCTCATATGCAATAACTTATCTCTGGCGATAGTTGCTGGCTCGATTGACTATTGAGTAATTACATCATTAGTAGTATTTATAATGTTTTATTAATTAAAAAAAGATGCATCAGTTGCAGCATGTCAACAAAGCTTAGCTGCCTGTCTAGTGCAACCTGCCTATCTATATCATCATGGAAAGATGACACTTTTTGTTCGAGTTTGTAAGCATGCACCATTATTCATTCTAGGTCATGATTGATGAGGAGTAAGGTTTCCTTGACTTTGAGTAATTGACACGAACTACTTGTACTCTAAATGAAACAAAAATAATAGAAAAGTAAATCAGGAAATAAGGATTAATAATCAAATAAAAACAATTATACTATTCCTAAACTATGTTCCCTATCAACAATACTAAAATTTGATGTCACCTAACTACACCTTATAATGAAGTATAACATGATCATTGATCAAATATAGAACTAAATCAAGTTTGGGGTAGATAACATGAAAATATGACTATAAGCAAGGTCAGTATAGTTATTTAAACTATTAATCAATTATTTAAAAAGGAGGGAGGTTTAAAGTAACAATTATCAAGTTGCAAATGTTAAGTAACCAGGTAATAATTTTGTTGTTTGTAATAAAAAATAAGGATAGACTAGGATTGTGTTCTCCATGATTTCATAACTAAACAAACATAACATACTAGTGTTCCATCTCTATCCTTATTATGTAAAATCGGTATATTAGTGCACCTTATGGTTGGCTCCCAATTTAGATGAATATTAGTCAGTCACCTAGTAAATCTATAAGTGTTGCTTTTCTAACCCTTAATCTTGATCACAAATTATCTACTTTTGAATAAGGCTCAAGCTATAAAATGAGATTGATAACCTTAAATCTTGGTTGTTAATCCATTTTCGCATTCATTACCCCTTTAATGAGTTTTAAAATTATCCAACATTAAAATACAATCAATACAAAGGAAAGAACAATACATTATTGAACAAGAACAATTAAGTACATTAACCCACATTATTAATTTGTTATGATTCCCATAACCCTAGGTATGTGATTAACTACTCTTAATTATAAGATCATATTAACAATTTGTAGAAGAATTCATAACCATAACCTTATGAAATATTTTCTAGAAATCTGGAGTCTTAAATTATTAAAGAAAGATTAATAATCTAAAATCAATGTATAAATAATCTCCACAAACCCAAGAACAATGTATATCAAGAAAAAATAATTCACTACTTAGGCTATAGAGTGAGTAAACTATAAAATGAAACCTAGGAAAAGTATCTCTAGACAAAAAAAAACCTATCTAAAACAAACAAGCAAAGCAGTCTCATCAACTCATCCCGATCCGTGGTTAGCCTCCACGATCCATGATCTAAAACTAGGTCATTGTAGTTTATAATTTGCTTCAAATTCTCATGAACCAAGGTACAACTCATGGATACAATCCACAATCCTTACTTAGGCTTCATGGTTTCAAAGTCTATAGTTCTTTTTTTCAACTCTTTCTTTCCAAGCCTCTCATAATAAATCATTATTGCTCGTGGTTTGCTTTCTATGCCTCACGGATAGACCTTGTACTATTTGAGGTTGGTTTTTTTAATATTTTTGGATTTGAATTCAATAAAACAAATCATAACCCATCCATATAATGTATGATTAATACTGAGTTCTTATAGGTCAGAGTTGGTCTATTTTAGCATGTTTTTCACTTATTTTATTTTGGGACCTATTTTCCTGCACATTCACACAAAACAAATAATATAAATAGATAATATACTCAATAACGGCATAAATTCCATATTTTAAGTATTGAAAGTACTGTAAACCCCTGGTATATTAAGACATGTATTGGAGCTCTTGCACATTAAAGAGGAGACTAAACCCAAATATGAGGTAGGAAGGCCATACATGTCCAATGCATTAAATAATCCTATTCTAGGGGATTATGAGATGCTGAAAGTTGGAAAATATAATTGGACGATAGTCATTTAGGAACACATGCGAGAATTCATTGTTGTGATAAAAAATACTTACATGATCTCAAGGGAAATTGAGACGATCTTGGTAAAAAAATTTAGGGGAAACTTTTGGGAGAAGCCTTAGAATGGTACTCCCACCTGCTAAAAAACTCCATAGATTCATTTTGTAAGATGGACAGAATCTGTAAAGGTAGGCAAAGGGTAAGATATCTTTTGATCAGCTCTGTTGTATTCATTTTCAAATCCACCATACTCCAGATTTTCTCTGAAAAAATATCTATTTGGTATAAGGAAAGGTAGTTGGGCTTATGACCATGGGTGATTACCTCCCCTAGGACGAAAAAAATTTCTTCACATGGTCATGTATGCCACTCAAGATGGAGGAATGCATTGGGAGTAGAAATACATAAAGCTATCACTACACGGGAAAAGGCTAAAAAGGCCTATGGAGATGGGGTGGAGAATGAGTAAGGTCTCAGCTATGAGGGCTAAGGAGGTAAAATAAGACAAAAGATTTGTTGAACTAGGAACGTCTCTCCATTTTTTACCTTTAAGTTAACAAACTATTTTTTTTTGTAGTACTGAGCTGAGATATAAAAAATATAGCATGTTTGGCAGTTCAGTAGGAAAGCATGGACCGCGAAGGCCTGGGAAAGAAAACTATGGTCATTTTTGTTTATTTAGATTTTTCTCCTATGTGAGTTTTTTTGGTAAGTCTTTTTAATAAGGTAGAAGTTGTACTTCTTGAATCTAATTTAGGGTTATTCTTCTTTGTAATAATGGGAAAGATGATAAGAAATGGTAGTTAATTCTTGTGAAAGGTCATTAGTGCATATTGACTTTACAAGAATACACTTTCTGGTTAGTTGTATGAATATTATAGTCATATCAAGACCAGCCATAAATAAGTGGGGCCTCAGATCAAAGATTAGAACATTTAGAAGGTGGTATTTACAACCCTTATTTAACAAAGAATACAATCCAGTGACTTCACAAACCCGAGCCTAAAATTGATGAAAAGGTCCATAGTAGCTCAATCATCAGACTCAAAACTAGATTCCACGTAAGAACGTGCCCAACTAGTAGGATCCCTAGGAAGGATAATCACAAAACCATATGTAACACCCCAAATTTTCTGCCTTTGAGATTTCTGAGTTTTGAGCTCACTGCATAGGCCACGACTCACCTAACAAGTCATAAACACTTATTTTGAGTTATAGGATCCTAATCGTAGGGTGACCATTGTAGGCAACAAATTTTTTTATAATGAGTATGATTATGACTATACGAGTTTTGTTGAGGCATTACGAGTCATAATATAGGACTCGTAGTCTCACTAATGTAATGGTCCTTTGTATCTGTTGTGGCTATGACTAGGGACTTACGATTTGTATGGTCCAAGTACTAGTCGTATGGAATAACTCATAAGGTTAATAGTTATAAGGCCCCACATATCTACCTAGACTACGAGTCATGGTGATGACTTATAACCAGATGCCACGAGTCGAGATATAACTCATAGTCATTGGCAACAATTTTTCTAATGTTTAATTAGGGGCACTTTGGTGATATCTCCCTTTTCCCAATTGTGACCCACGACTTAAAAATACTTTGGGGTTTCATTATTACCCATAAACAAATCAAATACACTCTCTCTTCTCTCTCAAATCCTTAAGTCAAGAACAACTAGGGTTTCTCAAGGTTAGTCATCTAGGGCTCAATAATTGGTTTCTTCTTCATAACTTTTGATATCTTAGGAATGTATGTAATGCCCCAAATTAGGTACTCAGAATGCTACACAGTCATGACCCTAAAGGACCACGAGCTAACCCATAACAGAGATCTATACTTGAACACTGCATAATATACTATATGACAGTGGAAATAAAGGCTGAAAGGCCATAAGGGTCAAAACTATAACATAACCGATAAAAATATAACATCTGGATGGGGTATGAAATACCCAAAACAACTGAAATAACTGTTTGAACATGATTGTCTAAAAAGCCTCTAATTGACTGAACTGTCTGAATAAGAAGTTGATGGGACATGTCCCCAAATAACTCTAACTAATAAATTAATTAATGAGATAGTAAAGTAATGGTCATGTCCGCAAAGGTTGAGGTCTCACTGCTAACTCTGACTATTGAAACTGGAATGCTACTGATGCTCTGGAGCTCGTGTTTCTAAACCTATGATATAAAATACCCTAGTGCAAATACGTCAGTATATTTGAATATACTGGTATGCATGTGAGGTAGGCTGAATGTGAAGTGTTCAAATGAATAAACTATACTAACTGACTGGATAACATGAACGTGAGAATGCATTCATGAATACATAGTAAATATAACTAAGTTCGTGACAACATGATTACTAAACCTGAGTACTAATAACTATATAACTAAAATAAATGATACTGAGTGACTATAGCTGACAGTCTAGATTCTGATGGAACTAGCTGTGTTTTATACTATTCTGAGTTGACTGTATCTGACAGTACTGAATTTTGTAACTAAAAATATGGGAAATAGTCATCTAACCAACATGACCCAAATAATGCAATATAGCTAAGTTTGCGTCCGATATGTAGCCCTAATTTGACGGGTATCAATACCACACCACTGGTAACGACAAGCTGTGAGTAACCCTCATCTGACAGTATCCCCAAAAGAGAATGGTGAGACCCTCTTCTAGCAGTATTATCCACCTCATCAACCATCATCTGACAGTGTTGATGTCTCAATATATGATGGCTACATAGTTCTTGTATGCAAGAATGACTTCTAAGAATCACACCCTTATCTGACAGTGTGTGTGCCCATCCTTGGGTTCACTCGGTGCTAATTACTACTCCCATCTGAATAGACACTGAACATGATTAAGTGAACTGGACAACATTGAATTCATGGAGTTCCATTAACTGGCGGAATACTATTTAGATTACTGAATTACTGAGCTTTCCTGAGTCATATGACTGACTGAGTTCAATAGATCATGGGTTGATTGAGGATATCCTAAAACATGTCACTACTCTAGGGACACAACTATATTTTTGGGGTATAATTGCCCCCAGGACTCGATAGAAAGAAACAAACAAAAGCATGACTTTCTTGAATATATGACGAACATCACAATCTTTAATTCATTTATTAAGGAATTTCATCAAACATTTGACAAGCATAAACTTGTACATAAATAGGGATTTCCTATTATCATACTAGTATGGAATTTTTATTTCACATAGGAATTTAGTCAAACACATGGGGAGCATGCTTTGATTATAAAATAATGGATACATCAATCAACTTGTAATTTGAAAGGTAGTTTATCATGATTTTTATGCAAATCTTCATATACTAGGGCCAACCGTTGAAATATGTAATTTAAAACATGAATTAAAACCCCACAACATCAGGAACATGAATTTCAATTCAATTTAAATCATGAACAATCTTCAATACATAAACCTTGGATTTTGAAAAGAGATTCTTGATATTCATGGGTGAAAGGGACCCATGAATCAACATATGACATACCTTGATTTAAAGTTTCTTGAAGTTCTTTGACTTGAAGAACTCGAATTTTTTGGTTTCTTGAAGAAGGATTTGGATCTTGCTCTTAGGGATTATCTTTGAGAGAGACCCTAATTTGATGTTGTGAATGAATAATTGACTTATGAGCCTTGGTATGATATAATTAGAGGTTAAAATGGGTGGAAAAAGACCTAAACACCCTTTAAAAATGACTTAAAATTTACTGAACTGGACTTGAGATGGCTTATGTGATGGTTCGTTGCTGGTTTGACGGTCCGTCATTTCAACTGTTATACATGGATGAAAAAAAAAGACTCACTGCCTTATAGAGATGGCTTGGGCGAAAGTCCATTACAAGTTCGACAATCTGTCAACCTGTCTGTTGCACCTTATCCAGAAGGTTGACTCACTTCCTTGGCAGCACTAGTTTAGGCAACGGTCCATCGCTAGATCAACAGTCCATCAACCTGGTCATCACACCAGGGCGATTCTGACAGCTCTGAGTAAAACATCCATAACTTTTAACTTTAATACCATATTTGGACGAAATGGGTATCGTTGGAAAGTTAATTCAATTTCCCATATGATAAAAAGTGAAAATCTTACAAATTCCATGTGTACAAAATTGGATTCATATTTCAAAGTAAGTTTCTAATATTCTTGGGGATGATTTCAATCTAGTTAGAAGTATGGGATATAAACTGACGTATATACTAAAAAAGAACAATTGGGACATGATCTCATGACTGATATGACTGATAACTGAATATATCATATTGATCATGTATATCTAATACATGTATAACTGATTCATGAATGCATGACTGAGTGTTCTGATGAACAAAGGTTCTCACATTGAGAATACGTATCTGATACATGATTATATGACTTAACTAGTACATGAATGCATGACGGAATATGCAATGGTATTTAATACCAAGTATATAATGGAATTCTAAACATGAAATGGATACCAAGATTGTCATAAAATTTGAACATGAAACTAAAAAGCTTAAGGAGAACTGTTACCTTGAGATAGATCTAAGTTTGCGGAGAAGAGGTGAGGATACTTATTCTGCATGTCTGCTTCTACTGCCCATGTAGATCCCTGAATAGACTAATTTCTCCAGAGAACATTGACCAGAGGGACTTCTTTGTTCCTCAGTCTACAAGTCTGATAGACTAGGATTTCGACTGGAATATCTTCATAAGAGAGGTTGCTTTTAACATCTACGCTCTGAATAGGAACTACGACTGCTGGTTCACCTATGCACTTCTTGTATAAAGAGACATGGAAGACTGGATGAACTGAGGATAGATTTGAAGGCAATTCGGGCTCATAAGCTACCTTGCCAAAGCGACTGAGAATTTTGAAGGGACCGACATATTGGGGACTGAGCTTTACCCTCTTGTTGAATCTCTTCACTCCCTTCATGGGAGAGATCTTTAGATAAACATAACCATCAATCTCAAACTCGAGATCCTTTTTGCATACATCTGCATAAAACTTTTGTTGGCTCTGAGTGGCCTGGAGTCTTTCTCTGATCAACTGTACTTTCTCTAAGGAATCTAATACTAAGTGAAGCCCTATAACTGAGGCCTCACTAACTTTAAACCAACCGACTGGAGATCTGCACCTCCTACCATAGAGATCTTCAAATGAAGCCATCCAAACACTGGAATGGTAGCTGTTGTTGTATGTAAACTCAATCAAAGGCAAGTGTTCATCCCAACTACCCTTGAAATTGATTACACATGCCCTTAGAATATCCTCTAAAGTCTGAATGGTCCTTTCTGCTTGACCATCTGTCTGAGGATGAAAGGCTATACCGAGATGAACGTGGGTACCAAGACCCTTTTGGAATGTTTTCCTGAAATGATGAGCAACTGGGTATCTCTATCTGAGATAACAGATGATGGAATACCATGCAATCAGACTTACTCTTTGATGTAGAGTTTGGCATAATCCTTGGCTGAATGAGAGGTATGGACTGGAAGAAAATGAGCTGATTTGGTCATCTTATCTACAATGACCCAAACTGAATCATGCTAGCGACAAGTACGAGGCAAACCCATCATGAAGTCCATGTTCACTCTTTCCACTTCCAAATAGGAATATTGAACTCCTGCATGGACCCACTAGGATTCTAATGCTCTATCTTAACCTGCTAAAATGTAAAGCACTTAGCAACAAACTTTGTAATATCTCTCTTCATCCTACTTCACCAATAGATTTCCTACAAATCGTGGTACATCTTGGTGGCCCCTATATGAATAGAGTAGTGTACACCATGCGCTTCTGCAATAATTCGCTACCTCATGTCATCTACACCTGAAACACATAGAAGACCTTGACAAAGCAATACACCATCTCTTCTTTGGAAGAAAGCCTCTACTTTTTGATCCTTGACTGAATCTATCAACTTGACTAGACTGGGATCTCTATATTACTTTTCTTTTACCTCAAAAACTAGATCATTCTGAACTACTCTGAACCCACATGTCACCTTTCTCTGAATCGACTAAGCGAACACCTAGTTTGGAAAGCTGATGGATTTCCTAAGCTAACTTTTTCTTACTGTCCTCTACATGAGCAACACTACCCATAGACAGTCTACTGAGAGTGTCGGCCATAATGTTGGCCTTCCCCAAATGGTAAAGGACACTTATATGATAATATTTCAAGAGCTCTTACCAGCTTCTCTGATGAAGATTAAGATCTTTCTGAGAAAATACATACTAAAAGCTCTTATGATCTATGAACAAATCCACATAAACTCCATATATATAATGCCTCCAAATCTTTAAGGCAAAAACTACAGTTGCTAACTCAATATCATGAGTAGGATAATTATTCTCATGGGGTTTAAGCTATCTAGGGGCGTAGGATATGACCTTACTATGCTGCATGAGGACATAACCCAAACCTACTCTGGATGAATCACAATACACTGCGAACCCATTGGAACCATCTGGAAGAGTTAACACTGGAGCTGAGGTAAGTCGAGTATTTAACTCTTGAAAACTCTTCTCGCTAGGATCTGACCACTGAAACTTAATCTTTTTTCAGTCTATATAGACATAAGGGATGCAATAAAAGAAAAAGCCTCAACAAATTGTCTGTAATAGCCAGCCAAACCCAAGAAACTCTTGATATCTTATAGAGAGACAGGTCTGGGCTAGTTACTTACCGCTTCGATCTTTTGAGAATCAACCCTAATGTTATCATCAAAAATGATATGACTAAGGAATGTTACAGACCTTAGCCAAATCTTGCACTTAATGAAGTTGGAGAACAACTGATGATTTTTGAGAGTCTGCATTACTATTCTGAGATGGTTTGCATGATCTGCTCACAACGAGAGTAAATAAGGATATCATCTATGAAGACTATGATGAATGTTTCAAAGTACTGCTTGAACACACATTTCATCAAATCCATAAAAATTGTTGGGCCATTAGTAAGACCAAAGGCCATAACTAGGAATTTGAAGTGACCATACTAAGTATAAAAGGTTGTCTTTGGAATGTCACATTTTCTGACTCTGAACTGATAATAGCCTAATCTAAGGTCTATCTTAGAGAAATAGCTGGAACACTAAAGTTGGTAAAACAAATCATCAATTCTTGGAAATGGATACTTTTTCTTAACTGTGACTTTGTTGAGCTGACGGTAGTCTATATATATTCTAAGAGAACCATCTTTACTATGCATAAATAAGACTGGTGTGCCCCATGAGGACATGCTGGGTTTGATGAATCTCTTATATAAGAGACCTTCAACTGCTCTTTCAATTCTCTGAGTTTTGTTAGTACCATTCTATATGGCAGAATAGATATAGGCTGGGTATCTGGAGGAAGATTGAAACCGAAGTCTATTTCCCTTTCAAGAGGAATTCCTTGATGCTTTCGAGAGGAATTCCTTGATGATCTTTGAGAAATACATCTGAATATTCATTCACGAATAGGACTAATCCAAGAATGGGAGTTTCAAAACTAGGTCCTTAACTCGAACAAGATGATAGACATATCCTCTAGATATTATTTTCCTTTTTGAAGGTAGGAAACAAGCTGACCTCTGAACACTGAAGTACTACCCTTCAACTCTAGGACAGGTTCATTCGAAAACTGAAACTGGGCTATTCTATTTTTACAGTCAACTGTGGTATAGTAGGAATAAAGCCAATCTATGCTGAGAATGACATCAAAATCAGTCATCTCTAATTTGACTAAATTTGCTGAGGTGACTTTCTAACATATTATAATCGTACATTTCCTGTATACCCATAACGCTATTATAGTTTTACCCACTGGGTAGATACTGAAAATGGATCTACTAGAATTTTGGGACTAACTCTGAAATCAACTGCTATATAGGGAGTAATAAAAGATAAAGAAGCTCCTAGATCTAGCAAAGCATAAATATGCACATGAAATATCTATAACATACCAGTAACTATATTAGGAGAATTTTCCTAATCTTGCCGGGACTGGAGAGCATAAATTTGATTTGGGTGTTGCCTACTAGTAATACTAGAGGTGGTACCCTACTGATTTAGATGAACACACTGATGGGGGACAATCTCTAACTCTATGGCCTATCTTGCCACATCCAAAATAGACATCGCTACCAGCTCTGCAAGCACCCTTGTGATTTTTACCATAAGTCTTACAAAGGGGATTCATTCAGTAATTACTGACACTGCCCTGAGACTTAGAGTCTGGCGCCCTATGTCTATTACCATCCTTGAACTTCAAATCTGGAGCACTGGCTGAAAAAAGAACTGGAACTGATGACTTAGGATAAAACTGAGAATGGTTTCCTCCTTCTAATTTTGGTTGAGCAAAGTTAAAACTACCTGTCCTTGCTCTCTTATTTTTCTTCTCTCTCATTTTAATTCTCTACTCTTCTATCTATTAAGAATGAGTCATAATCCTGGCTAAAGTCATATCACTAGTTAACATTGCAAGCCTACACTTGTAGACCACACTATCATTCACCCCAGAGACAAACTTACTCATCTTGGCCCTGCTATCTACAACCACATGAGAAGTATATCTGGCTAATTGATTAAACTTAAGATAATACTTTTTTAGTATCATGTTTTCATTCCTGAGGTTGATAAATTCCAACACCTTAGGTTCTCTCAGCTTTAGGGGAAAGAATCTATCTAAGAATTCAGTGACAAACTCCTCCCACTCAATAGGCCCTATATCATCTGGCCTTTCTGACTTTCACTATTTAAACCAAGTGTGAGCAACATCCTACAACTGATATATAGCTAGCTAAGTGCTCTCACTAGAAGTTAGCTCCATGATATTGGTAACCTTTTGAGCTTGTTTAAGGAATTCTTGAGGGCCCTTATCTGACTTAGACCCCAGAATGATTGGAGGATTCAATCAGGTGAAGTCTCGAATCCTGGCTACAGCTAAATTAGCCACTGGGTTGGCTAAAACTGCATCTGTTCATTCATTCTAAGTAGCAACTGACTAAGCAAGAGTAGTGAATGCAACTCTGGACTCTTCATGAGATACATGTTCACCTAAAGGTTCTTTAGGTTGAGGGGATGACTGATTCTCATTTCTTTTTTTAGGAGGCATGTTCTATGGAAGAAATAGAGAAACAGATTAGACCTGACTGAGAGATTAACTAGAGATTATGCTCACTGGCATGATATGAATATTGAAAGAAGGAAAACTATTCCTAACACTTCTTATAGCCTCTTGTACAGAAATGTGGTGCACAACACACCCATGCAAAAGACTCTTCTAGATGCGGCTTTCAAACTTCCTAGGAATCTATTGAACCTTAGGCTCTGATACTAAGTTGAAACGCCCCAAATCTAGTACCCAGAATGCTACACAGTGCTCATGACCTCAAAGGATCACAAGTTAACCCATGTCTGATATTGGTACCTAAATACTATATGAATGCATAAATAAAGGCTGAAAGGACATAAGCTTCAAAATTGTAACATAACTGATAAAAATATAACATCCAGATAGGGTATGAAATACCCAAAACAACTGAAATAATTATCTGAACATGATAGTTTGAAAAGCCTCTAATTGACTGAACTGTTTGAATAAGGAGTTGATGGTACATGTCACCAACTAACTCTAACTAATAAATTAATTAATGTGATAATAAAGTAATGGTAATGTCCTCAAAGGATAAGGTCTCACTACTAACTCTGACTACTGTGACTGGAATGCTACTGATGCTCTAGATCTCATGCTTCTAAACCTATGGTATAAACACCATAGCATAAATGCGTTAGTACATTTGAATATACGTGTATGCATGTGAGGTAGGCTGAATACGAAGGGTTCACATACATGAACTATGCTAACTAACTGGGTAACATGAATGTGAGAATGCATGCATGAATACATAATAACTATAACTGAGTTCGTGACAACATGATTACTAAACTTGAGTACTGATAACATTAGATACTAATAGTTGTACAATTGAAATAACTAATACTGACCGACTATATCTGACAGTCTGGATTTTGATGGAACTAGTTGAGTTTTATACTATTTTGAGTTGACTGTATCTGGCAGTCCTGAATTCTATAACTAAAATAGTAGGAAGTATTTATCTCAGAGACATGCCCCAAATAATGCAATATTATTGAGTTACGGTCTAATCTGTAACCCCAATTGGAAGGGTGTCAATACCACGCCATAGATAACAACAAGTTGTGAGTTACCCTCATCTGATAGTGTCCCAAAAAGAGAATGGTGGGACCCACATCTGATAGTATTTATCCACCTCATCAACCCTTATCTGACAGTGTTAGTGTCTTAACCTATGTTGGTTATATAGTTCTGGAATGCAAGGATAACTTCTAAGCATCATACCCTCATCTGACAGTGTGTGTTCCCATCCTTGGGTTCACTCGGTGTTAATTTCTACTCCCATATGACTAGAAACTGAACATGATTAACTGAACTGGACAACATTGCATTCATAAAGTTCCGTTAACTGATGGAATACTATTGAGATTACTGAATTACTGAGCTTTCCTAAGTCACATGACTGAATGAGTTCTATGGATCATGGCTTGACTGAGGATATCATGAAACATGTAACTGCCTCTAGGCACACAGCTATATTTTTCAAGTACAAGTACCCCCAGGACTCGATAGAAAGAAACTGGCAAAAGCATGACTTTCTTGAATACATTACCAACATCATAATCCTTAATTCATTTATTAAGGCATTTCATCAAACATTTGACATGCATAAAATTGTACATAAATAGGGATTTCATATTATCATACAAGAATGGAACTTTTTTTTCACATAGGTATTTAGTCAAACACATGGGGAGCATGATTTGGTTATACAATCTTCAACACATCTAATAATCATGGATACATAAATCAACATATAATTTGAAAGGTGGTTTATCATATTTTTATGAAAATCTCTATATACTAGGGTCAGCCATTGAAATATGTAATTTAAAACATGAATCAAAACCCCCACAACATTATGAACACAAATTTTAATTCAATTTAAATCATAAACATTATTCAATACACAAATCTTGGATTTTGAAAAAAAATTCTTAAGCTTCATGGGTGAAAGGGACGCATGAATCAACACATGACATAACTTGATTGTGAGTTTCTTGAAGTTGTTGGACTTAAAGAACTTGAATTTCTTGGTTTCTTGATGAATGATTTGGATCTTGTTCTTAGGGATTATCTTTGAGATAAAACCCCAATTTGATGTTGTGAATGAATAATGAACTTATGAGCCTTGGTCTGATATAATTAGTGATTAAAACCGATGGAAAAAGCCCAAATATCCTTTAAAATGACTTAAAATTTGTTGAACTGGACTTGCGATGGCTCGTGTGATGGTCCATTGCTGGCTAGATGGTCCGTCAACCTATCCATCGCACCTTATTCAAAAGGTTTACTCACTGCCTTGGCTACAACGGTCTAGGCAATGGTCCATCACTAGATAGATGGTCTATCAACCTGGTCGTCGCACCTGGGCGATTCTGATAGCTCTGAATAAAATGTCCATAGCTTTTTACTCTGATACTGGATTCGGATAGAATTTGTATCTTTGGAAATTTAATTTAATTTCACATATTATAAGTGAAAATCTTATAAATTCCACGTGTACAAAAATGGATTCATTTTCAAAGAAAGTTTCTAATATTCTTGGGGATGATTTCAAACTTGGCAGAAATATAAAGTATTATAATGTACCTCTCCCCAAACTTATTTTACTTAAGGTATGTTCCTAAATATTTATTCATGTGGATTTTGAATTTTGTTGAGGGTTTTGGAAGGACTGTTACTTGATTTGAATTTTCATGGTTTTAATGCTAGCGTTTATTTTTTATTTATATATTTTAAAACCAGTTTTGGTGCATAGGTATGGTGTATGGGATGGGGTCCAGGTATTCCCCCAAATTGATGATTTTAGTTTTGGAATTTGGTTTGGAAATTATGTTCCTTTAACCACTTGCATAGTTGGATTTAAAATATAGTTAATAATATAATTTGGCTTATTTCCCTAATCTACTACATTGCATAAATGGTTAATTGGAGAAAAAGGGATTTTTAAGGCCTTGTTGACCATGTTTTTTATTTTAAACTTAATTTTATAAACAAAAGGGGTCGCGGCATTCTCCCAACCTGATTTAATAAACAATGAGGGTCGTGGCATTCCCCAAGTGAATGGAATTGGTATGGTATAATTACAAGTTTTCAAGCAAAATGGTATGAAGATACTTGAGGTTAATTCTTTCATTAAAAATTTCTTTGTTAAGTGGATGGTTTATGTGAAAATGTTGTTAATTTAGATTAAAAAGGGTTGTGTAGGTCACCATAAAGGTGTAAGTCCCAGGGAGAACGAAAACTAAAAATCATATTTTTTGGCATGGGGGTCTTGATGACTGTGTGCACAGTTCACACTGTATTATACTTATGTATCTAGGATTGACATGGGGTCAGGGCATTCCCTGGTACTTCATGGATATCTCTAGTTCATGCTACTAATACACATTAGGGCCCAACCAACAGGGGGAGCTGGACCCATGTAGCTTATGGGCGCTGAGATAAAGAAAAAGCTACACAATCCCGGCTAAAGATTTGAATCTCATGCTAAACTTTGCTCCCTATCCCGTCATTATATATTATATATATACACACTATGTGTATAATATTTTATTGTGGTTTATAACTTGGCAATACTTTACCCCTTATCCCTGAGTTACATTCTAGCACTTATCTCACTAACCATCTCGGGACATTGTATCCCCACACAATATAGGAAATGGACACGTGCCTGCTTTCTCTACATAGAAATAGGTGGTTTCTAGATAACTCATGAGTTATGTTTGAAACGGTGAGCTTTTATTCTCTAAAAGACCCTTATTTCATGGTCTTGTTTCATTCATGTTTTGGACTAATCCTTTTAGACTCATTTTGGCTATGGTCAGGGAGGCATGTCCTAACTTAGGTTATCCTTGGATACTAGAGGTTTTGTGGATTACCGTGGATTGGAATGGATGTTAAAGTTTTTAGATTTCTTTTTGAGAGATTTTCTTAACTATCTTTTTATATGCTCAAAAATTAGCTCTATCTTGTTATATGTTTGGAATTTATCTATTTCTAGTTGTTTTATGTTTTGTTTGACTAGAAAAATAGGGTGGTCACTAATCCTCGATGGACATAAGATACACATCATGGCCAAGTCCTATTTTGGGTCTTGACAAGTTTGGTATAAGAGCCAAGTTCAGTGTCCATGGGTGTCTACAAATTGATGTCAAGTAGAGTCTCTTTTATGGGTGTTTAGTATGCCACACTTATAAGGGAGATGTTATGAGGAATTTAGGAATTTTTCTCTTTCTTGTGATCTATTTTTTGGATGTATAGTCTAGCGTATTGGAGTCTTCTCTAATCTCTACCTTGCTTGCATTTTAGATCATGACTCCTTGAAGATCTGATGCTCATAAAATCTCTTCCATCCTTCCTGAGGACTATGTGGATGGAATGTGCCTTGTTTATGGAGTGTAGACCAGATCTAGGGTCCCTGCTTCAAATTTTACTTCCCCTTATAGAGTTTTACTAATTCCTATTAGTTCTCCTCGAGTTTCTTGGGTGATGATACTCATGCCCCAATGCCTTAAGGTAATGTGTCTGATGTTGTGTTTCGATGTTATTTTTATATGTTCGATTTGTTATTAACCTCTCTGTTATACTAGTCTGGCCATATTAATTGGAGAAGAAAATAGGAAAATATAGAAGAGAGGCAGAATAAGAGGATCTGGTGTTCAAGGTAGGGTACGAATCTGCAAGATAGTTGTAGAGATGAGGGACAGTGGACTGAGGAGAGGAATTAGAGGATTGTCCATTGGACTGTTAGTGCTTTTTATCCTAAGTATTCGAGTATCATCTCATTCAATCAAACAATAGGGTTAAGGTACAGGGATCCCAATCTCGGGCTAGTGGAGGTCAATCAGCCCTACCTTATCCTTCTTACAGATTCTACGATCAGCTTCACCATGGTTATTGTTCCCATGGGAGGAACTTGTACTTTAATTATTGGAAGCCTGGTCACATAAATAAGCATTATCTTTCCGCTAATGTTTCCACTAGAGCTAATAAGGTTCTAGTAGATATGTTTTTAGCTCCAGCACCAAAAGGTGCAACTTTTGGTACCAACACTGATCGAAAATGACTCTATGCTCTTTCCAGCCATTAGGAATCGGAGGCACCCCTTGATGTTATTACTAGTACATTATAGTTTTTCACTCATGATGTATATTATCTGTTTGATCCAGGGTCTACCCTTTTCTATGTGACCCCTTATGTGGCAATTTATTTTGGTTTTGGTCTGCCAAGTATTTTAGATCTATTTATAGGTAACTCTGTTATTGGTAGAAAAGTTTACAAAGGTTGTGTGATGCCTATCTTTCATATGGAGATCCTGGTGGACCTAAGAAAGTTGTATAAGATAGATTTTGATGTACTCTTGAGGGATGGATATGCTTCACTCGCGCTATGCTTCTTTGGATTGTTGTACATGAAGGGTTAGTTTCCAATTCTCGAGTGAACCAGTGATTGAGTGGGAAGGTAATTCTCTAGTACCTAAGGGAAGGTTTATTTCATATCTTTGAGCTCAAAATTGGATTTCCAAGGGGTTTCTATACATTTAATTCAATTTAATGGTTCTGATTCTAAAATCCCATATTTGGAATATGTCCCTATGGTTAAGGAACTTCTCAAAGTGTTTCTTGAAGATCTTCTCAGTATTCCTCCTAATAGGAAAACTGGCTTTGGGATTGATCTTCTATCGTACACCCATCTTATTTCTATTCCTGTCTATAGAATGGCTCGGTTAAGTTGAAGGAGCTTACGGAGGAGTTCAAAAATCTTCTTGATAAAGGTTTCGTCCACCCTAGACTTACTCCATGGGATACTCTTGTGTTTTTCGTACATTTGAAGGATGATTATCTTCAAACGTGTATAAATTATAGGTAATCAATTAAGGTTATTGTGAAGTAGAATGTGCTTATAGGCCGTAGCTAAGTAAAATTAGAAATTTTAGGATGATTTCTCTATTGGATGGACTAGTATATTATACGGGATCTTTCATTAGTGGTCCATGGTTGTTACTAGACCCTATGTTTGAACCTTAGATGTTGATGGTGGTGATAAGAATGTTAGCTCGAGGATAGTGATGTGAGATTTGTGGGAGTGAATTTGTAGGCTTTATTTGATAAGTAAAAGTGATAATATATTTGTTGGAATGAATTTACAGGCTTGATTTGATATGTAAAAGAGATTAGGTCGATGACCTATGAAGTACTGGAGTGGGTGATTATGATATATACCAAAGGTCTAGTATTGAAGAAATGGATTGGGGCTAAGTTATTAGGTTGGTAAGAGTATTAAGTTTATAATAACTGTACAAACCAGCGCCTGGTAGTGTCGGGTGTCTCAAGTCCAACAAGGATCAGAGACAACCCCCAAGACCTATACCATCGGTAACCTTACACTTCGTGTTAGATGAATTGCTAACATATAATAAGATAAGAGACTATCAATTTAAAAACATTATGATAAGTCTATAACTAAAACCAACCACCAACAACCAAATAACCAACCAATACAGCCCATGTCCATAATAGTTCAACAAAGCCTCTAGTCAAAACCAACAAATATCTAGTCGGGACATGCCCCCGACCATAGCTAAAACAAATACCAAAAGGAATAGTAAATACATAAAGAGATCCATAACATGAAATGGATTCTTTCAAAGTATGAAAGCTCACTATTTCATTCTGACTCAAAAGTTGTCCCATAATCACAAAGTCATTGAGCGAGAGGAGTGGATGTATGTTTAATTCCTTCTTCATATGGGGATATATCTTCTGAAGATGGTCAGAGGGGTAAATTCTAGCATTTGATTCAAGGATAAATATAAACTAATGCCATCAACCCAAAACCAAGTCAAACCAATGCACATAACCATATGCAAATACATACATATATATACCATGCCGGGATAAGGAAAAAGTTTTGTATGCACTTTAAAATCTTTACTAGGGTTATGCAGAATTATATTCATAATCCACCCACGGGATATATGGGTCCAGTGTTACCCCCCGACGGGCATCGGTGCATGTTAGCCGCACAAACCGAAGATATCATAGGTGGTAGGGGATTCCCTTGTACCCTTCACCCTCTATGATACACATGTACATGTATATACTTGGTGGATTCACTTTTACCTACAAGAACAAGGTCATCAAGACCAATCCTCATGTCGCCAAATATGAGTTTCTAATGTCAGCCTTTCAGACTCATACCTTCACGGCTAGCTAATACAAACCCCATTTTATTGCCCAATTAAAATATTTAAAACATAACCAAACCACCAATTCCAGGAGTCAGTTACTAAGGTATTATTAACTGGTATCTTCATATCGACTATAACTATCAATTAATTTTATTAAGCCAAGACTTAGGGTATTCCCATGTACACTGCAGACTTTATTATTAAAATCACTTAGGAGATTTTTGTGTACCCCATAATTTTTCATAAATCATTCATTTATGGGATTCCATTGTACCCCACAAGGTTTTCAAAACCATCCTTAAACATTTAAACATTTATGTCATGCATTAGTTTCAAGAAATAAGCCAACCCATGTGATAATTCATAAACAAAAATTAATTATGCAAGTGGGTTGAGGTTATTATGAATTTCAATACCAAACTAATTAATTTGGGGATTCCTTTGCACCCCTATTTGAATCCACCATTCCTATGCATCCCAAAGGATTTACCAACAATCAATTTAAGCATAATAGTTTCACAAATATCATGGAAAAACATTTAAACAATTTATATTAAAAACCCTCAAACCATAGTTCAAAACCCAATATCGATATTTTATGAATAAGACTTTAAATCATATGTTTTTATAAAATTGACAATAATATAAGAGTGGCATGCCTTAAACACCAAGAATTTCTAGAGAAATCACCTTGAAAGCTCTAATTGATCAACCTCTTGTAAACCCTAGCTTGACTTGCTTGAGGGAATAGAGAGATCCTTTTTGAGTGTTTGGGAAGTTACTTTGATGTGTTTTTGAGGGATAATGATACCTAAAGGGGTTATAAGATGTGGGCTTTAATTTGTAAAAAAGGAGAAATGTCTAGAATGCCCTTAACTTAAAAGCTAGGAAGGGCCGACATTGACTACGAGTCAACCATTAACTAATAACCATACCTTATGAATCATCACCACGATTCATAACCAAGATAATGAATAGGACCCCCATATACTGCCGACCTTATGTAGACCAACTCATTTGTACTGATACCCTACGACTCTTAGGGTCCAGTCGTAGTCAACATAGAACCTAAATAAGTTAAACACTGGACATCCTATGATTTCATCCCACGACCTGTAACAAGTCCTTACGACTCGTAATGATCCATTTGTACTCAGAGCAGAACTTAACCACTAACTCTTTGATTTTGTT
This sequence comes from Capsicum annuum, assembly GCF_002878395.1. NCBI lineage: Eukaryota > Viridiplantae > Streptophyta > Magnoliopsida > Solanales > Solanaceae > Capsicum > Capsicum annuum. Next base: position 110,473,597 of record NC_061119.1, read on the forward strand.
ATGACTTGGGTCCCTAGGACCCATAACCACTCTTTACAACTCATACCATTAAGTCATAACCAGAACAGTACCCAAAGAACCATCCATTGGACACCTTTCAACTAGGGTCACATAACCCATCAATACACTCTGCAACTCATAGGGTGAGTAATAACCAAGGAATTCATCCCAAAGCTTAAGAAATTTTAAGGGATAAAACTCAGGGCATTTTAGTAAGATTAGGTCGAGCCCCAGGTAGCATCTTGTTGGATGAGGTTTTAAGTATACAAGTTCCATATGTGCCTAGTATATGTTGATGGTGATATCTATGGTATAGAGTGTTGTACTTATTTCTTAATGAATAGTTACGTCTGCAAGTATTGGATGGTGAACTAATATCGATTGTAAGTACCAGTGAAGAGTCGTGGTAAATCTACTCTTATTCTAGAAAATTCCTCCTATTCTTGTTTAAGAGGAAATCCTACCAATGTATTATGTGCTCAAATTATTCCTAGGTATGAGTTCTGAGCTCACTATGCAACTTTTGTCCATGCTTTAATCCCTGTCTAGAGGCAATAACGGTGCTCAGAAAAATCCAAGCTTCCAAATATTCAAGCTCTATGTTATGATGCTCATGATCCATAAACTCATCTCTTACTTTATTCTTGGTTCTAAGAAATTATAAATTCTATTTGCTACCAATTCATTTTATGTCATGTCTTAGCTCAAAGTGATGCTACATATGCTACTCGCGACCATCCTTAGTCCTTAGAATGAGAGGAAATAGTTTCAGGCAGTAATCCTTGTTTAATTTTTTGAATATATAAGTCTCAGCATTATGTTGTATGATCCATGATATTCACTCATGTTTCTCACTATGCCCAGTCCAAAGAACTCATTCCATGTTATGTTTATGTTGGAAAGACCTTTTATTTACAATATAGGTGGTTGATATGAAGTAATTTATGTCTATTGTACCATTTCTTATTTCATAGGTCTCATTTTGAGTATTATGACTACTAGGACTTATAATTGAGAGGTAACCCTCCCGTCCTTGATGCTTGTACTTTAGTTTTATAGTGACCCTCCTTTTAGTAGTATAGTAGTAGCTATAGAAGTGTAGTAATAATATGGATATGGGGGTAGATTTTCTCTTGTGTGAAAATTATAGGGGTGACTACTCGGGATAAGGTCATAGATGAAGGTGGGAGAGTAAGATGAACATTTGTTTTCTGAAATAGTTAAGAAGGGGAGATGTGGTAAAGCCTTTGTGATAGTGATTAAAGTGGGAAATCCATGAAGTGGGTGTAGAAAAGATCGGTGTAAATATTGTGACTGATAGATACACAAACTTTGGTGTTATGTTGTTAGTACTCCTTGATCTAAAACCTATGGTGATTTAATTATCGTGATGAAATAGAGTAGTATTATTGAAGGGGTGTAATGTATAGTGTACCATATCTTATGCTAGCACCTTTCACTCTGAGTTAGACTCCAACATGGAAGAAATATTTAGTTATACTCATGCTCTTTTAGTTACATGTTTCTCGAGGGAATTAGGATATTGAAATGGTGCAGTATTGTATTCATAGAAAAAAGCGTAGTGGAGAAGCGCGGTTATATATAAGGGTTATTAGAAGTATTATTTAAGGTTGAACAAGCTACATGAGGTCAAAATATCCATTCTGGTTCCTCGGGTCGGACAATTGTTCTTAAGGTATGTGTTTTCCTACTCTCTTTGTTTTCTAACTTTGTTAAAGGAAATTATGGTTGTGTTTCTATTTTAAAATCGTCCTAATGGATGCCTTGACTCATCATTCATGAATGAATGATCGTGGGGGAGAATATAACACCCTAGACTTTTTACCTATGAAATTTTTAGTTTTGAGCTCACATCCCAGCTATGACTCACCTAACGAGTCATAAAGACTCATTACGAGTTGTAGGACCCCAATCACTAGGTGACTAGTGTAGCCACCAATGTTTCTGTCTTGCATATGATTATGACTATACGAGTCTTGGAGAGTCATTATGAGTCATAATATGGGACTCATAGTCTCACCAGTGTAATGGTCCCTTGTGTATGTTATGGCTACGACTAGGGCCATTCGAGTCAAAAGGTCTGAGTACAAATCGTATGGCATGACTCATAAGATTAATAGTAAGGAGGCCAAATGTCTCTTCTCAGATTACGAGTCATGGTATGACTCATGACGAGATGTCACGAGTCATGACGTTACGTGATTCATAGTCACTAGCTACAATTTTTCTTGTGTTTTATTGGGGACACTTTGTTCATTTCCCCCAATTCCCAATTTTAACCCACAACTTAAAAACAATTTGGGGTCCCATTATCACCCATAAATAAATCAAATACACTCTATATTCTCTCTAAAATACCCAAGTTAATGGCAACTAGGGTTTCACAATGTGGTCATCTAGGGCTCAAAGATTGGTTTCTTCTCCAAATCTTTTGATATCTTAGGCATGTACCTCTCCCCTTAAGCTTGTTTTACTTAAGACATGCATTTAAATGGTTATTTATGTAGATTTGAATATGGATTTTTAATTGGGTAGATGGTTTTTGAAGGTTTGTTACTTGATTTGAATTTCCATGGTTTTAATGCAAGCATTCATGCTTTATTTAAGTATTTTGAAAACCATTGGGTTCATTGGTATGGTGGATGGGATGGGGTCGTGATATTCCCTAAATTGATGATTTTGGTTTTGAAATTTGGCTTGGAAATTATGTTCCTTAACCCACTTGGGTAATTGGATTTAATATATGGTTAATAACATGATTTGACTTATTTCCCTAATCTATTCCATTGCATAAATGGTTAAACAGATAAAAGGAATTTTAAAGGCCTTTTTTGCCATGTTATTGATTTTAAATTGATTTAATGAACAAAGAGGATTGTGGAATTCCCCCAACTTGATTTAATTAACAAAGTGGATCATGGAATTTTTCCAAGTGGATGGAATTAGTATGACATAATTATAAGCTTGCAAGCATAATAGTATGATGATACCTATGTTTATTGCCTTAACGGATAATTCCTATGTTAAATGGATGGTTATGTGAAACTTGTTTTGATTAGGCTTAAATGGTGTGGTTTAGCTCACTGTGAAGGTGTAAGTCCCAAGGAGGAAAAACATTAGAAACCACATTTTCCGTCTTAGGGATCTTGATGATCGTGTGCACAATTCATAATATATTATACTTATGTATCCTAGATTGATGTGTGGTTGGGGCATTCCCTTTTGTTTCTTAGATATCTCTGGTTTGTGTAGATAACATGCACTGGTTCCCAACCAGCAGTAGGGAGCTCGATCCAATAGCCCATGGATTCTTAGATGTTGGGAAAGCTATGCAGTCCAGGCTAATGATTTGAATCTCATGCTAAACTTTATTCCCTAAATCATCTTTATATATTATATGTATGTACACTATGCGCATATTATTTTATAGTGGTTTTGGACTTGGCATTACTTTACCCCTTATCCCTGGGTTACATGGTAGCGCTCATCTCGCTAACCATCTCTGAACACTATATCCCCACTCGATGCAGGGAATGGAGACACATCTGCTTTCTCTACACAGTGATAGGTCATTTTTGGATAGCTCATGAGTCATCTTTAAATTGGTGATCTTCTATTCTCCGGAAGAACCTCATTATATTGTCTTATTTCTTTTATGTTTTGGACTATTCCTTTTGGACATATTTTGTCCATGATTGGGGGAATATCCTGACTTAGGTTGTTCGTGGTTACTAGAGACTTTGTGGATTACAATGAATTGGAATGGATGTTAAAGTTCTTAGATTTCTGTCTGAACTAGTTGCCTAACTATCTTGTCATATGTTTGGAACTCTGCTCTATCTTGTCATATGTTTGGAATTCATCGACTGCTAGCTGTATATGTTCTGTTTGACTAGGAAAAGAGGGTTGTCTTCGATCCTCGGTGGATTTGAGATACCGTCCATGGCCAGTCCCTGGTTTGGGTCATGACACCATGCAAACTAATTATCTGATAAAAACCTGAGACCATGCCCCAACTACTCGACCTAAGGGTGCCCAAGAAAGGAACTGTAAAAAATTTATCCATGTAAATCCTACAATCTTATCTCGAATAGTGTCTACAAAATTTTCACCCACTGAAAAAATAGTAGACTCTAATGCTACATGCTAAAGTAAATTGGAGACGTCCATACTTAGATGCTCCAAAAAATAAAATAAAATAAAATAAAATAAAAAGGTTCTCTTGTAGAAGTAATGAGGTTCTGAAAAGGCCAAAAGTGCATGAGGTCGAATTCAAACATGACTGAAATAGGTGATATGTATACCATGCAAAAATAAAATAAAAACTGGTCAATGCGCTTCTCCTTCATCATTTTGATCCTCCAAGTCCAAAATCTCAAGCCAAAGTGGCCTTGTGGATTTGTACTAGAAAAGGCCCCTAAAGGGAGCAGCGCCTTCAAAGATCCACAATGGGAATTAACTGGGACAAGATCTATAAAAAAGAGTAAGTGATGGAATTTTTGTGTCCAACCATATAGATTAATTGAGAAAAAGAAATAAAAAAAAAAAAGGGATCTCGGGGCAAGTACAAAGTGGATATTCTAGATCCTTTTTATTAATCATCACAACATAGTCCCAAAAGGGATAAGCGGGGTCACTTCTAATGAACCCTAAATGGGACAACAAAATTAGATAGATGATAAAGTAACAACATCATTGGATCCTAGAAAGGCGCACAAACTTATCTCACAGTAGGAAAACACGAGCAAGCAAACAACGTTGCTCCAGAAAGACAAACAATAGGGGTGATGGGTTCCAAAGATTGACGAATCCTTCGAGGTGAATCGGCATGTGCATGAATCGACCCAGATTGAATTTAGCTATTATAGAATTAAAATTTAACATTTCGTTTTGTTGAAATTCTTATCCTAACTCAATTCATTATAAGTCCAATTTTATTCAAATTAAATTATTTTGATTGGATTTTACAAATCAATTTGTTTGAATTTGAAATTTCAAAAAGAAAATATTTCATTTAATTCTATGGGAAATATAATATTAAAACAATCTAAATGTGAGTTTGGGCTATTGTATATCTGCATTAGGTTAAGGTTTATAAGTAATTAAAAAAATATTAAATACTATTATTATTATTGTTTTGGTATATATATATATAGAGAGAGAGGGGCTTTTGAATTGATTCTAACAACACACACCCACAACCAAATTCAATTCAAAAATTGAAATATTCTAAAATTAAATTATTGAATTGATTCAAATTGTATAATTCAAATCAAATTATCTAAATTTCTTCAAATCAATCTGAATACTCGAATTGATTTGATTTTTGCACAACCCTACTGGTGAATAATCTTATCTTTTCTCCCATCTAAGTTAAGCTCTTCAGGAGGAAACTAAACAACAAGGAGAGAAAAGGGAATTTTCCATCCATATGCGTTAGGTCAGAGAATGATTGGTAGGCTTGGATCTACGGAAAGTGGGAAAAAGATTGTCGTCCTCATCGGAAGCTTGACCCACCGCTCCCTCTCGGTTATTTTTTAGTCCGTACTCTTCCCTTGACAAAGTAACCTTGCAAAAAAAGGTAGATAAGGAGCCAGAGAGAAGGCAAGAGCCAAACATAGGGGTGACTTGAGAAAAACTAAGATAGAAAGTAAAGAATGCAACATTTCATTCATGACCCGACTTCTTTGGTCATGATGACACCTACTATAAAACACCTATAGGTAAGTTAACTCGTGGTCTGGAATTGCTAGTAACAGACTACCAAGAGAAATGAATGAAGGTAGTGGCATAAAATAATAAAATTCTAATATATATATATAAGGCAGTCCTAAAACCTGGTGAAATTAGTACAAGAGCTTCTAATATAATAATAACATGAAAAATGAAGTAAATAATAAATATACAAGTACAACCCATCTCTTAGTACAACATAGAGACTAGTCTATACATAAAAGGGAGAATAGTAAAATTCCGAATGCCATGTGCTTCACACAATCCATGCAATAACCACAAGAACCTATACTATGATCTGCAGATGGTAGAAGTGTAATATGAGTACCAAACACGTGGTACTCAGTAGAAAACTGCTGACTGGGCTCCAAAGATAATTCAGATATATATAATGTGCAAATAAGAATGTAAACTATACCCAATCATCCGACAAACTAACATAGTAAAGGTAAGGTGGCAATACAGATACACTATTCTATCCTAGCCATATTCAGGAACCTAAGAACTATACCATATATCAATGGGAAATATACAAATAAAAAGATGAAAAGGCGTATTTAATAGTATACAAGGTCGAGGAATGGAAATACAACATGAATAATGAAGGAAGAAAGGGATATACAGTAATACCATAGTTATATACATATACATGTATATATATACTAGACTAACTCAAGGGTTCAACTTAAGTTGGTCATACTAGCATCTTAAGGCCTCCAAATCATAGTAGGGACTAGAGCTAACATAATTAGGATCCTTAAGCCGTCTAAATATGAGATAATTATCCATAATAAATTAATCATAAAAGAGAAAGAATCAAAAGCATAACTCAAACCTCAGCATCAATGTAATAATTAACCTGCCACGAACTAACTATAATAACAACAATACAGTAACCAGCTTGTCCGGATAAACAGAACTTAAATTGGGAACCATAACCTAGAAGGTCAAATCAGTACAAACATAGAACAAGTAGCACTCATCACTTATACCTAGGAAACCCTGCATAAGGCTGATAGATGTAGGGTATACTGGTGGTAGTCAATGCACATACAAGGATGAATGAAAGGTAAAATACATACTACTATAACTGATCCAAGTTCCACAAACTAACCCAATATATATATCTCCTCCAGCTCAATGTCTCGCAAAGATAAAACCTACAACAACCTCCCTTCTCTAGCACAATGGCTTATAGATGAAGGGGCTCCTAACGGCTCTAAAATACCCTTATACATCGATATGGTCCTAATCCAAGATTTCTAATTATTATCATCCATGCTCGACTCTATCAAATACCAAAGTATGGAAATGAATCATCATAAAACTATACAAAGGGTCGAAATCTCTTTCGATTAAAGTAAATAGTAGTCATGAAACCATATACCAAGATCTATCTCAGTCAGATCTCTAAAATGTCATTTTTAGTCTCAAAAGCTCATAAATCATTCATTAAGGAGGTATGATTCCTATTATTAGAGGATACATTTTAAATGTGAAAAGTGGGAATAAATCCCTTTTTAGGAAAATAATTGGAAAATCATGTTTTCAGTGAATAATATCATTTAGTGAGCATGAAAGTACAGAATCTATGTAATGCCATCACAGTATCCAAACAACATACTACAGTGTCAAACATCAATTAGCTAAACCATATCTTTTATAAGGATATATTACTCATGCATAATCCAACTAATACCATAATCACGTCCTAGGGCCCAATAATTTATAACCAGCATAACCACATTATCATCCCAAAAACCATAATAATCCACCGCAATAAGTAGTAGTCTTTATACTTAAGGGTTAGTATCCTCAACTATGTGTAACATGCTAGAAACCAAGGGTAATAGGATTCTAGAAGTGTAATAGGTGTTTCATCTTAAGGATCGGTTTACCCTTCTAGCACCCAACTCATTGATTAGGCTAAGCCACAGTGTTCTTCATAATATCATATCCTAGCATCCCTATATAATACGCAACATATATAATACACTATCTCAAGAAGAAGAATAGATAGAACCCTACCTCGATACCAAATTGTAAATCCTTTAATCGACCACAAATCGTCCATCTTTGCTCCATGATCCTAAGATATTGTTATTCTACCAGAATAGTAATATATATATTGTTAGGAATCAAATGAGACCTCTATTATTATACTATACATCGGGCTAAAATTTGGGTAAAAACAAGCCCACAGGACTTGCAAACAAAATCAATAATTGAATACATTATGAGGTCTCACGAGGACAAGGAATGTGTGCTCAAAACATGAGAACAAACAAAGCGTAAATCAGGTCTCAAATCAACTCTTAAAACTTAGGAATCTTAAGACCTAAAACCTAAATTTACCATGAATTAGGATGAAAACTAAAGGGAAAATTAATGGGAAATGACTAAGGAGTGTTAGGCTAGCTTACCTTATCTTCAATAGATTATTCCCCTTTTTTTCCTCTCTTTGAGATCTCAAATTGGTGTGAAAATAGTGACAGAAATGGTGAGAAATTGGGTGGGGAAAGAGGATTAAAAGGTTCCCAAGTGCTGCTAAAGCGGACACCTTGTTACTAAAGCACCGACAGCTAAAGCGGCATCACCACTACTAAAGTGTTCTGGCAACTTGCGTAGATATCGCTAAAGAGTCCCTTAAGGTGCTAAAGTAGGGTCCGATAAAGTGGTCCTCTTACTGCTAAAGTTGCCTAGACAACTTCTTGAAACATCTTACATGGCTCAAGGGGCGCTAAAGCACACGCTGCTAAAGCGACTCACTGAGGACTTAAGCGATCTCAATAGGTACCAAATACCTAATTTTTGCTCAGTCCAAAAATGGACTTTGATCAGGTGCTCAGGATTTATTTGGAGCCCCATAAACGCAAATGAACTATGCTATAATGTCAAATTCAAAGTTTTTGACTCAATAGAACCATCAAAACATTCATCCTAGATTGTTTCGACTAAATGTGGGGCTCAAACCTACAGCTCCATTTTTCATATAATCCACCCAATAGCCTAAAACGAGTCCAAAAGTCTCAGGACCTAAACCAACGGTCTTCGTTGCCTAAACTAAATGTTTAGGAGTTATATCTTTGTCAGAATTCTCATCCGAGGTCATTTACTAGTAGTTCTGGTTTGAGACCAAATCCTAAACAATGAAAGCTCCAAAATAGATAAATCATCCTAAAACCGAAATGAATTATCCAGTAACTGAACAAATAGTTCTAGCAAGTCATAAATGACTTATTGCCATTGTGGGAAGGCTTAAAATGACAAAAACCCATGCAAATAAAGTGAATAGACTTGAGGGTCATTACTAAATCCACTAATAAAAGGATGTTCATCGATGAATGGCCAATGGATAGAAAGATAACAAAAGCTCAAACGAACATGGTACTGGGTCTGATGTTCCGAACATGACTTCCCAGATAACCTCCAAGACAAGACAACACTTTTAAGGGATTTACCATAGGTATCCCTTTTTTAACCAATTTCCATACCACACTTCTCAAACTACCAAAACTTAACCTAAACTACCAACTGGCCTTCAACTAAATCGAGGAAGGATGATGGACGCAAAGCCAAACCACAACTTACTGATACCACACTGATACCAGCACAACAAAGCAAGAACTCATCCAAGCCTAAGAAAATGCAAGGGCGTCAGCTATGCAACCATCTCAAATATCAAAATTTAATATTTTTTGCCTTTCCAAACCTGCTATTAACTCCAAACCAAGAGAAAAGTCACCTAAGACCAAACGGCAAAACTCCATCATACTAACCTCAAAGAACTGAAGCTGATCCACTGCAAATTCTTATTGGGAATCGTGAGGATAAACCTATAAGGCTTTATTTGGCACACAATTGCTGATAACCAAGGTCTCCAATCTAAATCAATGCTAGAACTGGTCCAAATAACCCTAAAAATTGATAGCCAAGAGTCTAAAGCACACACACTTACCATAGAATAATCTTCTCCAAGTTATCCCATCAATCAAGAATGAATCCATCCAAAATCCAACTCAAACATGCTACTCCTGCTGAGTAGATCACCAAAAATTTTGACAAAATTGAAAAATAAGGTCAGTTATATAAAACCATCACCAGGTGCCAATGGTCTACCATCTAAACAACTATCAACCACTACTAATCCAAACTGAAGAAGATCGAATAGGTAAACAAGGGATAGTCTTAGCCAGGCTTGATGATACCCCAACTGAGACAAACCTAAAATTGAAGGCCACATCCAAGCTCCATAATTCCAAGCTAAAATCTTGATGTCACGGCTAAATCACTTAATCTTAACTATGAAAACTACCTTACAAGTATAAGCACCCGCACTCCAAATCTATTATAACCCTCAAATTGTTCTTACAAGGCATCATATCCAAACTAAGCCCACAAGTCTAAAAAAAGGCCAAATATCCAATTGACCTTACTATCCAAATCAGTCATACCATTATTGTTATATGCCAGAGCCAAAACCAAAATGCAGATAAAGAATAAGGTCACAATTGAGGATAAATCACCAAACAAAAGCACTAACAATCAACTCCATATGTTATGGAGGGAATAAACTACCAAAGCATACCCAAGAATTCATCATGGTTTAAAACCATAGTAGTAATAGAACAAACTCGATTTACTCAGAGAAATACAACCCTAGACAGACACTAGTAAATCCAATATTTCATCTTAGCAATGAATACCCAATATAAACTTAAAAACAAGTCACAAGAAAGATCACCTATTTCTAACTCTCTTAACTCTACTAGAACAAGAAACTACTTTGTTGGAAAGAATGGAGTGCCCAACTCCCACTCTGATACTAAGATCAAAGATACCACTAGAAGGCAAACCCAACAAACCTAAAAGAAGAATCCAAGACCACTTGACATTAACATGAATACCAATATAGGTTAATAAACTAACCAACCTGAAAGAATAGGTCTAAAATAGGTCAACCGTGAAAATGGCCTATATAACCCAATCACCAACTCTAAATTCATAATGGAACCAAGGAGAGCTTACCTACCTTCTTCTTCATAGCCCACTCAACAGGGTATTTTGTAAGTTCCTAGATTTTTTTGTCATTGATGATAGTCTAGTGTAATTTAAGAGTGAGGTGGGTCATGCTAATCACCTCAGTGTGGTGTTGTAGACCTTGAAGGATCAGCACTTATATGCGAAATTCTCTAAATGTGAGTTTTGGCTAAACGTTGTAACTTTTCTTGGTCATATTATTTCTTGCGAGGGGATCACGATGGATCCACAAAGGTGGTGGTGGTTAAGAAGTGTCCTAGACCCATGACAACAACCAAAATTTGGAGCTACTTGGGTTTGGCTGGGTATTATAAGAGGTTTGTGGAAAGTTTCTTGATGATAGGTTCCCAATTAACTAAGTTGACTTAGAAGAAGGTAAAGTACTTTTGGTTTGATTCTTGTAAGTGTAGCTTCGAGAAGCTGAAGGATAATCTAACTTCGGCTTTGATTTTGACATTGCATAAAGGCAATGAGGTGTTTGTGATTTATGGTGATGTATCCCGAGTGGAACTTAGTTGTGTTTTGATGCAGCATGGGAAGGTGATTTCCCATGCTTTTGGGCAATTAAAGGTGCATGAGAGGAATTATCCTACTCATGATTTGGATCTTATAGCTGTAGTTTTGGCTTTGAAAATCTGGCAGCATTATTTGTATGGAGAGCACGTGGATATCTTTTCTTATCATAAAATTCTACAATTTGTATTCTGTCAAAAAGAGCTAAATCTTAGGCAGAGGATATGGTCGAATCTTCCCAAGGACTATGATATAAGTCTCCACTACCACCCAGGTAAAGCTAACATGATTGTTTATTTTCTTACCAAGTTGTTCATGAGGATTTTATCTTAGGTGGATTAGAAGACGTGGGAATTGGTGAAGGATATTCACCTCTTGGCTAGTCTTGGAGTTCATCTCTTGGAATCCAATGATGGTGGTGTGGTGGTACAGGATATGGATATGTCGCCTCTTGGTGTAGAGATCAAGGATAAGCAAATGCTAGTTCCCATCTTGATGGAGATTAAGAAAGATATTGGTGGGAAAAGGGTGTTGGGGTTTGAGATTAGTGATGATGGTACCTTGAGGTACCAAGGGAGGTTATGTGTTCTTGACGTTGATGGTTTGCAACAAAAGGTCTTGGCTTAGGCACATGAATTATGCTATGTTGTTCATCCCGATTAGACAAAAGTGTATCATGATCTCAAGGAGTTGTATTGGTGGAATAGTATGAAGAAGGATGTGGTTGATTTTGTGGCCAAGTGTATGGTGAGCTAACAAGTTAAAGTTGAGCACATGAGGCCTGGAGGGTTGTATCAGGAAATTGAGTTTCCTAAATGGAAATGGGAGATGATCAATATGGATTTTGTTGTCAGTCTTCCTTGATTTCATAAAAATTTTGACTCGATTTTGGTCATCATGGATAGGATGACAAAGTTCGCTCCCTTCTTGCTAGTAAGGACTAATATTTTGGCTGAGGACTATGCGCGGCTGTAGCTTTTAGAGATTTTAAAGCTACATGGGATACCTTTTTTGATTATCTCTGATCGTGGTACACAATTTTCATCTCATTTCTTGTGGTCTTTTCAGAAAGGGTTGGGGACTAAGGTTATTCTGAGTACTGCTTTCCATCCGCAGATTGATAGGCAAGCATAGAGGACTATTTATACATTAAAGGACATGCTCCGGGAATATGTGATTAATGATGATAGTGATAGTATTGAGCATCTACCTTTGGTAGAGTTTGCTTACAACAATAGCTATCATTATAGCATTGGAATGGCCCCTTTTGTGGCATTATATGGTAGGAGGTTTATATCTCCTATTGGGTGGTTTGAACTTGGTGAGGCAGATATGTTTGGTTTGAACTTGATTTATCAGGCTATGGAAAAGGTGAAGGTGATTTGTGAAAGGATTAAGGCGGCCCAAAGTTGCCTAAAGTCCTATGTGGACATAAGGCATAGAGACTTAGAGTCTGAGGTTGGGGATCAGAAGTTCCTAAGGGAATCTCCCATGAAAGGAGTGATGCAGTTTTGTAAAAAAGGGAATCTTAATCCTCGACATGTTGGTCGTTATATGGTTTTGTGGAGGGTTGGTGATGTGTCTTGTGAATTGGAGTTCCATTCTAGTTTGAGATCCATTCATCCAGTATTTCATGTCTTTATGTTGAGGAAGTGTCTTGGCGATCCTTCTTCGGTGGATCCTTTGGAAGGATTAGGTTTCTCGGATTCACTGTCTTATGAAGAGGTCCCAGTTTTGATATTGGATCGATAGTTTCATCGGTTATGAGCCAAGGATGTGGCCTCAATTAAGGTTCTACGGTGGAACCACAAGGTGGAAGAATCCACTTGAAAGCAGAAGAGAACATGGAGTACAAGTATCTGCATTTGTTTTTTAATCCGAATATTCATGCGGAAGGTATGTGTTCTTGATCACATCATTGTTTTCTAACTTGGTTAAAGGAAGGTTAATTTCCTTGCATCTTTGTTTTCTAACTTAGTTAAAGGTTGGAATGGATATGTTGGGGTGTAATTCGTGCATGTACTACCTTGTCCTTTGTTTAGGGAAGAATGATCTTAATGGGGGAGACTGTAACACCCTAAGTTCTGGTCCATCAAGATTTCCTCTAAAATATCTTATGGAATTCCATTGTATATGTGTGGCTCCCTAGTTATGGGGGTTTTAGCCACACATAATTAAAGAAAGGAATTCCATTGTATATTTCATAAACAATTCATAAATACTTATAAAGACACAAGAGATTGTTCCAAATCCTCAATTTATAGTGAATAAAATAAAATCCCAAGGTGTTAACTTGTTTCTCAGTGAATTCTACGTTATAATTGTCTTTCAATAACCAAAGATACCTAATCTAACCCTAAGCAGGGTATTTAAAGTCTCCCAAAAAGTGGGAATGCAAAATTTGAATAAAAGTTGTCGCATCATCAGTTGACAGCTAAACTGATGATCCATCGCTGAAGTGATGGTCCATCAGTCTAGCCGTCAATGTTTTTGGAGTTTGGGAAGATTCTATCCCAGTATCTTGACGGTCGAATTAACAGTCTGTCACAATCTTGATGGTCCATTACCCCATCCATCATTGGGGTCTTGGATTAAATTATTTCTGTTTAAGCTGACGGCCATAACGATAGTCCATCTGCCAAACCATCATTGTCTTTTAGTGTGTAATATATTCTTCTAGAGGTTTCCGGTTTATCAACACGGTGACGGTCGGTCAATTATTTCATCACATGTGATCAACGTCCACTTTTCCAAGTTGTTCATACTTTTGAGTCAATTTCCTGAGAACAAGTAAAACCTAGCATCAAATACTTCAATAGTTTCTTAAAAACATGAAATTATACCTTTAAAAGATGGAAAATGTTTCGTCAAATGCCGGAACATCAACGCCCTCAACATAAGACAATTGCTTGTCCTCAAGCAACTCAACACCACATCACATGTGTAATAAGAACAATGATTGGTAACACAGTTGTTGGACTACGTATTAAGCAACCACTTTATTTGTACTAACTCGTGAAATCTCAACACACAGGGGTCATGCGTGGCATTACTCTGAAATGTAACCTATACAGACTCATGGATGCAAAGTCTCACAGAATTAGTAATGACAAGTACAATTGAACTTGCCCTCGCATTTGAAGAAATCCTCCACACTTTCTCATTTTGCATATGAACTAACAAATAGAACTCTCACTCTCGCAAAGAAAGTTTCAAACAAAGAATATACACCCATAAGCTTGCCCTTATTATTTTATGCAGCATATGGTTGATAAGCAAGGATCAAAGCAGGACTTTTTATAGTTTGTAATAATGATTCGATAACAAGTGAGGAATGTTTTTGGGATAGTGACTTCGCACTCCTTGTCATTAATGTAACACAGCATGACTACTTATTTTTAGTTTCCTCCACAATATGTACTATTCTTCCTGTAGTCTTAAAACAACCCTAAGAATTTTATTTATTTATTTATTATTATTATTATTATTTATACAGTGGCTATATCATCCATCCTCAATTTATGTTGATGCTATCACTTGAGGCACACATTCCTAACAGATTAGGGCTGGACGAGACATATTTACATAACTCAAAATTATTTGCTTAGAGTTATTAAAATCCTAACAATATCCACCCTCAACTTAGGCATATTGCCTAAGTTGAGGTGCAGAATATCCAAGGAGGTATCATGGCCAAAATTAGATATCAATAATAAAAAAAAGTGAATAAGAATTGTGGAGGTTAAATAAATAAATAAAAATAAAGGCCCAAAAAGGGTTAAGAGGGAAAAATTACATATTTTTGGTAGGGCGTTTAAGGCTAAGTGGACTAAAATTAAAAAGAGGCCAATTATCCTATCTTATTTAATCAACCACAATGCTACAAAAATGAACTTGGCAAGTTCTTGCTATACGCACAATGTAAGAAATGTACCAAATTCTTAAACACATTGGCAATGAACTAGTACTCATATTACAAACTTTTGAACATGCATCAACATGATTATGTTGCTCTATCCCAACACTGTAGTGCCAATCATAGATTCACAATGTTTGATCATCCCAAAGTACGCATATTAAGTGAAGAAAAGAAACCTTTTCATTAATCTCAGGTTCATAGCTTTTCTACTACATCATTATTCTTCAACATAGATGATAGGAAATTAACACTAAATAAAAGAACAGAAATGAAAGAACAAACATATTTATAATCATAGAATTACACAAAAGAAAAATCCTAAACATGTCGGGTCTACTAGATAGAACACGAGGGAAAAAAACAGGCAACAAAAACCCCCGTGGTGAACTACTCTATATAATAAGTACCCTACCCCTACTAAATAAAAATGGATTATCCTCAATGAATCCAAAATAAAGTACAAGGGAGAAGAATACTTGAATAGCCCTTAGGATTGTGAGTCAGTTGGGTCAGATGAGGCTTTCTTAGCCTAGGGTATAGCCCTAGCAACCCCTTTGATATTTGGGGTGCTTAACATAGTTTCCTGCTTAGTGATAGGTGTATGAATAGGCATCGGATCTAGTATGCCACTTCCTCGAGCTAGTAGACACCCTAGTTGCTTCATCTGCAACTTTCTTCCATCTCTTTTCTTCATCTGTCTTTGATCTTTTTAGAGATTTTCTTAAATTTTTTTGCGCTGGTGTCTCATCTCTACAAGTTTTCTTCATTTTTGATCTTACATCACCACTTTTACCAATCTTTTTACCTTTACCCTTAAGTGTCCTGCCCATGAGGTATACAAGGCCTTTTTTTAAATCACTCACCACCAATACGGGATTAAATGTACTTGGTGGTTGTTGCTTCTTCAATTAAGCAATATCATCATGTTCTTGCTTAAATTCGGCCATAAACCTTGCAAAATCTAGAATTGACAGCTCTCTCAACCTGTTGTTCACTCTCTCCCCCATATCATCCATCATTTCATACAAGTTCTCATATGGTTTGACAAATTCAGCCATAATTCTATCTACAAAAGGCTTGAATTCATTCAACCAAGCATTCAATTGTCTCTTAAATTTCTTTTGAGCTTTCACCATCTTTATAAAATTCTCCTGGGTCAACCTGTACTCCAAATATCTCGGTGGTATAGAAGTAATGTTTGATCTTTCTCCTACCTGAGGCACAAATTCCAGACCTATAGAAGTACCTCGTGGAACATAAGTGACTATAGGAAACGGCATACTAGAAGGCACATGTGAAGTCTCTGGAGTGGGTGCAGTCTGTGCCTCATATGTTGGTGGCTTATAGACTCACATCTTGAATTTGGAATCATCTTTTGTTGCTCAATGTCTTGCCTTCTAAATGCTCGGACTTTATTATCCACTTCTACGCATATTTTCTTACCTACATAGCTCTATGATTAAACACGGAAATGGTAATGCACTTGTCATCTTATGTGCATGAACAAAAATTTCATCAGCAATTATTTGTCCAAAGTCGATCTTCAACACCTCAATCATACTGGCCACCAATACTACTCTTTGGTTATCCAGGTTAGTATCTCTTCTAGTAGGAATAAGCCTCAATCTAACTATGGCCTACCAAAAATTTTTCGTAAACCTTTGGGACAACTTTGCAATCCACTCATTACCCTGAAGCAAAATTGGGTTACCATTGTTTATAATGATTCTAGCCAACCACGGTCTTTGGCTATTTGTTGTAGTCATATGATGCTCTAATTCTAGTTTGATAGCTGGTGCCACATAATCTGGAACAAATAACATCATATTGATTATGCATTAAGAAATATCAATTATCATCCTTCCCACAAGAAGCTGTGTTCTATTCCTCATATCTCTGATTTTGGAGCCTTTGGAACAATCCTTCTCCAATAATGCCATGTAATTAGCAAAGAATTCCTAAACCAGATTTGGATAATATGAACCTGGAGGACTGCTCAAAAATTCTAGCTCATATTCATTGAACCTCTTTTCCAACTTGGGGTATTCATGAAGATCATTTGTGACTATTCGATATTCTACTTCAATGGGCCTCTTCATGGGTCTATTCTGAGTAGGATAGAGTCCATCATAGAAATTCTTCTTTGCACCCTTAACCTTCCATCTGATTTATTTCACGTACCTCTGGGTCTTTAATTCAGATAACATCTACCTCTTTATGTTCTGATACACCGATTGGGTCAGGGTTTGAAGTGTTAACATCTTCCTCTTCAGGGCTAGAACTCGTACTGCTACAGCTATCACCTTCACTGTCCCCATCCAACTAGGAGATTGATTTTTTTTCACTTTTGTGAGTGTTGAAGGTTGGTGATTTATTATCCCTTTCTTGCTCACCTCGGCCCCTTGAAGTGGTGGTATCTTGAGTTTGTTGGGATTTCCAACCACCTCTCCTTGATGGTAGATTTTGAGTCATAGCACCTGAAGATGGAAAATAAAATCAAAACACCCAATTAATGGAGTTAACAAGTCATAATAACAAAGAAGAATGGGTACTATTTTGGGGGTGATGGTCAGGCTGATGGTCTGTTGCCTTATTCGACGTATCATAGTGAAATAATTAGTGGGCCATTGAAGGTCAGGCAGACGGTCTGTTAGGTGACTGACGATCTGTCACCTTTTCCATTGTCCCTTAACAGAACATATTCAAAGTTTACAATTGGTGATAACTATTATGACGGGCCGTCGCAAGGTTAACGATCAGTCACTTTAGCCGTCAGGCATTCTCTTTTCAGTTTCATGCCCCTTTGCAGCATTTTTTTGAACACCTAACTAGCCTACACTTTGTATTCTAAAATTGTATCTAAAAAGATTACTTTCAAACCATTTTAAAGCTTCATAATGCAGGTTACTCAAACTTTAACCCAACAAGGTCATACCAGTATTCGATACCCACTTATATTTAAAAACACTTCCTATAGAACATTCATATTCGAACAAATACATTTCTTTCTTATATATTTATCATGTTAACAAGAAGAAGAAATTTGAGTCATACCTTTTTCTCAATAATTTCTTCACACTTCGAAGAACATAGAAAACTTGAACAACTATAGCCTTGATGCTTTAAAGAGTAAGAGTCTAAAGTGTTTGTCTGACAAAAATAGAAGAGATAGATGGTAGTTTAAATAGGGGAGTAAGGAAATTGAAGAGTCCTCTGAGAAGATGGATTTAATTTAACGAGAATGAATGTGCAGGAGTTTTAAATGTTTTAGGAGTTGGAGAGACAAGATCATGCGTGTAACTGATTCACTTTATCCATTTAAAATAATTTTTGATTGGCTAAAAAACCCATTTGGGCTCAACTTGCACTGACCCTTTTATTTCAAGCCCAAAGTTTTATGATGATCTTACTGACGATTCATCGATGGACTGAAGACCCGTTGGTAAGACATCGCAACTTACCAGAACCACATATCATCCATCCCAAGTTGATGGTCTATCACTGATGTCATGGTCTATCACACTTCCCATCACACCTTAAAAGAATGTCACTTTAATGTGCCGAGGTCTTGATGGCAATTATGACAATCCATCAGAAGGTTGATGGTCCATTAGACACTCCATCACCTCTTAACGGATTGTCTTAATTCCTTCTCCCTGAAGCACAAATCCTGCTTACTTAACAACCAAATTAATTCTACAAGAACAAAAAATCTTAACTAAATACTAATACAATACATTGTGAGTTGCCTCCCACTAGCGTCTAATATTGCAGCACAACACAATTTTCTTGATTACTCAGACTTCATCAAGATAAACTGTACTCAACTATTTCACTGAGTCTATTGGACCAATGTACTATTTGACTCATTGCCTATTCACTTTAAAAACACTCCTATTTTTATTCTCCAACTCAACTAGTCCAGATGAAAAGACTTGAGTAATTTTGAAAGGCTAAGACCATTACGATTTTAGTTTACCAGGAAAAATCTTAATCCTTGAGTTGAAGAGCAACACCTAATCACCAATCTAAAAGTCCCTCTTTTAATTATTTGGTCGTGATATTTCTTTATTATTTCCTTAAACAAATCATCTCTTTCATATGCGCAGAGATCAAACATATCCATCTTATTGAGCTGCTCTGATATCAAGTCAGTTGCCTCTTTCCAATCCATGTTCAACCTTTTAAGTGACCATAACACTTTATGTTAAAGTTTAATAGGTAGACGACATGCTTTTCCAAAAATGAGTTGATATAGGGACATTTCTATAGGTGTTTTTGAAGACATTCGGTACACCCAAAGAGCATCATCAAGCTTCTTTAACCAGTCACTTCTATTGGCATTTAGAGTATTATCCAGAATAGATTTGATTTCTCTGTTCAAAACCTCTACTTTCCCACTAGTTTGTGGGTGGTTAGAAGTGACCACTTGTGTTTTTTCACCCCATACTTTAATAAATCAGCTAAAAAAAAGTTATTGTTGAAGTCTGATCCCCCATCGCTTATGATCGTTCGTGGAACTCCATAGCATGTGAAGATATTCTTCTTCAAGAATGCAACTACACTTTATCCTTTGTTATCTACTAAGGAAGTAGCTTTGACCTACTTTGACACGTAGTCCACCGCAACCAAGATGTATTTGTGGCCGTGAGAACTTACAAATTGACCCATGAAGTCTATGCCCCACATGTTAAATAATTCTACCTCTAACATCTTCGTCATTGGAATTTCGTGATGCTTGGAGATTGAACCTTGCCTTTGACATTGATCACATTTCTTAACAAAGTCAAAAGCATCCTTATGCAGTGACGACCATTAATAACCACTTTGCAGAACCTTTCTAGTAGTGTGATCACCAGCATGGTGTCCCCCAACTTGGGATGCATGGCAAGCCTTCAAAATGCTCTACATGTCAACCTCTGGTATGAATATTCTAATGATGTGTCCGTACAACGTCTTAACAAGTAGGGCTCATCCCAGAAGTACCTAGTAGAATCATAGAGAAACTTCTTCTTCTGATGGAATGACAGGTTATTTGAAATAATGTCGCTAACAAAAAAATTAGCAAAATAAGCATACCAAGTTATCAAATCAAGATCAGTAGCTAGAATATTTTCATCCAAAAAAGAATCATCAATCTCAAGTTTCTCCATAGTGGACTGGTCATTCTCTAATCTGGACAAGTGGTCGGCTACATGATTTTCACAAACCTTTCGATCTTTGACTTTGAATTCAAACTCCTACAACAAAAGCATCCATATGATAAGTCTCGGTTTGGCATCTTTCTTTGCCATTAAGTATCTTAGTGTGGCATGGTCAGTGTGGACCACTACTTTGGTCCCCAATAGATAAGCCCAAACCTTCTAAAATGCAAATACAACAGCTAAGAATTCTTGGTCTGTGACCTTGTAATTCTTTTGCGCCCTATTTAACGCCTTCCTAGCATAATATATGGAATGAAACAACTTCTCATTCTTCTACCGTGGACATTCCGATGTGCTACACCACTCTCATCACATATTATTTCAAACAACTTAGACAAATCTGGACTAATAATGACAAGTGCAGCAACCAACTTCTCTTTAAAGCATTGGAATGCCTTCATACAGTTATTATCAAACTCAAACTTGCTCTTCTTTTCCAACCACTTGCAAAGTGGCTTTGAAATTTTAGAAAAATATTTAATGAACCTTCGATAGAAACCATCATGGCCAAGAAAACTAGGAACTCCTTTAACAAAGATAGGAGGAGGTAGTTTTTCAATAACTTCTATCTTAGCTCTGTCAGCCTCAATTCCTTTTTCTGACATTCTGTATCCTAACACTATGCTCTAATTCACCATGAAGTGGAACTTCTCCTAATTTAGGACAAAGTTAAATTCCTCACATTGCTGTAAATCCTTCCCTAAATTCACCAAACACAAATCAAAGGAATCACCTACTACAGAAAAGTAATTCATGAACACTTCCAAAGTATCCTCCATCATATCTGAAAATATCAACATCATACACCTTTGGAATATAGCAGATGAATCTCACAATCCAAATAAGAATCACTTGAATGTGAAAGCTCCATAGGGGCAAGTGAAAGTTATTTTCTCTTGATCTTCATGAGAAATCGATATTTGATTGTATCCTAAGTAACCATCGAGAAAATAGTACCAACCCCTTCCTGCCAACCGATGAAGAATTTTTTCCATGAAGGTCATTGGGAAATGATCTTTTTAACGTCCAATAATTTAGCTTCCTATAGTTCATACAGACTCGCTAAGAAATCAACGTTCTGAGTGGAGTTAGCTCAATCATCTCATTCGCTACAACTGCCATGCCTTCTTTTTTAGACACGCACTGCACAAGGCTCACCCACTTATTGTCAGATATTGGATAAACTAACCCAGTTTCAAGCCATTTTAACTACTTCTTGTATCGATGTATTTAACCTTCACTGATGTTCAATCATAGGCATGTATTATTTCTCTGATAGGATCTTATATGTTCAAATATTAGATGGAATGCCTATGATATAATTAATAGTCCACCTAATAACTTTCTTGTAGTGTCTTACTATAGAAATAAGAGCCTCGACTTGATGCTCGACCAAATCCGCTGCAATAATAAATGGTAAAGTGATTTTATCACCTAGAAACACATACCACAAATGGCGTGGAAACTTCTTCAACTCCAACACTGGTGGCTCTTAAATAGAAAGCTTAGCAGGTGGTGTTGGATGATTTTTTAAGTCCAAATCCAGCTTCTTAGGGGCATAAGAGTACGACCCCATTTTAGTCAATGCACATATAGTCTCATCGTACTCATCAATTCCTTCACTAAAAAATTCATCAATACTGTAGCCAAGGTCTCCACAACAAACCTTTCCTCAACTGGTACTTATCGCTCATCTTTATAGAACACATCAATAACTAAAACAACAATTATCTTTTTTTGTTGCTTCGTAGATTGGCATACATCAAACGGACATCTTCATCATTTTGTGTAAATTTTAGCTCATTGAAATCCAAATCAATTTGTATATCCTAGTCAATAGGAATGGTCTACCCAAGATTATGAGTACTTCAAAATCCACATCACAGTCCAAAATTACAAAGTCCACTTGGAATATAAATCTAGCCATCTTAATAAGAACACTATATAGAATTCCCACCGGTTGTTTGACCGACCTGTCAGCCATCAGAATTTTCATATTAGCAGGCGTTGGATCTCCCAAAACCAACTATTTAAAAACTGTCAATGGCATGAGGTTAATGCTTTCTTCAAGGTCGCTAAGGGCATTTGCGAAGTTAAATAATCTAATAGTACATGGGACAATAAATACTCCTGGATCAGATTTCTTTTGCAATAGTGATCTCATAGCAATAGCGCTACAATAATGAAGATTATCCACCGATTCATAGCTCATAGTCCTTTTCTTTCTCACAAGGTTTTTCATGAACTTAGCATATCCCGGTATCTTCTCTAGTGCCTCAAGTAAGGGCACATTCACTATCAACTGCTTCAACATAGCCATGAATTTGCTAAACTTAGTTTTATTTGACTTCTTCTACAATATATGCGGAAATGGAGGTGGTATCTTTGGTATTCTTGTTGCGGTGGCCTCTACCTCCTTTCGTTTTTCTTTCTCCACATCATTAGTTTGCTTTTGTACAAATGGATCTTTCATATTTTCCAGATTTTTAGACTCCACTATATGTTTATCATCTATTTCCTCTTCTAACTCAACTGCATCACTTGGAATGGATGTGCTTAAGTAAGGGCCAGGTAATATTTTACCACTTCTATTGGTAATATCCATACAAAAACTATTATTCCTCGAGTTATATACTATGTCACTTAGAAATGTCCCACTCTTCCTTTAATTGAATATTTCCAACAATTGGTTCATCTGTTTCTCCAATTACTTAATAGATGTAGAATGTGAGTCAATTAATTGACTCATAGATGACAAATCACTCTTTATCTCCCTTACTCCAGCATCAGTTGACTCCATAACTTTTAACAACTTAGCTATCATATCCTCTATCGATATCTTCCTAGAATTCTTTTATTCATTGTAAGGAATCCCCATTGATATATACAAACCACTCTAATCAATCTTATTCTTTAATCTTCCTTGGTCATGATCTCTATAATAGCCTTGTCGTAATAATTCCAACCTTGATTTCCCTGGACATTGCCTTGAAATCCCCCTAATTATTCAAAAAGTCCTCCTCCTCAGAATCTAATTCAGCTCTCCTACTATGTGACCTCATAGCTTTTACCTTTTCCAACTTCCCTGATAGCAAGTGTTTTATGAGCAAATCCATATGTGTCTTCATATGAGCCATATCTTTATCACACTCCTTTTCTCTCCTATGTTTTTCTACTGACATACCACTAGAGTAAGTATTGTTTGCTACCTCAAAATCCCTGGTATGTTAATCTCCACTTGTCTTAGTCCTTTTATCTAACATCTCTGCATCCTCAATGAAAGTAAGCTCCATAAAAGATCCTCCTCTGTATTATCTACCATTTACTTTGTAATAGAATTCAAAGCCCTATAGAATATTTCAATCAGATGCTCATCAATCATCTTATGATTTAGGCATTACATCACCTTCTTTTTAAATCTTATCCATGTCTCATGAAGGGCTTTGTTTGGTAATGGTATGAAGTTACTAATCTCATCCCTCAGCTATAATATTCTGGAAGGAAGAAAGAACCTTTCTAGGAAAGTTCCTTTTAATTACCTCCAGTCTGTTATAGAATTGGGTGCTAACTCATTCAACTACAGGGTTTCCCCCCTCCCTAGATAGAGACAATAAGAATAGCCTCAGATGGATTGCATTTTTCCATACTCCAGGATTATCAAGGGACTTGAAAATGTTAATAAAGTTCACCAGGTGCATATTCGGATCATCCCCTGGTAGTCCACCAAATAACCCCTTAAGATTTATCAATTGGATCATTGTACTTGTGATATTAAAATTTACTCCCAGTTTTAATGGCAGTAGAATAATAACTCCTGTAGCACCAGCTTTATCCCAATCAGAGTCATCATCATCATCCAAATCAAACTGCACAACAAGTTGTTGACGGTTTTCTATCCCTCTAACTAATCAATTTTGATTTTCTAGTACAGCTACATTCTCTGAATGTGTCCTATTCACAATATCAATCAAGTCATTATCTCTAAGGTAATCATCATCTACATTAGCCACAAGACCAAGGTTATCTGCATTATGTTGATTGACTTGTGCATTATCCAAAGAGGCTAATCTTTCAGCTACTTGCTGTTAAGCCATGCTCCTAATTCGTTGGGGCTTCGGGTTGAAAGGTAATAATTGCCTTCCTGACCTTCTGGTTTCTGGCATACATAACAAAAATACTATAATGATTAAAAAAAGTAAAATTAGGAAACTTTACCAATAGTTATTTAATGCTCATATACTTAATTGATAACTGTATTCCCCGGCAACGGCGCTAAAATTTGATAATGCCCAAATAACAAACCTCCTAAAATAGTGTAAGCAATCATTACCAAATATTTAACCCAACTATCTTGGGGTCAAATCCCACAGGGAATATGGGTTAACTAAATCTTATGATTATTAATTAACTATTAATCAAATGTTTTAGGAAATAAAGAGGGTTTATATTATAAACAAAGATTATTCAGAAATTAACTCAGTGTATGAGCTAGTGATTAATTTGCAAAGTAAAATCTATGAGATTTAGTAAACCAGGATTATGGTCACCAAGGTGTTTCAACAATAAGAGTTGTGGGCTACCTCAAATCCCTATTTAACAAATCCAATTGCAAGGCTAACTGTGCAATAAAATCCATCTAATTGTTTCTCAACCCTAAAAAATGGTTACACTTTAATTCTTTCAAACCTAAGGAGTGGATTAGATTAATCGATTAAATCCTCAAGAGGTTGATCCAATTAAGGCATAAACCGTGAAATCAAAGGTTAATTGCTCTGATTTTCTGGTAACTCTTCTCTTTTCCTGACACTAACTTTTTTGCTCGAACAAGAGGTGTCTATGGACTCATCCTTCTAGTTTGCATCCAAGAAGGATCGTTAGACTGAAGAAAAGGTTATACAATTGAATTTTTCTACGTAATTTGATCATTCCCACAACCCTAACAATGAATCACACTAAGGCTCCTATAACCCTAGTTATGGGAGTTTTAGCAACAAATAATTAAAGAAAGGAATTACATTATATACTTCATAAACAATTAAGAAATACGTACAAAGATACAAGAAATTATTCCAAATCCTCAATTAATAGTAATGAAATCCCAAGGTACTAACTTGTTTCTCAATGTATTCTACGTTACAATTGTATTTCAATAACAAAAGATACCTAATCTAACCCCAAGATGGGTATTTATAGGCTCTTAGAAAGTGGGAATTTTAAAATTCAAATAAAAGCTACCACATCATCAGTTGATGGCCAAACTGATAGCTCATCACTGAAGTGATGATCCATCGGTCAGGACGCCAATGTTTCGAGAGTTTGGGCAGATTTGTCCCGGTATCCTAACGGTCTATCGCAATCATGATGATCCATCACCCTGTCTATTAGTGGGGTCTTGGATTCCATTATTTTGATTTAAGGCTAATGGCCACAATGACGTTCCATCATAAGACTGACAGTCTCTTAGTCAGACCATCACTGTCTTCCAGTGTCTACTCTATTTTTCTTGAGGTTGACGGTCCAATGACATGGTGATGGTTTGTCAATTATTCTATCACATGTTATCAGTGTCTACTTTTACAAGTTGTTCCTACTTCTTAGTCAATTTCCTAAGAACAAGTAAGACCTGGCATCAAATACTTCAATAGTTGCTTAAAAACATGAAATTATCCCTTGTAAAGGGTGCAAAATGTTCCATCAAATGCTGAAACACCTGCATGTAGAACCGATAAGTTGTGTACCTCCTGCAATCTTTTGGACGAGCAGGAGAATTTCACCTTTTACCTATTAAGTCTCAATGTGTTGCGTTACTAACCCTTATCCTGGTCCTAGTTAACTATCACCTTTTGAGTCTCAAGTTGTTATATGAAGGCTAATAGTCATTAATATATACCATTATGTTACAACAGATCAGTAATTAACTCCCCAAATTACTGTTGTCTTTATCGTTTCCTAGCTACTACCCCTTTGTTATAGCAAGTAGTAATATTTAGGTGGGGTCCTAATGTGTGCTCCTATTAATAAATCACTCATATCGAATATAATGCAATGTATTCCATAGGTGTTACTTTTCTCTCAACAATCACACATCACTTACTTCATTAATTTGTTGGGGTTTCCAACACCCTAGCTATAGCTTTTAGCCGCTCATGATTATGTACAAATCAATAGCGATCATATTGGAAAGCAAATATGAAATCACAATGATAATATGTAAGATAAACCACAACCATAAAATGAAAAATCAATCAAAGTCAATACAAGGGAATCCCAAGATCAAAGATGAATCTTGAAATCAAAATATGATTTTAAGTGTTAAAAGTGTTGCCTCTCGTATATCTCATATATATCTGATTAAAGTACATAAAAGGTATTTATAGTAGAAGAGAAAACCCTAAAAATAAAGCCCAAACAAAATAGGAGAAAACTAGGTTGGAGGCCACCTACTCTCTACACTTGCGGTCTGACAGGTTGCAGGTACTACCTGCGGCCCAAATATAGGGCACAGGTAGCAGGAGCAAAAAATCTACAATGTTCAGCTCTCGAGATTTTAACTTTCGGGCACCTGCTTTGTATACATGTGGTTTGTAGGTCCTTCTTGAAGCCACATGTTGACTTTGCAGGTGTCGGGGCTCAGTTTTTTAGCTTTTTTTTACTCTTGAACTGCTTTGATCATGATCAAGATGGAAAACATCCGAATAATTCATAATTTATCCAAAAGTAACAAAAAATGCCTTTTTCACCATTTTCCTGAACTTATTACTTAAAACTTGGTTTCCTGCAAAACATACCCAAAATAGATCAAAATCTAACAAAAAGCCCTCAGAAACTTGCATATTTTCCTCGTCAAAAGTGCAATATTTCTATTGTACATAAACACCCTCAACTTAGAATAATTTTATGTCCTCTGGCAACAAAAACACAATAAACAAAAAAAATGCTTAATCAAGAGAATCAAAGATATTCAAGGCAGTCAGTCATCAGATTTAGTTCAAATCACATCACTCCCTCCTATAACTATTTTCAAAACAAACTGCGTATGAACTTGAAGAACAACAATGTGACACACTGGGATCAAGGTTTGGTAATTACATTAGCAATATACAACCACTCATATGTACAAATTACACTACCCTAAACGAGAAAATAGCTAGCAATATGACTCAACTGCCCTCACAAAAAAGATGTACCACTCACTCATATGAGGTAGTTCATGTCAATACAGGGATAATTAAGTGACACTAACACTCAACAAAGGTGTTCCAGTCAAAGCATGTTAAATACCATAGGTTTGCCCTTATTTTCTTTATGTTAGCATTCAGATAGTTAAGTTAGGATCACTAGAGGACTTTTCTCTATTTTTAATGTAGGCTTGGGGTTGGTATGATAAGTATGGACATTTAAACTGACTAAGCCTCCTTGGTACTACACTAACTTTGGGGTCGCACTTACTAGCCAATTTTTTTATTACCCTTCTTTCTCTCTTTTATTCTGTTATTGAACATTCAGGTTTGGTGTGGTTTTTTATTCTTTCTTTTTTACTTTTTCACAATTTTTTCTCTTTTTTTCCACTACCACACCCAACCCTACTAACTATTTCTCTTATTTTAGCCTTTTTCATACTCATTTACCCTATGCACCACTATGATAGCGCCCTCAACTTATGCTTTTTACTTGTATTGAGGTGCACAATGTCCAAGAAAGACCAGGGCCAAGACATGTTCATTGTAATATAAATGGAAAGGTGGAAGGTGTAACAATTAAAATAGGCTATCAGGCTAGAAACAGGGATCAAAGGATAAAATCTGCATATGAAAGGTCATTTAGGCAAAAAGTGAACTAGAATCAAAATGGCCTATGATCCTTTTGTAACTAACTATCCTTCACACTAGGCAAGACTAACCAGACAAGTTTTAAATTAATCATACAAGGGGAACTAGGTAGTATCTCACACACATATGGCACATAGTAAATATTACCAAGTACTACCTACCATGTTCATGTAATTGGTAGAAAATGATTATCATGTCCCTTATTCTAATGCCATAACAATATACATAGATTTCACATATATATACACATCAACCCAGTTCAAAATCAAAAAAAAATTAGAGGGTTATCAAAATTTAGTCAAAATTAGATCATTTCCCTAAATACTCAAAATCTCCTAATAGCACAAAAACAACACAATACGAAGAAAAACACAATACAAGACACAATTATCCTAGATATGCTGGTTTTACAATCATATAGCGGCCGACAAGAATAGAAATATGACAAAAAAAAACTGTGGTGGCATGACATGCCCATCCCCACCTAAAAATTGTGCACTGTCCTTAATGAACTAAAACAAAACAAAACATAGCTAAGTGAGAACATACTAGGGATGCACTGAAGCACCCGAGTCAGGAGCTTTCTCAGATGGGGCCATGAAAGCTAGCAGAGGCAGTGGTAGTGGTGGTGTACTACTAGATTTTACACACACTGCTATAGCATCACTCCTCTGCCTATCTATGAATGCAGTCTCTAAAGAATTATATCTGGCCTTTATAAGGGCCTCCTCCTCTTTCATAATAGGATCCTACAAATTGATCAAGTGACCGCTGTTGGTCCCAACTACTAGGACCTCCTAATCATCCTCCACAAAGAATTCAAACTGTCATGGTGCATACGGAGGTGATATCTAGACTATAAGGGGTATTATAAAGGGAGTAGTTACAACACGGCTCTTTGTAAGAGAGTGTACCTCTACTCGTAGGCTATCAAAATCCTCTCTCAGCTAAATTAAATTTGGCGTACTTATATTTGTATATCAAGATGTAACTCCTCTCTCTAGATCATCAATCTACATTTAAAACTTGACACATTACTCTAATAGTGCGACTCTCTGAGTAGCCTCTCATCTAGCCTCGGCCTGCTCAAATATCATCCTGGCCCCTGATCTCATCTACCCTAAGAGGGTAGTTATGTCGGTCTCAACAACCTTCAATCGAGTGGCTATATCTCTATGGATCTCCACTAGGATCTATAAAATCTCACTGGATATAGTGATTATACCTATCGTAGGAGCTGTAGTGCATAGGTGAGAAGGCTCTATTGATGCACCCACAGGCTTTGAGGTTAAACTTGGGGCTGATGTAGAAGTAGCCTATATCCGCTCACACTAAGTACTTGAATCTGGAGCATCTCTATGCTTCCCTATCTCCATGTTTGAACCAACACCCTCATTATCTATATATTCTTTATCAAGCTTTGTAGAAATTAATGGCCCTTCAAACTGGTCCTGTGGTACTGCTACCCGCTGTCTAGATCTCTTAGAAGTGTATAGACATGCCAGACCCTTCATGGTCTTTATCTGCATAGTCGCCGTGACAGTCACTCTCTCATTAATACCTGGTAACTCAAGTACACCTACCTCATCGTATAGCCTTCAAATTAAATAAGAAAATGGCAGGTTAGTCAGCTCACCAAAATCTCTATCAAATAGCTCATGCCTAAGGATGGCAGCAAAATCAATATCATAACCAGCCATCAAGAAAGAAACCAATGCAACTTCTTTCTATGTTAATATATTATCTGAGGCAGTAGGAAGCAGGTAGTAAGGAATAAGTACTTACAAAAATCTAGCTTCTAGTGCCAACAAGCCCTTCTTGATCCTAGTTGAACCCTCAATACATAGGTCCTCCTTACCCTGTGGTGTAATGTAACCGTCTATCAACCTAGCTATCTCAACCCTCTCAGCTCTTTGCTCAGCATCCCGCATAATATAACAATCTCTTGTGATCCTTAATCTGTGGATGCACTAGGCTGTAGATGCAGGTGTAATATAAGTCAAACATGACTCTATAGATAGTCTTCTATCTAATATCAACTCTAACCCCTCTAACTAGTGTGCGATTATGTTATGGCTATCATGCCAATATGATTAGGCCAGCATAATGGTGCATGAGGAGGACTATAATGGCTTTATAAGATGTATAAAACTCTTGCACCATAGTTAGTTTGTAAGAACCGAGTAGCCTAGTTATCTACCCAATCTGATACCTTTCAAATACTACCATAAATTTTGGTAACTGCTCTAGTACCAATTTGTCAACCTGATTCTCCTCATAGATACAATATGTTGTCCTTTATAGCTCCCAAACATGACTGTTAATATATTATATCTCACGCATCCCAGCTATACACCACCTCAGATATCCCTCCTTAGGAGGTGCATCAGGGCAGGTGTGAGTGTTTGCTCTGACTGTGCATTATGGGAAGCTTTTGTTGTATCCTCTTTAGACTGGGGTATTACTGATGACTACTCATGCTTAACCTCCTCAGAAGAATCTTGGGACCCCTCCTTAGCCTAGGGGTCCTCAACATCAGCATATGGGGTAAGCTCAAACTCTATCTCTTCATCATCATCATCATTATTAGGTGGAGGAGTATGTGGGGGTGATATCCTCGAGGACTTTATCCTCTCCAAGGATGCGGCTAACAAAGCAACCTGGCAAGTCTGTCCTCGTGTGACTCTGTGTGTCACTACAAAGACAACATCAATATGACGTTGTCTTGAATACTCCTCTACCAAACTGCTAAGATTAGTAGACATTGCATGTCTCCTTGAAGTACTAGCAACTTTGTTCTTCACTATTTTAGGTATCATGTCTACCTGAAAAACCAAATATTAGTTTCCAACAAAAGTGAAGGATAGTGAAAGTTGAAGAAAAAGTTAAAATTAGAAACGTTTGAGTTTATCCTGACTTTCCACACCCCTATAACCTATTTGAAACCCCAACAAGTCCCATGTACACACACTAATCAAAAACGATAACTTTCAAAGTAAAACAACAAGTTCAACTCATGACATTACTTTTGTTCATTCAAGTTCAACTTCCTATTAGGGCGTAAATTTATAATTTTTACTCGAAACAAGGCCCTACGTTATGATTTTAGGCTATTTTAAGGATCCCTCATACAAGCATCATATTTTCAATATATTTAGCAATGCATTACATATATAAAATTGTTCAAACAATGGATAAAACATTAAATCACCATTAGGAGCTAAGAAACTTACCTCTTATATGAAAATTTGAAAGAGAATACTAAAGAACTCAAGCAAAACCAAGACTAAAAAGTGTGTCTAATGTGTATGGACAAGTTGGTATCCTAAAAAAGTGATAATTTCACCTTTTTATAAGTATGGGGTTCATTTATGTTTATGGTGGGATGTTTGAATTGAAAGAGAAAACTGAAGTTTTAAGGATTATAATGAGATAGAATGAGGGTTAGAATGTTTTTATATAGGTGGGGGTTGTAATAGGTTATATCTAAATATTGGTTGGCCCAAAATTTTAAATAAAACATGGGCCCAAAAAATGACCTGGTCACGGCATCAACCCGTGCCCTGTACCCGGAGTCGGGTCCTGGGTGCAGGTAGTACCGACGGCTCGCAAGTACTGGGCGCAGATGCTGAGTCAAAATTTTTGGCCCACTTTTATGCAACCCAGACTTGGTGTATTGATATTTTCTTACCTTCTTAATGTCCTGCAACCTAAGTTTTAGGTTCCAAAAGTGAAATTAGGTGGCAAATTCCACAACTTACCATTTTTCATCCTCAAAATATCAAATTTTCAATTTTCTACTCAACTTACCATGGAAGACTTGTGACCATAATGGGTTGATCACTCAATCCCAAACCTTGAAATTGATGAATGTAACAATGTTTACTATATTTTAAGTAAGTTCAAAAAGCTTAAGAACCTACAAAAACAAAAAAAAAAAATATATAAACATTAAAATATAGCAAGTTGCCTCCAATTCAGTGCTTGATTTAATGTCGCAGCATGGCATAGCTATGTTAGTTTCTCAAACTTCACCAACAATCTCATAGGTAGCATCCCATGTAGTTCTTGATTTAACATAGCAGCACAATGCAGGTATCTTAACCATCCAGAATTCATCAAGATACCCATGGAAAATCCTCCAAGATAATCAAAATTATCAATCACCGGGACTACCCTCGTATTGGTTGGATGCTTCATTGACTTTTGCATGTTGAATATTGTCTCCTTACCGTTGACTCAAAATTTTAGCTCACCCTTCTCCATGTCTACCATAGCTCTGACTTTGGCCATGAATGGTTTTTCAAAAATAATGGGCATCTGGATGTCAACCTCACAATCCAAGATGACAAAGTCAACCAAGAAAATTAATTTATCCACCCTAATAATCACATCATACAAGATTCACATTGGCTTCTTCACTGTACGGTCAATTGGCAATAGATGCATTGAAGTCGATTCTGGAGGGTTCAAGCCTAGTTGCTTAATGATGGCCAATGGCATCAAACTAATGTTGGTCCCTAAATCACACATGGCTCAGGAAAATCTGGATTACAATAGTGCATCGTATAGTGAATGCCCTGGGGTCACATTTTTTTTGTGCTAAGGACCTAGTCATGACTGCACTGCAATAGTATATTCCCTAAACATCCTCAAGCATTACTCCTTTCTTCCTTGTTCCTAATTTTTTCATGAACCTAGCATATCTAGGCATCTACTCTAATGCCTTAAGAAAAGGTATTTTCAGGCTCAACTATTTTAGCATCTCAATAAATTGTTAAAACTTATCTTCCTTTTTCTTTTGCATCAGTCGCTGGGGAAAAGATGGGGGTGGTCTCGGAATTTGTCGTATAGTTAGTTGAATGACCGAACCCTTACCTTTGTCATTAAAAACTATATCTTTATCTGTTGTCACCTTATCAGACTCAGCAGCATAATCATCAACAACTTTTGTAGCAGGTAGCAGGGGATCCATAGTAGTGATACCACTCCTTGTTATAATAGCAAGTACATGATCGTTATTTCTTAGATTTTGCACAGTTTTTCTTAGAAGGGTACCTGGCTACCTCTGGTTTAGAGTTGTTAATATCTGCCCAAACTAGTGCTCCAACTGCTTGATAATAGTGGCATGTGACTCGACCTTTTGGGTCTATCCTGAAATATCAACCTTAATTTCCATAAGGATAGTCTCCTGATTTTCCTAACCCTTTATCAGTTTAGTTCGCATAAATTCTACATCCCTTCTACCAAGTGTGATGTATCTCTCTTCTTTCTCTCTATAGTCATCCTTTTTTCGCCAGTTACCATCTTGCTTTCTAATATGGTCTCTTTACATTTCATAATAGTTCGACCTTGGTTCCCTTTCCCTTGGGATTGGAAACTCACCATCTGACTATCCAAATAATTAGCTTTCTCTTCCAATTCAGACTCATATGCTTTAAAAGTTGACCCCTGTGTTGCTACATCATTCACTTTCTCAGAATTTATTATTATAAACTTCTTTTCTAGCACCCCTAAATTAGTCCTTAGCAACATAATCTCTTACGCTACTATATTATTAGCTACTCTTTGGTCACAGAAAGCACTTATAGCATAAGTAACAGATCTCTGCTCAGCCTACCGAGTTTGTCACCTTCGTTTAGTGAGTGAGGTCTAATCTATAATCTCTGAAGCTATCTCCCAACATAGTCTCATAAAATCTCCTCTAGAGATAGTGTCATCCATGGCTCTAAAGCTAATATTCAAGGCTCTATAGATTATCTCTAATAAGTGTTTTCTTGAATATGTATGATTGGGCACCAAGTTTATCTTATTTCCAAATGTAAACGAAGCCTCGTACATAGACTCTAACTATAGCTGCCTAAAATTATAGATCTCATCCTTAAGCTGCAACATCCTTGAAAGAGAAAAGAACTTGTTTAAGAATTGCCTGCGCAACTCATTCCAAGTCATGATAGATTCTCTTGGGAATTCTCCTAACCATAGAGATGCTTCTCCTATAAGTGAGAGAGGGAAAATCCTTATTCTAAGTGCTTCCTGATTTACCCCTGTATTGGTATTTGAGTTACAAATCCCAAGGAAATTTGCAAGGTGCAAATTTGTATCATCGGTTGGAAATCACACCCTTCAGATTTAGAAGTTGGATCATGGCACTCATAATGTCAAATTTGATACCTGGAGACAAAATAAGAGGTACTATAGTTCCATTCTCTATCAGCTCAACATATCCCATATCTTCCTCATCATTTTTTTATGGATGGACATACTGATATGCAGGGATAACTTGAACATAATCACCTCCAGCTCTATATTTATTCCCATCGAGTGCTACTCGGTGGTCTGCTGCTTTCCTTTGTTTAGCTAGATCAACATCCCTAGCTACCCTCTAATCTTCTTCTGCTTCTCTCCTTTTGTCTTTAGTTTTATCCAAAAGCTCACAAGTCTATCGACCAATAATATTTTGTACTCCATCAGCAAGGAGGTACAATATCGTGAACCCCTTCAGGATTATCACCTCTCTTTAGCTCAGACATTCTACCAGGTGTTTGTAGGATCCTCTTTAGATTCGGATTCATTGGGAGTAAGGGCTTACCTCTACTCTATGTGATAGGCATACACTGGCATATGCCCAACTAATAACAAAAAGAAAAAGTAAAAGCCCAAGAACTACAATAACCTCAATCCACAAATTAACACATGTTCCCCAACAACGGCGATAAATTTTTTATCACTCTCAACATACACCTCTAATTTAAGGATGGAGCATTTTTTATTAAATATAGTATGCCAACTAAGTTTGGGGTCGAATCCCAAGGGAACACATAATTTTATAGATCTCAGTAGTTACAATCTAAGGGGAAAATAGGAATATAAATGAGGGGGATTTGTGCATAGTAGTCTCAAACACATAACAATATTAACTTAGTTGAAGATCAATCTTGAGTGAACACTAGAATTGCATTCCCCCTAGAATCTCAACTCTGTATGTTTATGTCTCAATACCTTACATGCAAAACCAATAAGTTATGTACTTTCTACAATATTTTG
Organism: Capsicum annuum; assembly: GCF_002878395.1. Taxonomy (NCBI): domain Eukaryota; kingdom Viridiplantae; phylum Streptophyta; class Magnoliopsida; order Solanales; family Solanaceae; genus Capsicum; species Capsicum annuum. The sequence goes on from NC_061119.1 coordinate 110,508,903, forward strand.
GACAGGCAGGAGAATTATACCCTTTACCTATTAAGACTCAGGGTGTCGAGTTACTAATCCTTATCTTGGTCCCAGTTAACTATTACATTTTGAGTCTAAAGTTATTAGATGAAAGATAATAGCCATTCACATATACTGTTGTGCTGTAATGGATCGGCTATTAACTCTCCAAATTACTGTTGCCTTTATCTTTTCCTAGTTACTACCCCTTTGTTAGAGCAAGTGGTAATTCTAGGCAGGATCCGAATGTGTACACCGATTAAGAAATCAATCATATCAAAGATAAAGCAATGTATGCCATAGGTATTGATTTCCCATCAATAATAGCACTTCACCTACTTCATTAATTTGCCAGGGTTTCCACAACCCTAGCTATGGGTTTTAGCCACTCATGATTAAGAAGAAATCAATAGAGATCATGTTGGAAATCAAAGATGAAATCACAATGATAAGATAAAAGAAAACCCACAACCGTAAATTGAATAATCAATTAAAGTCAATGCAAAGAAATCCCAAGATCAAAGTTGGATCTTGAAATAAAAATATATTTCTAAGCGTTAAAATTGTTGCCTCTCATATATCTCATATATCTCTGACTAAAATACATAAAAGATATTTATAGTATAAGAGAAAACCCAAAAAAATAATTCCAAAAGAAATAGGAGGAAAACCGAGTCAGACACCATATACTCCCTACACTTGAAGTCTGGCAGGGTGTAGGTACTACCTGCGGTATGGAAGGGCACAATTACTACCTATGGCCCAGGGACATGGTGTAGGTAGTGGGCGTAGGTAGCAGGAGTAAAAATCCTGTAGTGTTTATGTAATGCCCCAAAGTTTTTCCTAGCTAAATTTTTATCCCTAAAGTGTCAAGCATTGACTTCTAGAATGATTTATACTTTTTTTCCTAGTGAAATCCCTTAGATTTCAACTTTTTATTTCATAGATGATTGAATAAGTTTTTCGTCGACATAATATACGTCCAAAATGGACACTCGGTGAAGGAGTTATGGGTAATTTAAGTCCTAGTCATAAAACACCGTCATTCCTGTCCTTGGTGCATTGTGGAGAGGGTGTAAATGACGATGGTCAATTTTGATTGGGACTCTGCGATGGTGGCATATCACGTTGTGGGACAAATTCCCATTCGTCAATTTCTAGTGAGCCACCGCGATAGTGGCACGTCGCATGGCCCATGAAATTGGGCTCCCAGTTATATTTTAATACCAATCTCATTAAGGGTATATTGGGTATTTTTCCACACCCTTATCAGTACAAACACGAGATTTCAACCCCAATTGAGCATATTACTCATACATTCACCAACAATATTCAAGAACTCTCTCAACGGTTCCATATTGATAATCCAAATAAATCAAAATTCAACCATGGGTTTTCAAAATAAATTGAAGATTTGGAATCCCCAAGCCGTGGGCATCAAGAAGCATCCTTTAAATTCCTAGATAGAGATACGTGGGGTTTATCCTAAAAACTACATGGGCTTAAAACCATTAGAGCAAGATTTTAAGATTTTTATGCATGAATTTCAAAGGGGTTTTGGAATCTATGATCTAAATTACGTACTCCAAATGTTTAAATGTTACTATTGTTTTGACCTTGTGGTCCTATCCCCTAAATTGATTTACATGTATACATATATGTATGGAATTTGAGATTTAAGATCATTGAGAGAATAAAATATGAACTCCCTCGCATGTATTGAATTAAAGATTATGGTTTTGTGATTTGAAAGATGTTTTCACAATATTATAGCATTTGATCATAATTTGAAATTGTTGAGAGAGAGTTTCTTAATATAAATGTGTTCTTATGTTTAAGAGAAAGAATTGCATGTGAATTGAGAACTTTGACAAGACCACTTTGTACTGTACTACTGAAATGCTTAACAAAGATGAGTTTCTTGCATGTGTTTACATGAGGTTTGAGAAACAGTTTCTTTGAATTGAATTATTGAAATTTTGGTCACAAAACTTGTGTTTTGAAAACAGAGATTTACGATAGACTAATAATGGCTCAGAGATGTAACTTGCAAGTCAATGGTATGATGATACCATATGTATTTATGCCATAACATATTATGTATTCAAAGACTGTATGTTTTGATAGAGTTTTAAAAAAGGGGCTTAAAGAGGGTTAGGTGGTTACCTAAAGAAGGTGCGAGTTCAAGAAACTCTTCACCTGAAATCGTATTTGCCGATATGGGTAGATTATTATTGTACACTAACGACAGCCGTATGGCATAGTAGATTTAGAGACTCCGAACCTTGCGACACACTTGGGTTGGGGGCTTCGCTATCGAGTTAATGGCAGTTTCCATATAGCCCATGGAATTTTTCAGAGTTGTTGGGTATACCACCTAGTGTAGAAGTAACACAAATTTCTCAGAGTTGAGATAATTTTTATAGTCTTTGAAATGCCCATGTGAATTCTTACTATATGATATACTTATGAACTATTTTAAATTGCTCTCATATATGTTGAATAATAAATGATTATTTTTTATATGCTCTGTGTACCAGTACATCTGTATTAACCCCCCACCCCCCCAAATCCCCTCTACCTCTTAGGTTTTGAGACTCAGTCTACGGGTCCAGATAAGTAGTAGATAATTCAAACAGCTGATCAGATTGTGCAGTGGTGAGCCTTCTCTATTCTAGAAGGCCTGTCTTTTCAGATTATGTCACTTATTTCAGTATTGATCCACTGGAGGCCTTGTCCCAGTTTCATATAGTTGTCAGATTTTCATGTAGTAGAGATTTCGCAAACTGAGTCAGATGTTATTTAGATGTAGTTGATTTACAATTTCCATACTTGTGTTGAATTCAGAATTGACCATGTTTCCATAGCAGATTATGTTTCTGTATTTTCTTTTATTATATGAATGTTGTGCATGATTACCAGATAGAGAAGGGCGTTCTGAGCCTTCATGGTTCGGGATGTCCATCACGGTCAGGCCCTCCTTCGAGTCTAGATAGTTCAGGTCTCGAAATTTTGACTTTCGGGCACATACTTTGTGTGCGGTTTGTAGGTCCTTCTTGTATCTAATGTTGACTTGGTAGGTGTCGGGAGTTAGTTTTTTAGCTCTTCTTTAACTCTCAAACATGCATCGATAACTGTCAAGCTGGAAAACATCCCAATCGTTCATATTCGCTCCAAAAGTAACCAAAAATGCCTTTTTCACTATTTTTATGAACTTATCATTCAAAACGTTGTTTCCTGCAAAACATACCCAAAATATAACAAATCTAACAAAACACCCTCGGAAACTTGCATATTTTCCTCATTTTAAGCGTTGAAGGTGCTATATTTCTATAACACATCACAAATTAGTACAAATCAAGATCTCTTTAAGATCAAGCAAGGAAAGAGATCATATTCCCTGCATAGATATATTTGATATGAATGAACGAATATAGCCCATCAGTCCAAAAAAGGAAAAATCATATCACACGCACAGACATATCTGATATGGACATGCTAACAATATGATTCCTTAATCAAGTAATCCATACAAATCTTTAATTAAAAGAACTCCCTTGGGTTTTCCTTGTAGAGGAAAGAGACTACAAAAGTGAAGAATATATAAGCGCATAGAGAGCAGAAGGATGATCAGGCAACTTTACTAGAACTACATTTTGTCTCATCTTTTAAATCTTCATAAAGCTTTGTAATTCCCTCAGTTTAAAATTATTACAAAATGATAAAGATAGAGTCAATCCTAAATTATACTAGTTGAGGTTGTGTCACAAGAACTGGACATTTTAAGTTCTAATGTAGGACTTGTTCATTTACCTTGTAACCCAAATCTCACATTAAGCTCTAAACAAAACCTTCAAAACCCAAGGGACTATAATAGGCATCACACCAGTGATCCAAACCATTATAAAAATTCTTTGTTTTCCTTTATACTTTATTTTTTTCTCTTTAGTTAATCTCAAGTTTATCACATATCCTAACCTGCATAGGAGTCGACTGAATGTATTGATCAATTAACTTAAAAAGATTTCAATTCACCCCCACCCCTATTGAATTTCACTATAGTCATAAAAAATATTTCATTCTAAGGGTCTGGTCACCCTTTATACCCCCAAACTCTCAAATTAGGCTAAGTTGTGATACACTAGTCATAAACATGTCCTATCATTTCTACCTACTATGCAATCTACACTTTACACCATCTCATGAAGAAAAGTATGTTGTAGCTTACCTCGATGCTAAACTGTAATTCTAGAATCATCCATAAATCACTTGTCTTTACTTTACAAACCAAAAATGCTGCTATGTTTTCGAAATAATAATCTATACATCATTAGCAATAAGTTGAGGTCTATAGTGCTATATAAAAGGTCAGATTAGAATTCAGGTCTAAAATGGGATTGTAGGGCCTGTAAATAGAATCCAAAGTTGAATCCATCACGAGGTCCCTCAAAAGACAAGGAATGTGTCAAAAAAATTAAGCACAAATAGGACACAAGTCAAGGACAAATCAGCCCCCAAAGTCTGTAAATTTAAAGACCTAATTTCTAAGAATTTCCAATGAAAAAATATGGAATTTGACAGGGAAAATAATTAGAAATGACAAAGGAGTATTGGGCACCTTAGCTTCAATGGATGATTCCCTACGCTACCCATACCCTAAGCTCTCAAAAATAGTGGAAAAGGACTAAAAATAAATGGAAAATTTGTGTGAAAAAGGAATTTTAACAACCCAAGTGCTGCTAAAGAGGTCAATTGGTCATTTAAGTGACATATGTTCGCTTAAGCGGTCGGGCAAGGAAAGGTGGGGATCGCTAAAGCAACATCATTGTGGATAAAGCATACAAGGAGTGCTTAAGCGGCACTCAGGTAAATATCTAAGGCCGCTAAAGTAGATCAGTATTGGTAAAGCAATTATTTCTTAAGTGGCTGCACCAGCGCTTAAGGTATCAGATTTTTCTCAAGTCTAAATAGATTTCGACTGGGTGCTCAAAATTCATTCAAAATTTAGTGCATGCAAATGAACTCTACTACGATACCAAGTTCGATATTTTGGACTCAACAGAACCATCAAAACTTTTTTCTAAGATCATTTTGACTAAATGTGGATTCCACACCTATAGTTTCACTTTTCATAAAATCCACTCAATATCCCAAAATGAGTTTGGAAGCCTTTGGACCTGAACCAAGGGTCCCTAGCCTAAAATTAATGTTTTGGAGCTGATAAAACTGTCGAAATTATCATCTAAGATCATTAACTAGGAGCATTGGTCCGAGACCAATTCTTTAACAATGATAATTCCGAAATAAAGAAATGATCCTAAAACTCAAATAAACTGCTTGATAATCAAACCAAAAATTCTGACAAGTCTTAAATGACATTTAAAGATTATGAAAGGCTTGAAATGCTGGAAATATACAAAAATTAAGTAAATGACATGGAGGGTCATTATAAACTTCAAAGTAGGCATGCCTTGATGGATGTCGCATTGGGCAACCCATATTTATTAGGAGATGAAGGGGAGAAAGAAACACTCTTTTTGAGCTTGCAATACAGAGTACTGTTTGACACAGGAATAGGAAGATGCCACATGTAAATCAACATTAAATAAAAATCAACCAAAAGAGAAGCATGATTTACAAAACAATAGGTGCACATCTCTATGTTCAGTAAAAAACTTAATACACAGGGAAATTACATTCAAAAAAAAGGAAAGAAATAAGAGAGGGAAAATAAATGGAAGATTTAGTTACTTTACTTCGGGATGCCTTCAGGAGAAATCTTACAGGATCATGGTTTAAGACTTCCTCTCGTGGACTTAGATCCATTTTCTTTAATGGGAATATCTTTCCCTAAATGGTTAATCGGGTATTAGGCTTTGGTTATATCAGCCTCCAAGTTTATCCTTCCATATTTCACTTCCTTAAGGATTTTGATCAAGGTGAGTTGGATTTCAATTGCCATCCTAATTGAGACTTGAACCCTACTAACTAAGTAGGAAGCCATGGGAGACTAAATCTTCTCTCAAAGTTAGCGAATCTCCACATGATCTGACATCACGGTAGGGTGCGAAGACCTAACCTAATCCAAAAGATTGGGAGAGGTGCTCGATGGTATCTCACTAAGCTCACCATTTAACATTTTTATCCATGGACCAGCTCATCAATCACTTTTGATTAGACTATATTCACCTGTTTAATTTCCAATAGTCTCTCTTGATAATATGCTCCAAAGATTATTTATCTTACTTAACCTCTTTGATTAGGATCCTAAAAGCATTAATATCAAAGTTACACTAGGCAATGGACTCACCCTATAAGGAATGATCATGCAACAGTCTTAGATTTTCTTTTAGTGCATCACAACATGCCTCCAAAGTTTGTTGCTCCTTTACCACCTTTATATATTCTTTGCGGCCAAGAGGCTGGCTTGAAATAGGGAAAATATGAAGCAATGTAGAGAATTAAGACAAAAAATAGAGGAATTTATTGTATAAAGATATGAGAGAAGAATTTATTCACCCAGGATAAAGCATGGGCAATGACATTAGCTAAGATTTTTGTTGGAACAATGTTCAACCTCTTTTCGTCAACGAGAAAAATCAATGGCTTAAATATTTTTCAACTTTAGTCGGCCTAGATAGGAAATCCATATCAAAGAGAACTGAAAAATTAACTTTTCTAGATAGCTAAGGCTCATCCACTATTACAGGATAATGGACAGTAAAATTGTAAGGGCCATTCACAGGCTATCCTGATAGAGTTCCTTAGTCAAATGGGAATCTCTACCTCAAATCAGGGCTCCTATTGGGAAGCCTATGCAAAGGATTGGTGGAAGGGGAAAGAGTAGTATTAAGGCTAACAATTAATGTATTATGGGAGAGAGTTAAAGAGCAAAGAATATGGCTCACCCACCGGACTTTAACTTAAGAGGTTTGAGTTTGCCACATCATAATTATCTAACACCATTACATTTATGGTTTATATTTTCCCTCTTGATGAATGAGGAGTATGACTAGCACCAAACCTTCTCCATTATATTGGGTAGTGGCTCGAATGGTTGGCATTACTTCTGTTAGTTGAGGCGCAGGTGGTACTTTATGTCCCTTTAAATATGGGAACATATGAGCAATGATTGAAAATACCAATGGACCTTATCTCGATGAGGAACCTATAAGAAGAGAGATAAGATAAAAGAATAGGCAAGCAAAGTATAGGGAGAAAATTTAATGATAGTAAGACATATCGAGAGAGTAAGTCGTATCATAAAGAAAAGGAGATAGGGCAACCTATGTTCTTGCAATATATTCTCTCCAAATAACATGTACCAACAAAGGGATAGGATTTGACAGGCGACAATGTTATAAGTCTAAGTAATGTGATGCTTCAAGAAAGAAGACGCAAATATAAAAGACATTTCAAGAATTAATTATCTTCTACTCAAACCAAGTATGCACGACTGTAATATAGAGGGACTATTTGTATGAGGTGAAAATGGCTTAGGTAAATACTAGGACAACCTTGGTTGGTAATGAGGGGGATCGGCCCACAATGACATCATCTCAAAAATAATGTGAATATAGTGAGGTGCCTATCCAAGAAAGAAAAAAAGCATTCGAGATCAATTAGGATAGTTATTGAGCGCGAACAGATAAATGGAGGGATAATGTGTCAGTATTACTACCCAATTTATGGGTCATGATGGAACCTATGAAATTCCCCTAGTAGGTAAGCCAAAATCATAAACCAAAGCAAAAGCAGTGGGTTAATTTTGTCAGAAATTTCCATCATAGGAAAAATTCAAGAACACAATATATAAATAAATAAAGTGTTCTAGATAGATAAAAATAGTCAAAACAAGTACCAATCCTATGACCTGATGAGCCAGTACAAGAGCATCTAATAGTACTAATAAAACTCAAAGTCTAGAATAGTGAATGCATCTATTTTGAAACAAAAGAATGAAAATAAAGAGAGGAAAATGGGAGACTTGAACTCCAAGAGCTGACCCTATATTCAAAAATAAGTCATTGTACAAACAATAATCTATGACGATAACTAGTACAGATCTGCACCAAAAATCTACAGAAGTGTAGTATGAGTACCAAAATAATTGGTACTCAGTAGGCATCATGTAATAACCGTTCAATTCATTATCTATTTTCTTGCTTATTTCACTGATAAAGCTTCTCCATAGCTGACCTTAGTCATTAGTGACTTGCCAAAACTGATAGATCAGTTACCTGGTAGGTCATTTGGTTTTTAGAGATACTTTCTTAGTTCGAAGTTTTCGTTGGTCCTAATTGACCACCAAGAAAAAACTTTAGTAAAATGACCTTAAATGCAAACTCCGACATAGGTAACGTGTTCAAAACATCAAAATCTATGTGGTTAAATATCTTATTTTCTCAAATCTGACTCTGAATGCACCTTGAGGCATTGGCCAAAGCTCTAAATCAAGTTTGAAGATTAAGTCATGGTTGGAATAAAAAGAGATATCACGACTTCAGTGATGTGGTTATGATCGTGGTGCCATGACTGCGGCCAGGTAAAAGACATGACCATGAGACCTGAGGGCTGGGTATGCTATTTAAGGGTTGTCTTGCCCAAAATTTTGGCCATGTTGTGCCTCCCCCTTAAGCTATAAACCCTAATGGGAGTGTAAAATCTTTTATATGAGTCTTGTAGGTTTATTAGGAGCTTAAAAATAGTGCAATCAATTCATGCTACAAATTTAAGGTATGATTCCTTCTAGTTGATGTTAAATTGTTGATTTCTAGACCCAAAAACCCTATGTCCTTGATAATTAAATTAAACTCCATATGTGATTGATTTACTCAAGTTTTTTTAGGACTATAACTCCCTAATGATAGTTGATCAATGGGTTGGTCTCAAAAACTCATTTTTCAAAGGTGGAACCCACTTGGGTATTTCATGTCATTTTTTGAACCCATGGCACAATGGTACCATAATGGGTAATGCTTAGATTGTATTTTTGATAGTCTGACTTGTGTAAAAAGAAGCTTTAAGAAAATGAAAGGCAAAGATTATTGGTTCACAAGTTGCTTGGACTCAAGGTAGGTTAGGCTTACTTGTAGTTAGATTGAGCTTGATTGTAGTAGAAATATTGACATCTTGTGAGATTGGGTGGGGTTTAAATAATAAATAGTTGAATGGTGATATTTGGGATTAGTTTATTCTTATAGGTTATTGACTTGCAAAGGGTGATGCTTGACCCTTAGGCTAGAACCTTGGATTGTTCTACTAGTAGTATCATGAATAGTATAAGATACTCTGGTTTCCCTAATAGTTGAGAATGATATTGTTGGCTAACCTTAAGATTATGTTGGACAATATATGAATAGTTGTAGAATGGTCTTAGTATTAGGATGACTTAGAAAGAATACTTGAAAAATATTTTCCCTTATAGTCCTAGTAATGATTGATAAGCCCTTATAGTGTGATTTAAATAACCTAGCGTAATTCTGAGTAGAAGTTATCCTTATAGAAGTGAACTTTTGCATTATTGGGATTTAGGTGTGGGAGCTAACCCACCTTAAGCTTGAATGATAAAATTCCCTAGTGACCTAGATATTTGACAAGCATCTAAATCACATTATTGATATTATAATACTTAAACTCAATTGTCGTTTTTATATGAGGTCGATGATTGGATAATATGTATACTTGATTGATTATGTTGTTGTCATGAGATGGATAGCCTTAGAAAGTCTTATGAATTAAACTTATGGTTATGCTATTGCTTGACTTATCAATTAGTTCACCAAGTGAACCTCTAATTATGTTACCACTCGTGCTATGAATTGAGTCTAGTGATTAAGCTAATGCTTATGTGAACGATTTACTGTTATGGTTTAGTATTGTGAAATATGGGCACATAAGAGGCGACAGGCAAGAATGCACTTGACTTATAATTGACTTGTTAATAAACATGATAACCTTGGAAAAGTGGTGATTGTGTATATCATTTAGATATTCATGCTGATGTATCTACTTATATTATGTAGTGATGACTAAATGTAAAAGTATAATGATATGTGTTACCTTGCATCACTAATATTCTATTATTGTGGCTTATAAATGTTCATTGATTTGACTACATATGTTTGTGAATGTTGATTGTCTTGGGAGATATGTTAATGATATGATAATGCTCGATGAATCTAGAAGATATAATTGTGTTATGATGATGCTCGGTGAATTCGAAGGATATAATGATGTTATGATGATTCTCGATGTATTCGGAGGATATAATGATATTATGATAATGCCCAGTGAATTTAGATGATATAATGATGTTATTATGATGCTCGATAAATCTAGAGTATATAATGATATTATGATAATGCCTGGTGAATCCTGAGGATATAATGATGTTATGATGATGCCCGACGAATCCAGAATATATAAGATATTATGATGATTCCCAGTGAATTCAGAGGACATAATAATGTTATGATGATACTCGGTGAATCCGGAGGATAGAATGATATTATGATAATGCCCGGTGAATCTAGAGGATATAATGATGTTATGACGATGCCCGGTGAATCCAAAAGAGGTAATGATATTTTGATGGTGTTATGTGTGGTGAGTATATATGAATACATGGTTGTATGTGAGTTTATGCCGTGTGTGTCTAAACCCATTTCTATACTTGGGACATAATGCCTTCCATGGTAAATTGTGTCCCATTTTTTGTCGTTAATCACTAGTTAAGAGCTTTGACCCATAGTAATTCTAATTAGTATCTTGAAATGGATTATGTCGAGTATTGGGTTAACCCTAATTAATATGTTTAATCTTGTGTAGAACCAAGGGCTCACCTAGTAAATCTACTTGGCTTGGATAAATGGTCATGTTATGGAATTTTTTCTAATAAAATGGCTTATGTGATAACTAGTTGTCTCTAATAAATGACTATGACTTATGGGCTAGAAGCCTAGTAAACTAGTTGGTGGACCTTACCTGGTTAAAATATGGAAACTAGTCCTTAAGGTTACAACATGCCTATGGGAACAAACTTAGTATGGTATAAGGAATGGTTATGTTTTCACCTATTATGTGATGTCATGATGGCCAAAATAATGACTTACATAATGAGAATCCTAACAAGAGAATAGCCTTGTGATGGGTAGATAATTAATAGCATTAGTAACTAATAGCTTATCCTTAATTGATGGCTAGTAACTATAAGACTTATAAACTAGTGTCTCATGGATATGGGGGTTAGCTAATATAAACTAGAATACGAGTTCATCAATGGAATAGAGATTAAGTAACTATATAACTATGTTATATCGATATTGGTTTCTTTATGATTAAATTATGGAATTGATGATGATTGTGGACCTCAAAAATAAGCCATGGCGGGGTTGTGTTACCCGCGGCTTTGATTATTTATGGTGTAGTATCGCCTTGATGTATTATTGGTTGATCTTTTGATGTACTCTCCGGTGGTATGGGACGTCGTGATGGTCTCTTTATACTGTGTGCTTTAAGTGTACTCTCAGGTGGTATGGGATGTTGTGATGAATACTTTGTTATATTCTTTACATGTACTTCCCAGCAGTATGGGATGTCATGGTAAGTTCTTGTTCTTTATATTCGAATAAAGGTTGGTGTTGATTATGGTAAATTCATGGTTGTTATTGTATATATGTTGTTTTATGCTTCCAAAACAATTACTCATTTGTAGGATGAATATGGTATGTATTGATATGATATGTTATCATATTACCCTAGTAGATTAGTTATTCTATATTGGGGTATCGAAGAAGATTCAAGTTTAATTTTGTACCTTGACTTTAAGTTATTTTCTTACCTTATATCATTTTTATATTATAATTTAGCTCAGTCGGCCGATGATGCCTACTGAGTACCCGTGTTTTGGTACTTATACTACACTTCTATACCTTTTTGGTATAGACCTAGGTTCTAGTTGCTATTATTGAGTTAGTATTATGCTACATTAACCATTTGGAGACAGGGTATGCTCTTGTAGTGTGAGTTGCTCTCTTTCCTCTCTATCTTTGTTTGTCTTTTGTTTTTGAGACAAATGTGCGAGATTATTTAAGATATTTTATATTTGAGGGGTAAATTGAAATTGTCAAATCTAGATGCTCTTGTACTAATACTATTAGGTCATGAGATTGGTATTTGAATATCAATTGTCTTAGGTTGTGGGATATTATTGTTTATATTATGTTCTCATATAGGGTCCATGTTGGACATTTCTACCAAGTTAACCCATTCTATTAGCTCTGGGTTATGGAATTAACTTACCTACCAGTTGGATGTGGTAGGTCCCATCATAAATCATAAATCAGGTTGTGACAAATTGGTATCAGATCCTAGGTTTCACCAATATTATTGGTATAAGAGAAAGTGTCTAATAGAGTCCTGCAGATTAGAACATTAACATCTGTTTCGTATCTTCGAGGGGCTATGTGACATTCTAGGAGTTCTTCACTTTTTTCATTCAAATCATACTAAGAGTCTGAGTTGGTTTGTTGAATATTTCCTTGCCTTTACTCTTCTACAGATGCCAAAAAGACGTGCTACCTCTATGTAAGATAAGGGTCCTAAGATCAAGCCTGGGTATCCTACTCCTGTTATTGAAAATGAACAACCTAGAGTTCACAAACAACCTGGAGATGAGTCCCTAGTTAGAGTCCAAGATAAGTCATCCTCCATAGGATCTTATTCTTGCAATCGAGCTAGAGACTCCTCTACCTCAGCCCGTGATGGGCCAGGGACCAGCCTAGGTTCCACCAGGATTCATCCCCTCTTCTTTGATTAGGGATACTTTGGTTCAGCTTTTGGGAATTATTGATAGTTCGCAGACTACTAGAGCAAAAGTGCAACCTGCAGCTGCAGCTTCTGGAGTTGAGGTTCCTCCTATTTCGGCAGTTGTTCATATGATAGTCATTCAGCTAGTTGTAACCCATCCTGCTATGTCTGTGGGGGAGCAAAAGACATTTGGCAGGTTCTTGAGGTTGGATCAACCTAGATTTTTAGGGTGTTCCTAGAGAGGATACATTTGAGTTTCTAACTACTTGTAAGGATAGGCTTCATGGGTTAGGCCTTTTTGAGACTTTTAGTGTGGACTACATATTTTAGTTAGACTTATCAGCTAGACACTGGTAGAAGGGATATATGAGTTCTAGACTAGTTGGATCTTCTCTTCTCCTTGGTCTTAGTTCTTTAAGATATTCTAGGGGAAGTTTATGATGTATAGCCTTAGAGATTATTTGAGAGATCAGCTCTCTAGATTAGAGTAGGGTTCTATGAAAATTATGCGTATAAGGCTCAATTTCATAAGTTGGCCAGACATGTAAATTCTATCTTGGAATAGAGTATGAGAGATTTCGCTGCTTTATAAGAGGATTGAGACTTCCTATTCGGATGGCTACTCAGAGTATGGCTACTGCAGGTATGACTTTTGCTGAGGTTTCTGATTATGCTAGGTGATGGAGGACATGCAGCGTGAGGGTCATGATAAAAGGACTAAGTTTCAAGGCAGATTTGGTGGGAGACATTGTAGTTCTCGATTTAGGGGTGGTACTTATTATGCTGGACATTCTCTGCGTCTATCTTTTAAGCCTTAGAGTTAGATTAGTCAAACAGTTTAGGTAGCTCTTCAGGTCGCTAACAGGAATCAGTTTATTACTAGTGGTCTCCCTAGTAATGGCGGTGATCAATCCTTAAGAGGTTTATTTATAGGCCATGCTAGGCATGGAATCTATAAAGGATCAGCTGGATCTATAAGTTTAGGTTCTGCTCCTGATTATTATTTTACTTGTGGGCTTCTCGGTCATTTCCCTAGAGAGCACCCTAGTTGCAGGGCAATGGTTGTTTCAGCCCAGGGAGCTACTCCCATTAGGACAATTTATCCCTTAGGTAGAGGTGGGTTATGAGGCCATAGAGGTGGTTACCAGGGTATTCGAGGTAGTACTCAAGCAGGCAAGGTAGGAGGTCGGTCAGGTGCCCAGCCAGGTGGCAAGCGTTGTTAGTTAAATACTGTATCTGCTAGACTCGAAGCTAACACTTTATATGCTATAGTTACAGGAGATATTATGGTATTCCGTAAGTCGTCTCTTACTTTATTTGAACTTGGATCCATTTATTCTTATATATCTACTTATTATGAACCACGTTGGACTTGACTAGTGATTTATTCTCTGTGTCATTATGCGTATCAACTCCATTGGTGATTCTTTAGTAGTGGATCGAGTATTCAGATTATGTTTCATAACAATTAGTGATGTTGATACTTGTACAGATCTTATTATTCTAGATATATTATATTTTAATGTGATTCTAGACATGGACTAGTTATCCCACTATCATGCGGTTATGGATTATTTTTCCAAGATTGTTACCTTAGCCATGCCCAGCGTACCCCCAGTCGTGTGAAAGGGAGAAATTAGTCACAAGTCGATGAGGATTATTTCTTATTTTTATGCCAGATGAATTATATCAAGAGGTTACGACTCTTATCTTACCTATGTATGTGATACCCGTGTAGAGAGTTTGATGCTTCACTCTGTTCCTGTTGTGTGTGAGTTTCCTGATGTGTTTCCTACCAATCTTCTTGGTATTCTCCCTGACTATGAGATTGACTTTTCTATTGACCTTGAGCTTGGTACCCACCCTATTTCTATGGTACCTTACTGTATAGATCCTACAGAGCTTAAGGAGCTAAATTATCAGCTTCAGGATCTTCTTAGTACAAGTTTTATTAGATAAGTGTGTCCCCATGGGGAGATTCTATTTTGTTTATAAAGAAGAAAGATGAGTTGATGCGAACGTGTATTGATTATAGGTAGCATAATAATATGACGGTGAAGAACTGTTGTCATATGCCTTGCATTGATGATTTGTTCGAACAGCTTCAAGGTGCAGCAGTGTTTTCTAAGATAGATTTGAGGTTTGGTTATCATCAGTTAGGGATTTGGGCTGAGGATATCCCAAAGACGGTCTTTAGGACCCGCTATGGTCACTATGAGTTTTAGGTGATGTCTTTTGGGCTGAATAATGCCCCAGCCGCGTTGATGGATTGTATGGACCGTGTTTTCAGACATTATCTAGACTCTTTTGTTATTGTATTGATTGATGATATTCTTGTGTATTCGAGGAGTAGCGAGAAGCATGAGCAACCTTTGAGCATTGTGCTCCAGACTTTCAAGAAGCATATAGTTTATGCCGAGTTATCTAAGTATGAGTTTTGACTTCAGTCAATGGTATTCCTTGGCCATGTGGTGTCCAAGGATGGTATTATGGTAAACCCATCTAAGATTTTGGCGATTCGTGATTGGGCTAAACCTATATCTTGAATGAGGTTCGTAATTTTATTGGTTTGGCTGGTTATTATCGGTATTTTGTTGAAAGTTTTGCTACCTTATCGGCCCTATGACTAGATTAACCCAGAAGAAAGTTCCTTTTTAATGGTTCGAAGAGTGTGAGTTGAGCTTTAGAAAGCTCAAGGATTGTCTTACTTTAGCCCCAGTGTTAGCTCTTCATGTTGAGGGTAAGGGATTTACTATGTTGTGTTGCTTCTGTTGTTGGTCTTAGATGTATTTTAATGCAGCAGGGTTGTATTTGTGTACCCCCGGTTGATGACATGATTAAGTTATTTCTTTACGACGCTTACACTTCTAGATATTCTATTCATCCCGGTACGACTAAGATATATAGAGACTTGAGGCAACTTTATCGGTAGGATTGTATGAAGAGAGAAGTGGCAAACTTTATAGCTCATTGCCTATGTTGTCAGCAAGTTACGCTCGAGCATCAGCGTCCAGGCAGTTTAACTCAGAGGCTACCCATTCTCGAGTGGAAATAGGAAAGGGTTACCATGGACTTCATTAGTGTTTTTCCTCCTACTTATGGATCATTTGACCAGGTTGGCATATTTCATTCCGATCAGATAACCTTCAGTACTGAGAGATTAGCCTAGATTTATGTTCGAGAGATAGTTTTTTTGCATGGGGTCCCAATATGTATCATATACGACAATGGTTTTGTGTTTACTTTACAGATTTGGAGACCATTTTTGGAGGAGTTGGGTACTCGAATGGATTTGAGTACAACCTGTCATCCACAGATAGATGGTCAATCCGAATAGACTATTCTAGTTCTTGAGGAAATGCTCTGAGCCTGTGTTACGCACTTCGGAGGTTAGTGGGTTCAGCACTTACCACTGATAGAGTTTTCCTACAACAACAGTTATCATTCCAGCATTGAGATGGCACCTTGTGAGGCTTTATATGGTAGAATATGGCATTCTCTTGTAGGAGGATTTGATACTTTCAAGACTAGACCCTGTGGTACAAATTTGCCTTAGGACTCATTGATAGGGTCAAGGTGATTTAAGATATACTGAGAGAAGCCTAGAGTAGGCAGAAGGCCTATGCCAACCATAGACTCCATTCCTTGAGATTTCAAGTTGGTGATCATGTATTCCTTCATGTTTCACCTATGAGAGGTCTGATGAGATTTAGGAGGAAGGCTAAGCTTAGCCCTTTCCATATTGGTCCTTTTGAGATTCTCCGTGCAGTTGGCGAGGTAGACTATGAGTTGGCTTTACCTCCAGACTTTGCCACTGTTTATCCAATTTTCCATGTCTCTATGTTGCAGAAGTATATTGCTGATCTTTCTCAGGTACTTAGATGGGACTCGATCCAATTGGATGATCAATTGACCTTTGTAGGGGAGCCCATGTTGATTTTGGCTAGTGATGTGAGGCGACTACGTTCTAGAAAGATTCTAGTAGTGAAGGTTCATATAGGCATTGCCTAGTAGAGGAGGTTACTTGGGAGATTGAGAGTATGTGGGTCACTACCCTCAATTGTTGGAGACTTCAGGTATTTTATTGTCTTTAACTTCCGGGAATGAAAGTTCCTTAGTAGTGGATGTTGTAATGACCCTTCAGGTCATTGTCTGTATTCTTGCTTATTTCACCGATAGAGTTTCTCCATAGCCGCCTAGGTCATTAATGACTTGCCGAAATTGATAGATCAGTTTCCTAGAGGTTCATTTGGTTTTTAGAGCCACTTTCTCAATTCGAAGTCTTTTTTGGTCCTAATTGACCACCAAATGAAAACTCTTGTAAAAAAACCTTAAATACAAACTCCAACTTCATCAACGTATTCAAAATAATGAAATCTATGTGGTTACATATCTTATTTTCTCAAATTGGACTCTGGATGCATCTCGAGGCATTGACCGATGCTCAAAATCAAGTTCAAAGCTTCAGTTGTGCCTAGCATAAGAGGAAATACCGCGACTGTGGTGATGTTGATGCGATCGTGGTGCCACTATCGTAGCTAGGTAGAGGGCGCTACCGTGAGACCTGAGGGTTGGGTATGCCTATTTAAGGGTTGTCTTGCCCAAAATTTTTGCCCTTTTATGCCTCCCCCTTAAGCTATAAACCCTAATGGAGTGTAAGATCTTCCAAGTTAGTCTTGTGGGTTGATTAGGAGCTTAAACAACTTGTGTAATCAATCTTGCTACAAATCTAAGGTATGACTCCTTCTAGTTGATGTTAAAATGTTGATTTCTAGACCCAAAACCCCTAAGTCCTTGAGACTTAAATTGAAATCCATATGTGATTGATTTACTCAAGTTTCTTAAGGGCTATAACTCCCTAATGATAGTTAAACAATAGATTTGTCTCGAAAACTCATTTTCCGAAGGTGGAACCCACTTGGGGTTTTGGTGTCATTTTTTGAACCCATGGCACAAAGGTGCCATAATGGATATTGTTATTCTTGTTGTAATGCTTAGATTGTATTTTTTATAGCTTGGCTCATGGAAGAAGAAGCTTCAAGAAAAGGAAAGGCAAAGCTTGTTGACTCAAGGTAGGATAGGCTTATAGTTAGATTGAGCTTGATTGTAGTATAATTGTTGATATCTTGTGAGATTGGGCGGGGTTTAGATGATAAATGGTTTAATGGTGATATTTGGGATTAATTTATTCTTATAGGTTATTGAACTTGCAAAGGGTGATGCTTGACACTAACCCTAGAACGTTGGATAGTTCTACTAGTTGTCTCATGAATTGTATGAGATACTCCAGTTGCCCTAATAGTTGAGCATGATGTTGTTTGCTAACCTTAAGATTATGTTGACCTAGATATTACTAGTTATGGAATGTCCGTAGTGTTGGGAAGATTTAGAAAGAATACTTGAAGAGGATTTTCCCTTATAGACCTAGTAATGATTTACAAGCCCTTATGGTATGATTTAGATAACCTAGCCTAATTTCGGGTAGAAGTTAGCCTTGCAGAAGTGATCTTTGGCATTATTAGGATTTAGGTGTAGGACTTGACCCACCTTAAGCTTGAATGATGAAATTCCCTAGTTACATAGATATTTGAAAAGTGTTTAAATAACGTTATTGGGATTATAATTGTTAAAACCGATTGTCGGTTTTGTATGTGGTCGATGGTTGGATAATATGCATACTTGATTGATTATCTTGTTGTCATGATATGGATAGCCTTGGAAAGTCTTGTGAATTAAACTTATGGTTACTCTACCGCTTGACTTATCAATTAGTTAACCAAGTGAACCTCTAATTATGTTACCACTCTTGCTATGAACCAAATCTAATGATTAAGCTAATGCTTATGTGAACGATTTCCTTTTGTGGTTTAGTATTGTGAAATATGGTCACATAAGAGGCGACTAGAAAGCATGCACTTGGCATATAATTGACTTACTAATAAACATGATAACCTTGGAAAAGTGGTGATTGTGTATATCATTTAGATATTCATTCTCATACATCTACTTATATTATATAGTGATGACTAATTATAGAGTATGATGATATTTGTTACCTTTCATCACTTGTACTCTATTTTTATGGCTTATACATGTTCATTGTTTGAATATATATGTATGTGAACTTTGGTTGTCTTGGGAGATAAGATGATGCCTAGTGAATCCGGAGGATATAATGATGTTATGACGATGCCTGGTGTATACGAAGGATATAATGATGTTATGATGATGCTCGATGAATCCAGAGGATATAATGATGTTATGATGATGCCTGTGAATCCGGAGGATATAATGATGTTATGATTATGCTTAGTGAATTCGGACGATATAATGATGTTATGATTATGCCCGATGAATCCAGAGTATATTATGATGTTATGATGATTCCTGGAGAATCCAGAGGACATACTGATGTTATGATGATTCTCGGTGAATCTAGAGGATATAATGATGTTATAATGATACCTAGTGAATTCGGAGGATATATTGATGGCATGACGATGCCCGGTGAATGCTGAAGAGATAATGATATTTTAATGATGTTATACATGGTTGTATGTGAGGTTATGTCGTGTGTGGATAAACCTATTTATGAACTTGGGATATGATGTCTTCCTTGGTGAATTGTTACCCATTCTTTGTCATTAATAACTAGTTAAGAGTTGTGACCCGTATTAATTCTAATTAGTAACTAGAAATGGATTATGTCGCGTATTAGGTTAAGGCTAATTTATATGTGTAATATTGTCTAGAACCAAGGGCTCACCTAAAAATCTACTTGACTTGGATAAATGGTCATGTTATGGAATTTTGCTTACTAAAGTGGTTTATGTGATAACTTGTTGACTTCTAATAAATGACTATGAATTGTGGGCTAGAAGCCTAGTAAACTAGTTGGTGGACCTTACCTGGTTAAAATATGGAAACTAGTCCTTAAGGTTGCAGTATTTCGATAGTAATAGACTTAGTATGGTATGAGGAATGGTTGAGTTGTCACCTACTATGCAATGTCGCGATGGCCAAATTGATGACTTATATGATGAGAATCCTAACTAGAGAATGGCCTTGAGATGGGGAGAAAATTAATAACATTGTTAACTTGTATCTTTTATTTAATTGATATCTAGTAACCATAAGAATTCTGAACTAGTTTTTCATGTATATGGAGGTTTTAAGTAACTATATAACTATGTTATGTCGATATTGGTTTTGTTGTGATTATATTGCGGTATTGATGATGATTGTGGACCTTGAAAATGATCCTTGGCGGGGTTGTATTACCCACGGATTCGGTTAGTTGTGGTGTAGTATTGCCTATATTTATTGCTGGTTGATATTTTAGTGTACTCTCCAGTGGTGTGGGACACCGTGATGAGCTCTTCGTTGTGTTCTTTGCGTATATTTCCCAGCGGTATGGGTCATTGTGGTAAGTTCTTCTGCTTTATAATATAATGAAGGTTGGTGTTGATTATGGTAAATTCATAGTTGTTATTTTATAGATGTGGCTTTACGCTTCCGAAATGATTACTCATTTGTAGGATGAATATGGTATGTATTGATATGATACGTTGTGCTATTACCCTAGTAGATTATTTACTCTATGTAGTGGTATCAAAGAAGATTCAGGTTTGATTTTGTACCTTAACTTTAAGTTATTGTCTTACCTTATATCGTCTTTATATTATAAATTTAGCTCAGTCAGCTAATGATGCCTACTGAGTACCCATGTTTTGGTACTCATACTACACTTCTGTACCTTTTTGGTGCATACCTAGGTTCTAGTTGCCGTCGTTGAGTCGGGATTATGCCGCATTGACGATTAGGAGAAAGGGTGATCTCTTGGAGTTTGAGTTTCCCTCTTTCCCTCTATCTTTTTTTGTTTCGAGACAGATGTATGAGATTATTTAAGACTTTTTAGACTTGAGTTGTAACTTCCTATTGTCAAATCTAGATTCTCTTGTACTAATCCTATCAGTTCATGGGATTGGTATTTGAATATTGATTGTCTTAGGTTATGGGATATTATTGTTTATATTGTGTTCTCATATAGGGTCCATGTTGGAAATTTCTACCAAAGTAACCCATTACATTAGCTCTGGGTTATTGTATCGGCTTACCTACCGGTGGGATGTGGTAGGTACCATCATGACTCAAAAATTGGGTCATGACACATTATCAGCCGATTGAGCTAAATCATGATATAAGTATGATAAAATGCAAGATAACATAAACTAAGTCAAGGTATAAAAATGAACCTGAATCATCTCCAGCATCATTGTACATAATAATTAATTTAATCAAATTAACAATATAACATAAGGCATCAACGCATTCCAATATCGCAGTGCAAACATACACAAGCAAGTCGAAATAATCATGCATCATAAAGTATCATCAAAAGCAAACATAACTACAAAATTAGCTCCCATATGCCAATTGATGCAGAAAAGTAAAGAACTCATCAAAACCTCCCATATGACTTTAGAGTACACTCAAGAGAAGAATAAAGTAATCAACCAACATCATATATATCTTCTTTGTCATTTAACCATCATTCCACAATTATCATCAACCGATTATTTACTAATATTACACAATTCCCCAACATTAGACAATGTTCTCACATTCCATAATATTATCGCCATTTAACAATCTTAGCATCAATATTCACTAGTCACCATTTACTAGCCATTAATATTCACTAGTCACCATTTACTATCTAACCAGTTGTTATTACTAATCTATTTGATTACTAGTTATCATATAACACCTAATCATCATTTAATAACTATTTACCACGTAGCCACTAATTATCATTTGTTAGATAACCATCAATAATCACTAGCATTATTTATGTTGATCAACAATTGGCGTTAATCATCATTACCAACTAAACGTTATTAATCGACTAGTCATTATTAGCTACTTACACAAATATCCACCTCTAATCTTTATTTAATACTAATCATTAGCTATATCACTTTATAAACATTATTACTTATGGGCTGCAACCGGCATTCATCATATCAACATCACACAAATTATACATAAGTTTGTATATATATATATATGCATATAATTTCTATCCATAGGTCTACCTGGACTAGAACTTGTAGATGTACAAATAGGCACATCAATATAATGATCCTCTAGACTTTCTGGGTATCAATGCATCATTATAATCATCCTTCAGCCTTGGCGGGTATCAATATATTATCTTAATATCATCCAATCTAACTAATTATCAATATCATCATAGCATCCTCCGGCCTTGCCAGGTATTAATATATTATCACAATCATCCTCCAGCCTTCCCAGATATCAATATATCATCAAAATGCTCTCAGGTCTTATCGGGTATCAATATCATCATAGTATCCTCCGGCCTTTTAGGGTATCAACATATCATCAAAATCTATGGAAAAATTAATAGCATGAGTATTCATATAATTAAACATTATGAATTCAAGCATAAATAATCGTATAATTTATCATATAATTAATAAGCATGATTTCTAATATAATACATGGCACAATTGCTAATATCCTCATTAGGAATGATTTCTAGCATGATTTCTAACATAATTTCTTAGCTTGATCATAGTCATAAGCAATATCATGAGCAGTGACTAATTGGTAGCATATTCAATAACCTATCATTAGCATAAAAGATAGTTTATCAATATCTTGAGCAATAGATAATCCATGGCATAATCTATAGCTTATTTATAGCATAGTCAATAACATAATTTGTGGCTTAGACAATATCATAGTCAAGGGCGCATTCAATAGTATAGTTGGTAGCCCAATCAATAGCTACAACAAAAGCATAATTCAATGGCTCATCATAGGCCTAACTAATAAGTCATACATATGGAATTATCGTTAGGT
Source organism: Capsicum annuum (assembly GCF_002878395.1). NCBI lineage: Eukaryota > Viridiplantae > Streptophyta > Magnoliopsida > Solanales > Solanaceae > Capsicum > Capsicum annuum. Next base: position 110,531,604 of record NC_061119.1, read on the forward strand.
ATTACTTCTAAACATCATTCATCATGACCAACAAATAACAAGGTTCCTCAATATTGCCTAAAAATGGCATTCTTTAGGAATTTAACAAGCGTATAAGGGTCTCAAGATAATTATTCATCAATCTTAGCTTATGGCGGGTCAAAGAGTCCCCTTATAAATCCTCAAATAGATTACAAGTCAAACACTACCCTGGACTAGGCTATGGTATCTAAATCCTCACTTAGATGGATAACAAGTCACCATTAATACTAAGGTAGAGATTCTTCTCAAGCACATAAAGTAATTCAAATGGGAACTAAGGCAACCTCCATTAATGTAAGCAACAAAGGCCAATTAACCCTAATCATAAGTGTCTAAAGCATTTTTATCTAACTTAAGTATTCAAAGTCATCCTCATTCTAAACATGAGTAATGAAATCCAAATCTCTTAAAACATAAGGAAAAAGTCAAGTATTTCAACTCTAAAATTTCAATTTAGCCTAAAGATCCAACGAACCCAAGTCACGGATTTCATTAATAAAACACTAATACCCATCCCAAATTCAACACAATATCATAGGAATACTATGAATTAACTCGATCTACCAAGGAATAAACTTAGCCTACCTCAGCGCTGAAGAAAGCTCAATGAACCTCTAAACCTTCATTTTTTCCTTTTGAGAAGCATCCTCTAGATACCAAGCTATCAGAAACACATTCTACTCATCAAAATGAGAATATCGATACCCATATTGTAATATTGTCCTTCAGGTCCAAAAATTACCTCAAAACCCCATTTGGGAACCACATATGAAGAACATATTTTCGAGGCCAACCTAATTCTCAAAAATGGGCAAAAACCAAGCTAAAATGGGACAAAAATGAAGACCTGAGGATTTTAAAATTTTGAGAAATTAATCAAGAAATTCAACCATGAATTTAGGGGATTCTTACCTTAAATCCCTAGGAGAATCAAGAAATGAATGTTAATCTAGCTTCCCAAGCACCTACAAGATTCAATTTTAAGCTCTCGCACTAGGTTTAGCCCTTAAGGGGGAAGATTAAAAATGCCCAAAATAGTAAAAAACGGATCAATCTATGCGCAGTCCAAATCATTATCGCGACCTGCAGGTATCTGATCACAGAATCTTATGGTATGCACAAATTGTCACGGTTGCGACACCTATGTACAATTGTACCACTGTGATTGCGGCCTATGAATGACAATCGCTCCTACATCAGTTGACAGTAAAAAACTTAGAAATCTTCCAAGTTCCGCCAAGGCCTCAGGATTCATTTGGAATCCTGTATACGCAAATAAACTATGTAACCATACCAAATTTGACATTTTAGATATAATCGAGCACTCAAATTTTTCATCTGAGGTCATTTTGACCAAATGTAGGTCCCACCCCCATATTTCTAATTTTTTAAACTTTCCAACTAATAGGTCAAAATGAGCTCGGGTGTCTGAGGAGCCAAATCAAAGGTCTACCTAGCCTAAAATCAATATTTTGAGTTATTAGTGCAGCCAAAATTTGCATACAAGATCATTTTTTTGATGTTTTCACTCAACGACCATTTGGAACCAAGCGAAGACTTCTAAATAGGGAATTGGCTCTAAAAAACAATTGAACTAGCCGATAACCAAACTGTCCATCTCAGCTAGTCATAAATGACATAGGTAGGTATGGGAAATCACTAACGGTGAAAATATGCAGAAATAAGGAAAATGGCCAGAAGGGACATTATAGTATCCAATACTAAAGGAACTTTCGTCCTCAAAAGTTAAAGATTAGGATGTATCTGAAGTCTTGAACAGGTGAGGAACTAGGTCCATATCTCGCTCTCGATCTCCCAAGTAACCTCCTCCACTTGGTGGTGCCTCTACTAAACCTTAACTGCAAGAATCTCCCTAGTGCAAAACCGTTTGAACTCACTAGCCAAAATAAGCATCGACTCCTCTACAAAGATCAAACTCTCATCCAACTAGGCTGAGTCCCATGTAAGAACATGTAATGGATCAAGAATATATCGTCGCAACATGAAGACATGGAAAACTGGATGAACATCAGCAAAATCTGTAGGTAAGGATAACTCATAAGCTACACCACCAATTTCACAAAAAAAACTCAAAAGGTCCAATATATCTAGGATTGAGCTTTCCCTTCATCTCAAACCTTATCACACCCTTCATGGCCAATACACGTAGGAATACATAATCACTAACTCCAAATCTTAAGGCATGAGCCTGCGATCTAGATAGACCTTTTACCTACTCTGAGCCACTCTCAACCTATCCTAAATCACCCTGACTCTATCCAACGGCTCCTGAAGTAAATCCGTACAACGGGGCCTAAGCTTAAAGGTGTCAAACCATCCAATTAGAGAATGATATCTCTTACCATATAGAACCTTAAAAGGCACCATCTCAATACTCAAATGATAGTTTCAATTATAAGAAAACTCTACCAAGGCTATGTGCTGCTTCTACTAGCCTCCAAAATCCATCACACGCGCTCAAAGCATATCCTCAAGCACCTGAATAGTCTGCTCGAACTCGCTATCAGTCTTTGGATAAAAAGCAATACTAAGATCCACCAGAGTACCTAACTCCTCCTGAAAATATCTCCACAACCCAAAGTGAACACAGAACTATGGTATACAATAATAAAAATGGGCACACTATGAAAATGGACTATCTCCCAAACATAAATATGGGCAAAGCTCTTAGCATTGAAGGACATCTGAATTGGAATAAAATATGATGACTTGGTCAAACGATGTATAATGACCCAAATACCATCAAAACCACGGGAAGTATGAGGCAAACTACTACGAAAATCAATGGTAATTCATTCCTATTTCTACTTAGGAATGGGAAACCTGTTAGTTAATCCATCATGATATTGATACTTGGCCTTTACCTGCTAACAAATTAGGCAAGGATCTACAAATTCTGGCATATCTCTCTTCAAACCACTCCATCAATAATACTGCCTTAAATATCTATACATCTTGACTATGCTAGGATGAATGGACTATCTAGAGTTGTGAGCCTCTTGCAAAATCATCTGAATTAAGTCATCGATTTGCAAAACATAAATACAGCTATTAAATCAAAAGACACCCTCAGAATCTAAGGTATTCCTCTCAGACTCACCACTCAATACCTGATCACGAAGGAAGCGAAGCTTGCAAACCTCAAATTGACAATCTTGAATCTGCTCAAATAGTGAGGGCCTCACCTCTACACTAGCCGAAATCCTCCTTGGATCGGAAATATCAAGGTGAACCATCAAGTTGGATAAGGATTGGATGTCATGTGACAATAAACTCTAAGAGACTAAAATACAAGCCAAGTTGTCCATACTCACTGCCTTCTGACTAAAGGCTTGCTACCACTTTTTCTATGCCAAGATGGACATATAATAATACTTATAAAACTCCATCCATCTACATTTTCTAGCATTAAGCTCTCTCTAGTTCATAAGATGTTGAAGATTGCGATTAACGATGAAAATCTCACAATGCACACCATAAAGATAAAATCCTCCAAATCTTAAGCGCAAAAACTACTGCCGCCAACTTCAAATCATGAGTAGGGTAGTTGCGCCCATGCACCTTTAGTTGTCTAGAAGTATAAGCAATAAGACAACCCTGTTGCATAAAAACACAACCTAGACCAACACCAGAAGTATCAGATAATATGGTGAATCCCTCGCCCTCAACAAAAAGAGCTAAAATAGTAGCTGGCATAGAGCTTTCTCAAGCTCGACTTGCACTCCTCGAACCATCAGAAAGGAACCTGGTTTTGAGTTAATATGGTCATAAGGGCTGAAATAGTAGCAAAACCCTTGACGAATCGCCTGTAATAATTGGCCAAGCCAATAAAGCTACGAACCTCAGTCGGAGATGTAGTTCTAGTACAATCGTGAATAGCCTCAATCTTGGTTTGAGCTACCATAATATCATCCTAAGACACCACATATCCAAGGAATGTCATTAACTCAAGTCAAAACTCACATTTAGAGAACTTAGCAAAATGCACATGGTCTCTCAAAGTCTGGAGCACAATCCTCAAATATTGCACATATTTCTCTCTACTCCTTAAATATATAAGGATGTCATCGATGAAAACAATCATGAATTAATCCAAAAAAGGCCTGAATACTTGGCTCATCAAATCCAAGAATGCAGCTGGGACATCAGTAACCCAAATAACATCACTAAGAACTCATAATGACCATAACGGATCCTAAAGGTTGTCTTTGGAATATCCTTAGCCCGAATCTTCAACTGATGGTAAAAAAAATCTCAATTCAATCTTAGTTAACATTGTTGCGGATTGAAGCTATTCAAAAAAATCATCAATGCAAGGCATAGGGTAACGGTTCATTATTGTAACCTTATTAAGCTACCTATAATCAACACACATACGCATGGAGATATCTTTCTTTTTCATAAACAATATAGGAGATCCCAAAGGAGACACACTCTATCAAATAAAGTCTTACCAAAAAGATCCTGAAGCTGAGAATTTAGCTTCTTAATCTCAACATGATCCATAAAGTATGGTGCCATAGAAATAGGTCGAGGTAAACTCAATCTCACGAAAAGGGGGAATTCCAGGTAGGTCAGTACGGAACACATTAGGAAACTCAAAGACAACAGGAACAAAGTCAAGCTATAGACTCTCCATACTAGTATCTCAAATATAAGTGAGGTAACACATAAAACCCCTTGAAATAAATCTCCTAACACACTTATAAGAGATAATCCCCATCGTCTCATAGCTAACGGCTCCTTGCCACATGACTAGGGGTATATCAGGCCTGGCTAAGGTAACGGTCTTAGAAAAACAATCCATGACCGCTTGATAGTGGAATAACCAGTCATGCCTAGAATCACATCAAAATCTACCATATTGATATGTGAGCCTAAGCTAACACATTTGAGGATTTTAACTCTAAATAATTGTAAGGTCTTGAGCAACTTTAGTTATTTTTTATTAGTTTACTTTGATTTTTGCAGTAAATGTTCAGATGTAAGAGAACTAAAAATAATGGAAGTAAAAAGACTGAAAAGTAAAGCAAAATAAAGGACAAGTATGGCTAACGACGTTCATGATAAGTCGCCAACCTGGTGATAAGCTGTCAAGGATGCCATCAGCCTTAAATAGAGAATGAGAGTTGAAGACATTTTTGTGATGACGTTCGTGATAAGCCATCAGGTTGGTAATAAGGAGTCAACACCATCGTCAACCTTAGACAGAAGAAGCCAAAAATGTAGAGGAGCTAACGACATCCGTGATAAGCCGTCACTCTTGATAAGCTATCACGGATGTTGTCGTCTACACTGAGAAAAAACTACAACTTTAATTTTATTTCCTTATTTTGGTTGAACTATTTAAAGCTTTGTTTTAGGGTTTTCTGGAGGCATTCATTCATCATCATCATTATTCTAAAGAGAGTTCAATACTTTGAGTCTTGGAGAATATTTTCTGATATTTCTTTCTCTATCTTTTTGGATTCGAACAATACAACTATTTCGGGGATTTTCCTTTGTGATCTAATCTACGATTCACTAATTATTATTCATCTCTGTAAGTTAATATTCTCAATTATGAATTTAATTATGTTTTTTGTTCTTTGTATCAAGAGTGGCTAAACTCCTCTAACCTGAATTATGGGATCTAGGGTTAGGTCATGAGGATGTGCTAAACACTCAAGATTTAATAGGTGTTAGGATTTCTTGATACATCTGAGATTTTAATTAACGTCTGTTTGTTGCAAATAGTAGACACACCTACTTTGATTTTCTTAAGAAAGAAATCATATACAGTAGAAAGTAAATTATCAACAGGGACTCAAAAATACTTTGTTTAATAATCAGTGTTGTAACAAGGTTGATTAACCTGAGGTAAAAACTGGGTAGTGAATAGAGATTTCCTAAGTCCGAGAGGATTAGGAAATTAGACTCTTAAATACGTGGAGAGACATTTGAGCATATCATCGATAAAGATAGCTTGTTATCCTAACCACCATGAGAATCTTGAGTCACCTTTAGCATCTGTCATATACCATAAGCCCTAGTGAAAAAAATTCTGGTTATTTCATAAAATCTTGATTACAAACATCAAAATTAAAGTGAAAAACAATTATTTGTGAAACTTCGACCCCCATTTCAGGAAATGTCAAACTGTCAGTGAATTAAATTGCAAATGACTTGAGTTCACACTATATTCCCTGTGGGATTTGACCCCAACCAGTTGGGTTTTATATTGACAATGATTGGTTACACCCATTCAAGAGTATATTTTGAGCGTTAAGAAAAATGGCATCGTTGTCGGGGAATATGGTTGTAAACTGAAAGTTGTGTGCGCTAATTAACTGCTAGTTAGTTTTCCTAGATTTATGTTTATTTTTTGTTGTTTTATTATAGGTTCCTAGTTGTTTATGCCAAAAACAAGAAGTTACAGAGAATCATTATTACCAATTAATCCAGAACCTCAGCTGATTGGAGAATAGCAGAACAGCAAGAGGTTGACAGACTGGCAGCCTTGGCTAGGGCTCAGGTTAACCTACAAAACCAGGGTCAACAAGTACATTATTCAAACCCTGATGATGAAGACTTGGGTGATGAGGAATTGTTGAATCCTCAAAACCCAAGGCGAGCTAAGCAAATTGTTGTACTAGTGTTTGGAGGCTTTCCTGGTGATGACTCGAACATGCACTTGGTAAACGTAACCACTATTTGCAAATCTTTTGATAATCCAAGAGTGATCCAGAATGTGATCTGGTTGAAATTGTTTCCATTATCTCTATCTGGGGAGGCAACAATGTGGTTAAATAAGCTGTAGCTCGATTCTATAACCAACTAGAGACAGTTGAAAGAGGCATTCCTAGAATGGTTCTTTCCACCCTCCAGGAGGGTACAGTTGTGGGATGAAATCAGTAACTTCAAGTAGCTCCCGACTGAAGCATTGCATGAAACTTGGGAGAGATTCAAGAAGAAGATGGCACAATGTACGAACCACAACATAATGGACTTGAAATTTATGGAGACTTTGTACTGGTGGTTCGTTCATTGACCTTCCTTTTCAAGATGCTTCAGACATGCTGAATAGAATGACCACATAGAGTTGGGCTTGGCATATCATGGATTCTGTGGTAGATAGCTCGACTATTTTTGGTGTTGTGACTATGGAGCAGCGTAGAAGGGATGAGGAGCGAGACCAAGACATAGCCCACTTAAAGACTCAGATGGACTTGCTGACTAAGCACTTGCTGTCAGGCAAGACTGAAAAGGTTAAGGCTGTGGAATCTCAGTGCACTATTGCTATTAATGTAGATGACGAGGCAAATTATGTTAATAATTAGGGGGTTTCTGAGGCAATATCCAAGGGAATCAAGGTCGAAACTTTTATGACAAGCCTGATTATAAAGATAGGGAGCAAGGAAACTGGAGAAGCAATAACGATAGGAGTGGTTTGTATGTTCCTCTTAGAAGTCGGGATGTTACACCAACTAGATCTGGCAAGATGTCCATGGAGGACATGATGGAAAAATTATTGAAGGGAGTTAAGGCTACCAACTCAGGGGTAACAACTATAAAGAGTGAATTTTCTACCCTGAGTCAGTTGGTTAGTTGATACTCCACTTTTATCAAGCAGTTGGAGCAGTAGATGAGCCAACTTTCCACAACACTGAACCAAAGAAAAAGTGGTACTTTACCTAGTGCTACGATTCAGAATCCGCATAATAATGGCTCATGTATGGTGATTACCACTAGGAGTGGTAAGATCTTACCTAGCCCTTCTGTGGGCAAATCTATAGATGGTGGGGTGGTTGTTGGTAAATCTGAAGAAAGAAAACCAGTGGAGTCTGAGAAGCTGGATAGTTCTGTTGATGCTTCAGAGATAGAAAAAGAGAAGAAAAAGAAAGTGGTGTTGAAATCTTTCCCAAGACCACCACCATACTTTCTTCAACAATTGAATAAAAAGGTTGATGATGCAAAATTCAACAAATTCATGGCCATGCTCAAGCAATTGACAAATTAATGTACCTTTGGTTAAGGCACTTGTGCAAATACCAGGTTATACAAATTTCATGAAAGACCTTGTAACCAAGAAATAGAAGGTTAGCCATAAGCCGGAGGACAATCTTCTCTATTGTGGAGCTATCTCTACAAGGTCTTTAGTACAAAAAAAGGCAGATCCGGGAGAGTTTACCATCTCGTGTACTATTGGCCCCCTAAAGTTCACAAAAGCACTATACGATCTGGGAGCCAATATAAATTTAATGCCACTGGATGTGTATAAGAAATTGGGTTTCGGGATCCTACCCTAATAAATATGCGGTTGGTAATGGCAGATAGATCTGTGAAGCGGCCTGTGGGCATACTGCATGATGTTTTGGTAAAGGTAGCTGATTTTATTCTGCCTGCTGATTTTGTGGTCCTAGATTACAAAGTGGATTTTGAAGTACCCATTATCTTGGGTAGGCCATTACTTGCAACTCAGAGAGTGCTAGTAGACATGGAGTTGAACGAGTTAAAGTTCAGGTTTAATGACAAAGAAGCAAGCTTCAAAATATACTCATCCATGACTCAGAAACATAAGATGAGTGTTTTACCAATCGTTGACATCTTCTATGATGATGGTAAAGGGGTATCAACAGGTTGTCTTGGCGAAGTCTGAGTAGTCAAAACAACCAAGTTGTGCCGCGACAGTAAATTAGGTGCTATTGGGAGGCAACCCAAAGTTTTATGTTTAAGTAAGTTTTTTTACTTTTATAATTAGGATTTAGTACTGAAAAGGTCAAAATGAGGAGGTCAGCTGAAAGGCCATGACGACATCTCTAATACGCCGTCACAACTGTGATAAGCTATCGGAAATGTCGTCAGATAGTCAAAACTTGAGGCAACCTCTTCTCAGGGGTGATGAAATTTGTGATAGGCTATCATACTTGTGATAATCTGTCACAAGTCCTCGTTAGCCCAAAGCCTTAAAAGCTAAATTCTGGGCTCAATTTAAATCAAATCCGACCCGGTCTAGCATAGGAACCTTTTTAAATTTTTGCTAGTTTTAATTCTTTTCTTTTTGTTTATTTCTTTCCTTTGTTAGTTTATTTCCTACTCTTTGCAAAACACATCATGAAAATAAGTTCCCTTGTGTATGGGTTTGTAATTCACAATCAAGAAATTCTTCCTACTTCTTTCTTCCTCTTATGCGTGTAATTAGACTAAGGGGCCCCATCAGGTATACTCTAATGTTAACTCTTCTTTTCTTGTGGTAAGTCATTGATAGATGGCAACCCAAGTCCTCAAGATTCTTGAACCAAGTTCAACTTCGAAAAGAGCTAAAACTCGCACCTAGGGTCTGTTGTGCGGGCCTAAGCTTTAAAAAGACAGCTCATACTCAGAATTCAAGTGGATTTTAAGAAATAATGGGGACCAAAAATTGAGTCAAAATCTAAAGTGGGTTATGATAAGAGCCGACGACACTCATGATAGGCTATCATAATTATTGCTGCTTATCAAGAATGTCGTCAAAGGCTGACAAGAATGAAGTGGTTTCTGTTTAAAGCTGACGACATTCATGATAGGCTATCATAATTGTGACGATTTATCAGGAATGTCATCAAAAGTTGTTAAAATTAAGAAGGTGTTGTCTAAGGTTGACGACAATTGTGATAAGCTATCATAGTCGTGATGGCTTATCAGGAATTGTCGTCATACCAGGAACCTAAAGCATGAATAAGCCAAAATGATTATTATGTTTATTTTTGTTCTCTTTTGGACTAACCAATGGTTTTTTTACTGCTACAGGAACCTTAAAATGGCACCAAAACGAAAGATCCCCAAAGTACCAAACAAAGCAACCAAAGAAAGTGTACGTTGTAAGCTCATCGATTAGGAATCTGATTATGAGAAGGAGAAACCCCTGCTTAGGGAGCAAAAAAAGAAGCAAAGTCCGAAGAAACCTTCACCACCTCCAACCATTGAAGTGGAGAATAGTGATGATACTGAGACTACAACACCATCAGAAAGTAAAGCTTCTAAACATATTGCCTTTGAGCAAGAGGGTTCTAAAAAGCATGAGTCTGACCATGCTGAATCTGAAGAAGAGAAACAGAAAGGGTCTGAGGATTCTGAGTCTGAGAAAACAGCATCTAGATCCCGGTCCATTGAACAACAAGATGATGAAGAGTCTCCAGCTTGGGGAACACTTATCAAATGTAAGAACCCTGAAGTTTGAGAATATGCTAGGTGGAAAATTCCCAGAGAAGAGAGCATCTTCACCGCTGGGCTCCATAGAACTGATAGAAGGAGTGCTAAGAGGCCGATTCAAGAAGAAAACATGATTATCACCAGAGGGTTGAGCATGTACCCTAAAGTAGAATAGAAGTTCCAAGAGTATGGCTTGGGTTGGACCACAAAAGGAGGAGGTTATTTTGCCCTACACTGATTCAGGAGTTCTACGTAAACTACCAGGCTCAGTTGGAAAACATGTGCTGGCCAGGTGAAAGAGTAGCAGACCGGCCCCTATTGGATAGAGTGCAGGTGAGGGGCGTAAGGGTTGATGTCTCAATCAGAACCATCAATAGGTTCTTGTATGGTCCCAACTTCACTTGTCAGGCCACTTTACCATCAGTCTATGCTAGGATTAGGAACCAGGAGAAACAACGTCTATGGTTGGCCAACATCATAGCTGAAGGAGAACCATTATGGGTAACAAACCCAAATAAAAGAATTTGTAAGTCCTCTTTGACTCAAGAGGCAAAGTTTTGGTTGGGTATAGTGAGTATCTGGCTAATGCCAATTGATGGAGACAACATTCTGGGTGATGACCGAGCTATTCTAGTGGCGAGCATAGTGTAGAACCTTCCCCTAAATTTTTTTGAAATCATTGCTGATGAGATGAAGATTATAATGTCAAGAACCGACACAGGTTACCCTTTCCCTTATCTTATCATAGAGTTATGCTGAGCTGCTAATGTGCCAAAGATTGCAGGGGTTGATGATGACATTCCTTCCTGAAAGACTCACAACCCCATACGGTATGATAAAAATCAGCCAAGATTGAGACTTTATAGAGGTGCAGAGGTAGAAGCAGACCCTTCAGTTATAGATGCTGGTGTAGCACCTCATGTGGAAGTGTAAGATTCTGAGGCTGTGTAGCCAACTTATTCAGCACAGGCAGGATCAGTGCCTGAGACTAAAGCCAACCCTCAATTCCTATAGCAGCACCAGGTTTTGCATTTTAACCGGTCGATATTCGAAAAGTGGCTAAACAATCCAAGTGGTGTAAGGCACAGCTACATGCTTTTTTCCAAACAGTTTTTTGTTGCAGTGGACAAGAGAATCAAGGCTTCCCTTAAGCCTTTTTTAACTTTGCCTTAGAGGGTTGCAAATTTGGAGAACCAATTCGATGCACAGGCAAAAGAAATGTCAAGAGCTGATCTTTCTAGATTCAGAGCGGCATTGGCAAGGTAAAGGAAGATGTTGGGGTGTTGTAGTAACACCAATTTATGATGCCAACAGGTCAGGCCATGCATGAATATGAGGAAAAAATTTCAATGCTTGACCTCACTAGAGACTCACCAAAGAAAAAGAAGAAGAAAAGTGAGAAAAAAGGTAAGGGAAAGAGAGAGAGGCCCGACAGTGATGAAGAGTGAAAAGCAAAGAAGAGGGCAAGAAAGAATAAGAGAAAGAGGAGCTAAAAGGGCAGAAATTGAGTCCTTAGTTGATAATGAGAAATGGGAGGTAGCCATCTGAGCTAGGGCTACAGGTGCCTCATCTAGCAGGGCTCCAGCTACAGCAAAGCCTGATGCTCCTGATGGAGAGAAGAAAGCAGATGATGCAGTAGAAGGGTTGGAGACCCAGGATCCATGTGCATGATTGCCTTAAGGTATACCTTAACCCTTAGATCAGTTTATTTTTGATTTTAAGTTGAGAGTGTAGGGTAAGTTGTTGTTGTAGCATATTTTGTAGATGATTAGGAGTAATAAAAGTACTTGAGACAGTTAGCTTGTTTTGTGATTTTTGAGTACCTCTCCATTGGTCTGATATATTGTCTACTGAGTGAATTGCATCCATTTATGACCACTGTGCATCTGTTTGTGGCATTAGTCTGGCAATTGAATAACCTTCGTTAGACAAGTACATGAACCGGATAAGTAGTGATATGCAAGATACTTGTACGCCATGTGTGTGTAAGGTTTTGCTCAGTTCCCATTGTGTGTTGAATCTAGAACTTTCCCGATTAATCTTGCCTTGGTCATAGGATAGGAGTTAGGAAAGAATTATAGGCCATTTTTGATGATTAGTCCACTTTTAGCCTAAATGACCTTCCCAATGTGAATAATATCCCTTGATCCCTGTTAGATCATAATTAGCCTATTTCCTTCTATGACACCTCTCACCTTCCCGTTTACATCACAATGAACCTATTTTGGCATGGTCCTCCTTGGATACTGTACACCATGACTTAGGCAAACAGCCTAAGTTGAGGGTGGCTATCCTAGGAGTTCGTGATACAAAATAAGTATGAAGAGAGGAAGAATAAAAGAAAAGACTAAAAAGTTGGGTGAGGTGAAAAGGAATAAGAAATCAGAAAGCTGTGTAAAAGATGATAAAACGATAATATGATAATTGAAAAGAGCGCATCCATCTTGAGCATATGTGATCAATAAAAGAGTGGAAGAAAATAAGGTTAAGAGTTAAAACCCCGAGAGTTTAGTGTAGTGTCAAGGATGCATAGTCACTCTAAAATATCCATGAATATCATACTAGCCCCTAGCCTACATTACAAGCTTAAGAAAAATCGTATAGTGATCCTAACTAATCTGTCTGAAAACTTGGGTACTGACTATAAAGGAAAGCCTATGGCATTTGACATGCAGTGTTTGGAACTTCATTCTGAGAGTGAGTCTTGTCTTATCCCTCTGTTTATGTATTTGAATTTTGATATGAGTGAAAAAGGAGATGTATTTGTTGTAAGGGCACACTGTGTATATTGCTAGTCACTGACTTGTTCAGATAAGTGTGATCTCCGTATGGCATGGTTGTTATTACTGAATTTTTGTCGTATCTTGATTCTTGTGAGTTGCATGGTTGTTTTTCAAAATATCAACAGTGAGCTTTAAAATTGACTGACCTTGAAGATGGTGAATGTATTCTGAACTAGTATGAGTAGTTAGCTGCCAAATTGTACTTTGTATTCTCTTAGTTATGTTATGGTTGCTTGAGGACAAGCAATTGTTTAAGTTGATGGTGTTGATGTGTGAGCCTACGCCAACATATTTGAGGCTTTTAACTCTAAATAATTGTAAGGTCTTGAGCAACTTTAGCTGTTTTTGATTAGTTTACTTTGATTTTTGCAGTAAATATTGATATGTAGGAGAACCAAAAATAATAGAAGCAAAAAGGCAGAAAAGTGAAGCAAAATAAAGGACAAGTGTGGCTGACGACGTTCATGATAAGTCATCAGCCTGGTGATAAGCTGTCAAGGATGCCGTCAGCCTTAAACAGAGAATGGGAGTTGAAAACATTTTTGTGACGACGTTCGTGATAAGCAGTCAGGTTGGTGATAAGGCGTCAACGTCGTCGTCAGCCTTAGACAGTAGAAACCAAAAGTGCAGAGGAGCTGACGACATCCATAATAAACCGTCAAACTCATGATAAGCTGTCACAGATGTCGTCATCTATTCCAAGAAAAAGTTGCAACTTTAATTTTATTTCCTTATTTAGGTTGAACTATTTAAAGCTTTATTTTAGGGTTTTCTGGAGGAATTCATTCATCATCATCGCTATTCTAAAGAGAGCTCGATACTTTGAGTCTTGGAGAATATTTTTTGATATTTCTTTCTCTATCTTTTTGGATTCGAACAATACAACTATTTTAGGGATTTTCCTTTGTGATCTAATCTACGATTCACTAATTATTATTCATCTCTATAAAGTAATCATCTCAATTATGAATTAAATTATGTGTTTCATTCTTTGCATCGTGAGTGGCTAAACTCCGTTAACCTGAATTATGGGATCTAGGGTTAGGTCATGATGATGTGCTAAACACTCAAGATTTAATAGGTGTTAGGATTTCTTGATAATTCTGAGATTTTCATGAACGTCTGTTGGTTGCAAACAGTAAACACACCTACTTTGATTTTCTTGAGAAAGAAATCATATACAATAGGAAGTGAATTATTAACAGGGACTCGGAAATACTTCATTTAATAATCAGCGTTGTAATAAGTTTGATTAACCTGAAGTAAAATCTGGGCAATGAATAGCAATTTCCTAAGTCCGAGAGGATTAGGAAATTAGATGCTTAAATAGGTGGAGAGACATTTGAGCATATCATCGATAAAGATAGCTTGTTATCCTAACTACTATGAGAATCTTGAGTCACCTTTAGCATCTGTCATGTACCGTAAGCCCTAGTGAACATAATTCTGGTTATTTCATAAAATTTTGATTACAAACATCGAAATTAAAGTGACAAATAATTATTTGTGAAACTTCAACCCCCATTCAGGAAATGTTAAACTATCAGTGAATTAAATCGCAAACGACTTGAGTTCTCACCATATTCTCTGTGGGATTTGACCCCAACCTAGTTGGCTTTTATATTGACAATGATCACTTACACCCATTCAAGAGTGTATTTTGAGCGTTATCATATATCCAGAATCATAAGATCAGCACAAGTATAAACATCTCTAAAAGTCACAACACATAATCTAAAAACCTGATCCACTACAAAAGAATCACCCATGAGAGTAGATACGCACATGGCACAGATAATAAATTATAAAACAACTACAATCGTGGTGCATAATAAGCAGATATATTGGAATAATTGGATCAAGGATCAAATAAAAGAAGGGTTAACTGGTGGCACACCAAAATCATACTTGTAATAACAACATCTGAAGTCTCAACCTCAGGTCTAGCAGGTACTACATACAACTAGCTACGCGTGCCACCTGGCTGGGCACCTGACTGAGCTCCTGTCTTGCCTACTTGAGAACATCCTCGAGTACCTTGGAAACTACCTTTGCAACTATGAGAACCACCTCTATCTAAGGGATTAATTTCTCAAATAGGTGGGAACACTTTGAGTTGAAGCAACAATCGCCCCTCGACTAGGAAAATCTCGTGAATAATGACATGGGAGTCCACAAGTAAATTAAGAAACATGAGCTAAACCAGATGCAACAGATCCAACTGAACTAGAGTAACCACCATGACTAGAATAACCAGAAGATGAACCTCTCAAAGATAGACCACTAGCCTTACTAGGTCCATCACTAGCACTAGACTGACCTCCGCCAGTAATCTGAAGTGCTGCCTTAATAGGTCGACTAGGCTGACTCTAAAACTAATAAGATGGACACGAAGGATACTTACTTTGAGAAATTCTATATTCAGGTTGGGAACTATGACGGCTCCCATTCATCTGCCCTAGGATCGAGGCCTCTTATCACAACCCTCACGACCCTACGGTGCATCTTCTCCATCACTCAAGAATGATCTGATACCTCAACAAAATATCTATCCCTAGCAACTAAAATATGAGTAGACATATGAATAAGAAGTCTCAATGCTATAAAAAAAAGCAAACTCTCTCATACTCAGTATCTAGAATAGAAGTCGTTGGCCTAGCTAACTCGTGAAACTAAGCCTCATACTCTGCATTGTTACAGAGCCTTACTCCAATTCATAGAACTTATCTCTCAAACAATATCTAAGGCTGTGAGACATATACTTCTCTAAGAACATCTCGAAGAACTGGGTCCATGACAAAGGAAAGATCCAAGTAGCCTAGAATCCATATAACCTCTCCACCAATGTCGAGCAGGCAAATCCAACTGAAATATGGTGTAATCCATACTACGAGTTTCAATAAGGCCTAAATTATGAAGACTATCCTCACAAGTAACCAAAAACTCATATGCATCCTTACTTGTATCACTAGAAAATCTAGCCAGAGAAAATCTCAAAAATCTAACTACATTTTCTGCTCCTCAGAAGATATAACAGAATGGGCAACCACTGGCTAAGCAACTACTAGCTGAGAAACCATTGGTGTAGGAGGAACCTCAACTCTATAAGTCATAGCTATAGGCTACTCCCCACCTTAGTACGACTCTGATCTATAGATTGTACACCCTTAGATGGCATACCACCAACTAAACCCAAAAGTTAAACCAACGCATCTCTGAGTACTAAAGAAGAAATAAACCTTGTTGGAGCCTAGGATGGTCCCTTGCCCAACGCTAGCTGGGGCGGAATAATCTGTTTCTCAGGAATGGGAATAGGACCTAGGGAAGGTAGCCTATCCTTGCCCCTAGCCGAGGACATATCTCGCAGTTGTCCACAACCTCTAGGTTGTCCATGAATATGAGAAGGATCTTTAGGCTTGGTCTTGGGGCCCTCGTCTCGTGTAGCAGTAGCAGGCCATCTGCAAAAGAGTAAAGTAAAGGGAATACTTCTACCAACCAACTCAGACTCTTAGCAAGTTATGAGAAAAAAAAGTGAAGAACTCCTAAGAATGTCCCATAGCTACTTGAAGATAGGAAACAGATGTCATTGTTTCGATCTGTAAGACTCTACTAGACATTCTCTCTTGTACCAACAACACAAGTGTAACCTAGGCTCTGATACCATTTTGTCACGACCCTATTTACGGATCATGATGGTACTTACTAAATACCACTAGTAGGTATGCCAAAACTATAACCCAAAGCTAAAGCAATGCGTTAATTCGGTAGGAAATGCCTATCATAGGTGAAATTCAAGAACACAAAACGTTCTAGATAGATAAAAATAGTCAATACAAGATACCAATTCCAAGACCTGGTAGAGCCAGTACAAGAGCATCTAATAGTACAATACAACTCAAAGTCTAGAATAGTTAATATATACGTCTTGAAATAAAAGAATGGAAATAAAAATAGATGGAAAGGGTGACTCGAACTCAAAGAGTTCAACATATCTCTAGAAATCAGTCACTGTATGATCTACGATCAACGGCGATAGCAAGTAATCGGATATGCGTCCAAAAGGTACAAAAGTGTAGTATGAGTACCAAAACAATGGGTACTCAGTAGGCACATCGGCCGACTAAGATAATTCATGATATATGTATAGTAAAATACAAGATAACATAAACTAAGTCAATGTACAAAAATGAACCTGAATCATCTCCAACATTTTTGTACATAATAAGTATTTAAACTGGAATAAAAATATAAGATAAGGTATCAACACATATCAATATCGCCGCTCAAACATGCATAAGCAAGTTGGAAAAACAATAAATCATAAAGAGTTATCACAAGAAAGCATAACTACAAAATTGGCTCCCATACGTCAATTGGTGAAGAAAAGTAAAGAACTCATCACTGCCTCCACGCGACTGGAGAGTACACTCAAGAGAATAATAAAGCATCAACCAACATCATAGCTAACTTTCGTCGTCATTTAACCATCATTCCAAAGTTATCACCAATCAAACATTTACAAATATTTCACAATTCCCCAACATTAGACAATGTACTCACATTCCATTATATTATCGTCATTTAAAAATCTTAGCATCAATATTCACTAGTCACCATTTACTAGCTAACCATCTCTTACTACTAATCCATTTGACTTCTAGTCATTATTTAACCTCTAATCATCATTTACCAACTACTTACCACATAGCCATGAATTAACATTTGTTAGATAACCATCAATACTCACTAGCATCATTTATACCAATTATCAATTATCACTCATCATCATTACCAACTAAACCTTATTCATCAACTAGTCATTATTAGCCACTTAAACAAATATCCATCTCTAATCTTTATCTAACACTAATCATCAACTATATGACTATATAAATATTTATTACTTCTAGGCTACAACCTGCATCTCTAATATAAACATCACTCAAATTAAACATAAGTATATATATATATATAAGAGCATATAATTGTCATACATAGATCTAGTCGAACTTGAACTAGTAGATGGACACATAGGCAGATCAATATAATCACCCTCCCATATTTCAGGGTATCAATGCATCATCACAATCATCCTTTAGCCTTGTCGGGTATCAATGCATCATCATAATAATCTTTTGAACTTGTCGGGAATAAATATATCATCACAATGTTCTTCCTCCTTGCCAGGTATCAATATCATCATAGTATCCTCCAGTTTTTTTGGGTATCAATATATCATTAAATCATTCTCCGGCCTTGTCGGATATCAATATATTGTCATAATATCCTCCGACCTTGATGGGTATCAATATCATCATAGTATCCTTCGGCCTTATTAGGCATAAATATATCATCACAATCAGTGAAAAAATCAATAGAAGGAGTATTCATATAATCAAACATCATGAATTCAAGCATAAGTTATAGCAAAATTTCTCATATAATCAATAAGCATGACTTCTAACATAATTCATGGCACAATTGCTAATATCATCATTAGGAATGTTTTCTAGCATCTAGCATAATTTCTTAGCATGATCATAGTCATAAGTTATATCATGAGCAATGATTCATTGATAGCATATTCAATGGCCTATCATTAGCATAAAAGATAGTTTATCACTAGCTTGAGAAATAGCTAATCCATATCATAATCTATAACTTATTCATAGCATAGTCAATAACATAATTTATTACTTAAACAATATCATAGTCAAGGGCTCATTCAATAGTATATATGGTAACCTAGTCAATAGCCACAACAATAGTATAATCAGGCTCATCATAACCTAACCAATAAATCAAACATATCGAATAATTGTTAGGCATTACTTCAAAGCATCTTTCATCATGACCAAAAAGTACCAATGTTACTCAGTATTGCCTAAAAAGGCATTGTCTAGGCATTTTGTATGTGTATAAGGGTCTCAAGATAACTATTTATCAATCTTGAATTATGGTAGGTCAAAGTACCCACTTTAAAATCTCCGAAATACATTCCAAGTCAAATACTACCCCCGACTAGGCTATTGTATCTAAATCCATACTTAGAGGATAACAAGCCACCATTAATACTAAGGTAGAGATTTTTATCAAGTACTTAAACTAATTCAAATGGGAACTAAGGAAACATCTATTAATGTAAGCAACTAAGGCCAATTTACCATAAGTATGAGTGTATAAAGCATTCTTACCTAACTTGAGCATTCTGAGGCATTCTTATGCAAAACATGAGTAATGAAGTCCAAATCTGCTAAGGCATAAGGAAAAAGTCAAGTACATCAACTTTATAATTTTAATTTAGCTTAAATGATTCAACTAACCCAAGTCTTGCAGTTCATCAATCCAACACATGAAACCCATCCCAAATCCAACACAATATCATAAGAATACTATAAATTAGCTCAATCTAACAAGGAATAAACCTAGCCTACCTCGACGCCAAAGAAAGCTCAACAAACTGCTAAACCTTTACTTTTCCCTTTTGAGGAGCCTCCTCAAGATGCTAAGCTATCAAAAACACATTCTAATCATCAATTGGAGAATATTGATGCCCATATTGTACCATTGTGCTTTGGGTCCAAAAATTACCTCAAAACCCCCCATTTAGGTCTCACTTATAGAAATCACATTTTCGAGGCCAACCCAACATTCATACAAACTCAATGGATCATTACCCTCAAAATATCCAAAAATATGGTAAATGATCAAAAGGGTCATTATAGTATCCACTACTAAAGGAACTTTCATCCTTAAAAATTAAAGATTAGGATATGTCTGAAGTATTGAACAAGTGAGGATAGTTTGTCCATATCTTGCTCTCAATCTCCCAAGTAGACTCATCCACTGGGCGGTGCCTCCACTGAACCTTAACTACAGGAATCTCCCTAGTGCGCAACCGTCTGGCATCACTAGCCAAAATAAGCACCAGATCCTCTACAAAGGTCAAACTCTCATCCAACTGGGCTGAGTCATATCTAAGCATATGAGATGGATCAAGAATCTATCGTCGCAAAATGGAGACATGGAAAAATAGATGAAAAATGGAAAAATTTGGAGGTAAAGATAACTCATAAGCTACCTCACCAACTGTGGAAAGAATCTTAAAAGGTCTAATATATCTAGGACTGAGCTTTCTCTTTCTTCTGAACTTCATCATACCCCCCTCATGGTAAATACACAGAGTAATACACGATCACCAACTCCAAATCTCAAGGAATAAATCCTACATTATACATAGACCTTAAACTATTTTGAGCAGCATTTAACCTACCCTAAATCACCCTGACTATATCCAATGACACCTGAAGCAAAACCGTACCACGGGTCCTAACCTTAGAGGTCTCAAACCATCCAACTGGAGAACGATATCTCCTACTTTATAGAATCTCAAAAGAAGCCATCTCAATACTCAAATGACAGTTGTTATTATAAGCAAACTTTGCCAAGGCTGTGTGTTTCTCCCACTGGCCTCAAAAATCCATAAAGCAGGCTCAGTGCATATCCTTAAGTACTTGAATTGTCCACTCAAACTGTTGTCAGTCTGTAGATAAAAAGCTATACCAATATCCACCTGAGTACCCAACTCTTCCTGAAAATCTCTCCAAAACCTAAAAGTGAATACAGTTACATGGCCTAAAAATAGAAATGGGCACACCATGCAAATGGACTATCTGCCAAACATAAATATAGGCCAATATCTTAGCACTGGGGGACATCTGAATAGAAATGAAATATATTGACTTGGTCAAATGATCTACAATAAACCAATTACCATCGAAACCACGGGAAGTGTAAGGCAAACTACTAATGAATCCATGGTAATTTGTTCCCATTTCCACTCAAGAATGGGGAAACTCTAAGTCAATCCATCGAGTCTCTAATGCTTGGACTTTACCTACTAACAACATAGGCAAGGAGATACAAAGTATGACATATCTCTTTTCATACCACTCCATCAATAATGTTGCCTCAAATCTCTATACATCTCAACTGTGCTGGTGTAAATAGAATATCTAGAGTTGTGAGCCTCTTGCAAAATTAACTGAATTAAGTCATTGATCTGTAAAATATAAATATGGACATCAAATCTTAAGAAACCCTTAGAATATAAGGTGTTCCTCTGATACTCACTACTCAACACCTGATCACGAAGGAAGCAAAGCTTGTTATCGTAAAACTGACGACCTTGAGTCTGCTCAAAGAGCAAGGACCTCACCTTCACACTTACCAAAATCCTATTAGGATCTGAAATATTAAGGCGAACCATCAAGTTGTCTAAGGATTGGATGTCATGTTCCAACTGCCTCTAAAAACCTAAAATATAAGCCAAGCTACTCATGCTCACTGCCTTCTGACTAAAGGCATTTGCTACCACATTTGCCTTGCTCGGATGAAAGAAGATAGAAATATCATAATACTCAAGCAACTCCATCTACCTACATTATCTAGAATTAAGATCCCTCTGGGTCATAAGATGCTGAAGACTTTGATGATCAATAAAAATCTCATAATTCACACCATAAAGATAATGCCTCAAAATCTTAAGAGCGAAAGCTACTGCCGCCAACTCCAAATCATGAGTGGGGTAGTTGCTCTCATACACTATAAGATATCAAAAGGTATAAGCAATAACACAACCCTACTACATCAAAACACAACCTAGACCAACACCAGAAACATCACAACATATGGTGAATTCCTCACCCTCTACAGAAAGAGCTAAAACAGGAGATGACATAGAGCTTTCCAAAGCTCAACTTGCATTCCTCAAACCATCAAAAAGGAACCTCTTTTTGAGTCAATATGTTCATAGGGTCTAAAATAGTAGTAAAACCCTCGATGAATTGCCTATAATAATTGGCCAAGCCAATGAAGCTACGAACCTCAATCGGAGATGTAGTTCTAGCCCAATCGTGAATAGCCACAATCTTGGTTGGATCTACTATAATATCATCCTAAGACACCACATGTCCAAGGAATTTCACCGACTCAAGTCAAAACTCACACTTAGAGAACTTGGCAAAAAGCACATAGTCTCTCAAAGTTTGGAGCACGATCCTCAAATATTATGCATGCTCCTCTCTACTCCTCAAATACATAAAGATTTTATCAATGAACACAAACATGAATTAATCCAGATAAGGCCTGAAAACTTAGTTCATCAAATCCATAAATACAGCTGGGGAATTAGTCAACCCAAATGACATAACTAAGAACTCATAATGACTATAACGAGTCATAAAGGTTGGCCGTCTTTGAGATATCCTCAACCTAAATCCTCAACTGATAGTAAACAGATCTCAATTTAATCTTATAAACATTGAGACACACTAAAGCTGGTCAAACAAATCATTAATGTAGGGTATAGGGTAACGGTTCTTCATTGAAACCTTATTAAGCTACCTATAATTAGTACACATATGCATGGAGCCAACTTTATTTTTCATAAATAATACAGCATTTCCCAAGGAGACACACTCTGTCTAATAAAAACCTTACCAAGAAGATCCTGAAGCTAAGAATTCAACTCTTTAAACTCAACAGGATCCATACGATAAGGTGACATAGAAATAGGTTGGGTTCCAGGATTGAGATCAATCCTAAACTAATTCTCATGGACAGGAGGAGTACCAGGAAGGTCAATAGGAAACACATCAAGAAACTTACAAACAATAGGAATAGAGTCAAGGGATGGACACTCCACACTAGTATCAAAAATATAAGTGAGGTAAGAGATGCAACCCCTTGAAATAAGTATCCTAACACACATATAAGAGATAATGCCCATTGGCTCATAGCTAAATCTCCTTTCCACACGACTAGAGGTGTATCGGGCATGTCTAAGGTAACGGTCTTAGCAAAATAATTCATGATCGCATGATAGTGGGATAACCAGTTCATGCTTAGATTAACATCAAAATCCACCATATCTAGAATAATAATATCAGCACAAGTATAAACATCTCTAACAG
The DNA here is from genome assembly GCF_002878395.1 of Capsicum annuum. Taxonomy (NCBI): domain Eukaryota; kingdom Viridiplantae; phylum Streptophyta; class Magnoliopsida; order Solanales; family Solanaceae; genus Capsicum; species Capsicum annuum. The sequence continues at coordinate 110,554,573 of NC_061119.1, forward strand.
TCACCACATATGATCGAAAAACCTATTCCACTACTAAAGAGTCACCCACTTGAGTAGATACGTACAATGGCATAAATAATAAATTATAAGACAACACCCATCGTGGTGTATAATAAGCAGATATATAAGAACAAGTGGATCCCAAATATAATAATGCAATGGTTGACAGGCGGCACACTAAAATCATAATTGTAATAAAAACATCTGGAGTCTCAACCTTGGGTCTAGCTGGTAAAACATACAACTGACCACGCTCGCCACCTGGATAGGCACCTGACCGACCTCCTATCTTGCCTGCTTAAGAAACTCCTTGAGTACTATGAAAACACCCTTGCGATTATGAGAACCACCTCTAACTAAGGGATGAATTGCTCTAATAGGGGTAACACTCTAAGCTGAAGCAACAATCGCTCCACGACTAGAGAAATCTCACGAATAATGACCAGGGAGTCCACAAGTAAAATACGAAACATAAGTTGAACCAGAACCAACAGATCCGGCTGAACCAGAGTAACTATCACAACTAGAATAACCAAAAGATGAACTTTTTAAAGACAGACCACTTACCCTTACAAGGGCCATCACTAGTACTAGATTAACCTCCATCGATAATTTAAAGTTCTGCTTGAACTGGTCGACTAGGCTGACTCTGAAATTAATAAGATGGATGCAGAGCATACTTACTTTGAGAAATGCTATCTCTGGGTTAGGAACTATGAAGTCTCCCACTGAATCTGTCCTGGGACCTAGGCCTCTTATCTAAGCCCTTACGGTATATCTTTGCTATCACTCGAGCATGATCTGATAACTCAGCAAAAAATCTACCTGCAACAACTAAAACTTGAGTAGACATACTAATGGCAATCTCAACGGTCTACCAAAGCAACAAACTCTCTCATACTCAGTATCTAGAATAAAAGTCGTATGCCCAGCCAACTCGTGAAAATAAACCTTATACTCTGCATTGTCATGGAGCCCTGCTTTAATATAGAGAACTGATCCTTCAAATAATCTCTAAGGATATGAGGCATATACTTCTCTAATAACATCTCAGAGAAATGAGTCTAGGACAGGGGAGAAGATCCAGCTGGCCTAAAATCTATATAACCTCTTCACCAATGTCGAGTAGCCAAATCCAACTAAAATCTGGTGTAATCCATACCACAAGTTTCAATAAGGACTAAATTATGGACAATTCCTCGCAAGCAACCATAAACGCATATGCATCCTCACTCGGAGCACTAAAATATCTAGGCAGAGCCAATCTCAAAAATCTAACTAATATTTTCTGCTCCTTAGAAGACATAGCAGGATGGGAAACCACTGGCTAAGCAACTACCAGCTGAGCAACCATTGGTGCAGTAGGAACCTCAACTCTATGAGTTGTAGCTACAGGTTGTGCCCCTGCCTCACTACCAGTCTGATTTATAGACTGTACACCTTTAGATGGTGTACCACCAACTAAACCCAAAATCTAAACCAATGCATCTCAGAGAACTAAAGAAAAAATAAACCCTGTTAGAGCCTAGGCTGGTCCCTAGCCCACCGCTGGTTGAGGCAGAATAATATATGGCTCAGGAGCTGGACTAGGACCTAGGGAAGGCAACCTATCCTTGACCTAGATGGGGATACATCTCACAGTTATCCATGACCTCTAGGCCATCCATGAATACTAGAAGGATCCCTAGGCTAGGACTTAGGGCCCTCATCTCGTGTTGCGGTAGCACATGTCCTGGCCATCTACGAAAGAGTAACGCCAAGAAAATACTTTTACAAGCAACTCAGACTCTTAGCATGATATGAGTTGAAGAAGTGAAGAACTCCTAAGAATGTCCCATAGCCTCCTGAAGATAGGAAACAGATGTCATCGTTTCGATCTGCAGGACTCTACTAGACATTTGTTCTTGTAACAATACCAGTGTAACCTAGGACCTGATACCATTCTATCATGGCCTGATTTATGGGTCATAATGGTACTTACTAAATACTGCCAGTAGGTATGCCAAAATCATAACTCAAAGCTAAAGAAATGGGTTAATTAGGTAGAAAATGCCCATCATAGGTAAAATTCAAGAACACAAAGTGTCCTGGATAGATAAAAAATAGTCAATACAAACAATACCAGGACCTAGTAGATCCAGTATAAGAGGATCTAATAGTACCAATACTCAAAGTCTAAAATAGTCAATACATTTGTCTCAAAACAAAGACTAAAAATAAAAATAGACGGAAAAGGTGACTCAAACTCCAAGAGCTCACCCTATCTCTAAAAGTCATTCACTATATGAACTACGATCATTGGTGACAGCTAGTAATTGGATATGCATCAAAAAAGTACATGAATGTAATATGAGTACCAAAGCAACGGGCACTCAGTAGTCATCATCGACTGACTTAGCAAAATCATGATATAAGTATGATAAAATGCAAGATAACAACTAAGTCAAGGTACAAAAACGAACCTGAATCATCTCCAACATCATTTTACATAATAAGTATTTAAACTGGAATAACAATACAACATAAGGCATCAACACAAGCCAATACTGTCGCATAAACATGCATAAGCACATTGGAATAATAAAAAATTATAAATCATCATCACAAGCAAACATAACTACAAAATTGGCTCCCATATGTCAATTAGTATAGAAAAAATATAGAACTCATCACAGCTTACCATACAACTGGAGAGTAAACTCAAAAAAGGAATAAAGCAATCAACCAACATCATAGCTAGCTTCATCATTTTACCATCATTCCATAATTATCATCAACCTGTCATTTACAAATCTTTCACAATTCCACAATATTAGACAATGTACTCATATTCCATAATATTATCGTCATTTAAAAATCTTAGCATCAATATTCACTAGTCACCACTTACTAGCTAACCATCTCTTACTACTAATCCATTTGACTACTAGTCATCATATAACCTCTAATCATTATTTAACAACTATTTACCATATAGCCAATAATTATCATTTGTTAGATAACCATAAATAATCACTAGCATCATTTATATCAATCATTAATTATCACTAATCATCATTACCAACTAAACCTCATTTATAAACTAGTCATTATTAGCTACATAAACAAATATCCACCTCTAATCCTCATTTAACACTAATCATCAACTATACCACTTTATAAACATATATTACTTTCGGGCTACAACCTACATCCCTAATATCAACATCACCCAAATTACACATAAGTAATATATATAAGCTTATAATTTTTATACATAGGGCTAGTCGAACTTGAACCGGTAGATGTATATATAGGCACGTCAATATAATTATCCTCCAATCTTTTCGGGTATCAATGCACCATTACAATCATCCTCTGACCTTGTCGGGTATTAATGTATCATCATAATCATCCTCCAAACTTGCCGGGTATCAATATATCATCACAATGTCCTTCTTCCTTTCAAGGTGTCAATATCATCATAGTATCCTCCAGCCTTATTGGGTATCAATATATCATAACAATCATCCTCCGGCCTTTTTGGATATCAATATATCATCACAATGTCCTCCAACCTTGACGAATATCAATATCATCATAGTATTCTCTGGCTTTATTGAGCATCAATATATCATCACAATCGGTGGCAAAATCAATAGCACGATTATTTATATAATTAAACATAATGAATTCAAGCATAACTAATAGCAAAATTTCTCATATAATCAATAAGCATAATTTCTAACATAATTCATGGCACAATTGCTAATATCATCATTAGGAGTATTTTCTAGCATCTAGTATAATTTCTTAGCATGATCATAATCATAAGTAATATCATGAGCAATGGCTCATTGAGCGCATATTCAATGGCCTATCATTAGCATAAAAGATAGTTTATCAATAGCTTGAGCAATAGCTAATCCATGTCATATTCTATAGCTTATTCATAGCATAGTTAATAACATAATTTATGACTTAAACAATATCATAGTCAAGGGCTCATTTAATAGTTTATACGGTAACCCAATCAATAGCGACAACAATAGTATAAACAATAGCTCATTATAAGCCTAACCAATAAATCATACCTATGGCATAATCCTTAGGCAATACTTCTAAACATCATTCATCATGACCAACAAGTACCAAGGTTCCTCAATATTTCCTAAAAAGGCATTCTCTAGTCATTTAATAATTGTATAAGGGTCTCAAGATAACTATTTATCAATCATGTCTTATGGTAGGTCAAAGAGCCCACTTCTAGATCTCCGAAAAACATTTCAAGTAAAATACTACCCCAGACTAGGCTATGGTATCTTAATCTATACATAGATGTATAACAAGCCACCATTAATACTAAGGTAGAGATTCTTCTTAAGCACTTAAACTTATTGAAATGGAAACTAAGGCAACCTCCATTAGTATAAGAAACTAAGCCTAATTTACCCTATGTATGAGTGTCTAAAGCATTCTTACCTAACTGAGTATTCTGAGACATTATTATGTTAAACCTAAATAATGAAGTCCGAATCTAAACAAGTCAAGTACTCCAATTCTACAATTTTAATTTAGCTTAAACGATTCAACTAACCCAAGTCTTGCATTTCATCAATCTAACACCTAAAACCTATCCCAAATCTAACACAATATCATAAGAATACTATGAATTAGCTCAATCTAACTAGGAATAAACCTAGCCTACCTCGACGCTAAAGAAAGCTCAACAAACTGTTAAACCTTCACTTTTCCCTTTTGAGGAGCCCTCCTCAAGATGCTAGCTATCAAAAACACATTCTACTCATTAATATGAGAATATCGATATCCATATTTTACTATTGTACTTCGGGTCCAAAAATGGCCTTAAAACCCCCATTTAGGTCTCACTTATGGAAATCACATTTTCAAGGCTAACCCAACATCCATACAAGTTCAAAGAATCACTACCTTAGAAATGGATGAAAACCAAGCTAAATTGCACTAAAATCAAGCCCTAAGGGTTTTGGGGTTTTGAGAAATTAATCAAGAAATTCAACCATGAATTTAGTGGATTCTTACCTTAAATCCATAGGAGAATCAAGATATGGATATTAATCTAGCTTCCCAAGCACCCACATGCTTCAATTTTAAGTTCTCACACTATTTAAGGATTTAAATCTCAAGGGGAGATATGAAAAATGCCCAAAATTGTGTAAAGGGGCTCAATCTATACCCAATCTAGGGCCTCGGTAGTCGCTATCGCGACCTGCAGGTATGCGATCGTAGCATCTTAGGGTCTATATGACTTGTCGCAATCACGACACCTATATGTCATTGCATCACTGCGATCGCGGCCCAAGAATGGCCATTGCGGCTGCATCAGTTGACAGCTGAAAACTTGAAAATCTTCCAAGTCTCTTCCAAGGTCTTGAAATTCATTCAAAATCCCGTATACGCAAATGAACTATGTAATCATACCAAATTTGACGTTCCAGATGTAGTGAAACACTCGAATTTTCCATCCGAGGTCGTTTTGATAAAATGTGGGTCTCACACACATAATTTTAATTATTTAAATTTCAACCAATAGGTCAAAATGGGTGTCTCGAGACCTGAATCAAAGGTCTACCTATCCTAAAATTGATATTCTAGAGCTGCTGGCATAGTCAAAAATTACATACGAGATTGTTTTACTGAATTTTTTGCCCAGTGGTCATTTAGAACCAGTGAAGACTTCCAGACAGGGAATTGGGTCTAAAAATCAAACGAACTGCCCGGTAATCGAATTGTCAGTCAAGTCAAAAATGACTTAGGATAGCTATAGAAAAGCTCTAATGGCAAAAATATGAAAAAATATAAAAAATGACCTGAAGGGTCATTATAGCCAGAGATTCTATAGAGCACCAGTAGCCTTCGACAGAACCGCGTATGACATATGCTAGGATTGGTCTCTCTCCAATGTCACCAGGACGAGTGACAATCTCCTATTGGCCTCTGGCAATGCTGGTGCCCTATAAATAGATACCCTCTTTCCTATAAGTAATAAAATATCTCTAGTTTGGTTCTCAAATTTTCTCTATTTTTATTTGGCTGCCTTGCTGCTTTCTCGTTGTTATACTTAAGCTCGTTACAGCCTAAACTTAGTACTCGGTTATCGTTATAAATTTTTTTCTTAATCTTTGCCTTGTTTAATTTGTTTGGTCTTCGCTTACGTTATTTACTTTTTTGTAGACCTATACTACTAATCCGAATCTAAAGCTGTAACACATGCTCTTGACTCACAAATAAATCTAAATATCCAAATCGATAGTAAATAATTTATATAGACAGTATTAAGAAGTAGAGTTAGATTAACTAATAGACCACCTACTTAGCTAAAATATTTTCTTACAAGTGTGTATGATCGGAAGTGTAAACGTGGATTCGATCGGAATAGCTGACAAGCATTCAATTCAATGACATCATATAAGTCTACCCCACAACACGTGGATCTGATTGTCTCCTATTTCAGTAGTTGCCATTCCCAAAATAAAGCTAACAAGCATTCAATTCAATGACATCATATAAGTTTACCACGTGGATCTGATTGTCCCCTATTTCAGTAGTTACCATTCTCAAAATAAAGGTTGAATAACGGACATACCTCTAAATGCGAGATTTTAATCAGAATCATCCTTATTGTTTCACCTCAACTTTCACCACATTCTTATAATATCCTACTTAGCATAAAACATCCTTCAAATTCCACTAAATTGATCAAAAACATCCCTCTGTCAGTTTTGCCATCTATATTGACGGAACTTTTTTCTTATCCCGTGACTTCTCTTTTCCCTCCATTTTTCTCTCAAAATCTTCTTTAACAAAGGAATCAGATATGGCAAAACTCTTCCAAACAAGGTTTTGAGAATTTGAGTGAGATTGGACATTAGAAATCCATTGTTCATGTTTTGTGTTGTCTTTCTTGTGTTGTGTTGATTGCTTTGTAGTGTTCTGCACAAAAAATTGACTAGACCAGTAGACTGCTTAGATGGTTATATGCTTTTTCAAAAATCCATGAAAGACTCCTTCATTTGTTATGGACTGGGTATTGTGGGACGTAGAGAAGAAGGAAGTTTTATTTAACGAGAGTTATGATTTTATTGAATTTTTCAGTTCGGGTTTGAATGAAATTGCTGGGAATCCTGAATTGGACTTTTCACCACCTGCATTGAAAGATGAGATTTGAAAGTGGAACAATATAATCTATCCAAACGTTAATAATGGCGTGTACAGGTAATGGTCTTTTCACCATTTACTTTGTTTCGTCTCAATATATGTGATAGGAGTAGTATCTAATATTTTTCACTAGGTTGCGTATTATGTTAATGTTAGTGTCAAAGATATACAAGTAATGTCAAGAAGCATACGATAAGGTAGCAAATGGATTGTTCAAAACACTGGAAATGTTGGAGGATCATTTGGGGGGTTCAAGATATTTGCATGGGGATGTTTTGACACTTGCAGATTGTGTTTGTTCACTACTTTGATTCGATTTGATGTGGTATATAATGTCCTGTTAAAATGGACCAAGAAGAAGCTCATTGAATTCACCAACCTCCATGGATATCTCAGAGACATTTATCAGGTACTTAAATTCCGTTCTCACATATATTTGATAGGAAAAAAAAGCAAAATAGGATAAAGAGAATCGGAGTATTCCATTTATAGTAAATTTAAACATTTTTCACTTACATATGATAAATAGTAAAATGGTTTGGTGATTTTGCTGATGAAGTGCTGTAAATCCAAGATAACCCAAGCATGCGGTCTACGATTGATGAAGTAAATGACGATGATAGGAGAATAAAGGCTAGGTCCCAACTAAGACAAAAAAAATGCACGTTGATTTTTTTTCATCTTGTAGGCAAAATTATTCAATCTTAGTACCTATGTCGGGGAGAGATAGTAGGTTAATTGCTGCGCGTAAACTGCTCCAAATGTTGTCATTGTTTTGCAAAAAAACTACTTATCAAAAAGAAAGTGCTTGGTCATTTGAACTAATGATGACAAGTTACATATGCTTAAGAAGTATTTTACTGTTGAGCAGATACCGAAGGTTGCAGAAACTTTCAATATGGGGAAAATAATGGAAGGTTATTACAAGATTCTATTCCCATTGAATCCAGGGGGCATTAATCCCATTATGCCTAGTGGTTGTGAGGATGAAGTGCTCTCAAAGCCTCATAATAGAGACTCTTCGTCGTTGGATTCAAAAGTTGTGCAACACTCTGTTTATTGAATTCAAAGGCGAAGACATCACACATTCTGCTATAGACAAGTCCATTTTTTTGTTTTGTTTTTGTGTATGTGTATATACATATTTGTATGTACAATTGTATATATAGAGTTCGAATGCATTTCTTGTTGACGTCTACATCTTCCATTGTGTTCTGCCTCTGTCTTGGAGGCATGTAAAAAAAATATGGATGCAATTCTTCCATACTAATGCACAAAGACAATTCTCTGTAGCAAATGAACAAGATATTGATGAATCGTTCACACGTGAAATCAAAATTATTGTCTTTCTACAAAAAAGGAAAAGCAAGAGTATGGATTATTCAAGAATCAGGTTGATTTTCTTTAAATATAGGTAAGTTGCCCTTTCTATTGGATGAACCCAGTGAAGTTCTTGTGTTGCTATTCAGTATGGAAGTTTTGTCGGTGAACAAACTGAAAATGCCACATGATTAATTTCAATTTATAGAGACAAATAATGCGGACAGCTACAATGAAAAGAACTAGGCAAGCTGCAATTATGTAGGCATAAGAATGAGAGGGCAAAAACTAATGTTCTGTGTCCTTAAGCTAGTCAAATGTACTAAAAGATCCTAACATACAACAAGAAGGGAGCAAATCTAAAGTTCATCTGCCATATGATCTGCAAATACAACCATCTTAGCCCTTGTGCAGTGCATACAAGCACACAAGTTCACCAAAACCCTTCAATGATTCTAGATAATCACGGAGCCTTCGAACTTCCAGTCATAACAACTTTCTGGATCACCCAAGGCCAAAAATCAGTCATAAGTTACTCGGAATAATCACCATCCTCTCCTTGGTCTGAGTCCTACAGGATAGCATGACACTTGAGGGACTAACAACATGAAACTTGACTAGGATTATCATGCATGGACTTAGTTGGTTGAATACTGAAAATAATAGCTTGGGCTGATTGAAGATAAATATTTTTTGATAACAATGGTGTCCAAACAAACTAGTGTGCAATTCAACAATTCCATCGGATATTGAAGGAAAATCGAGGGGACAATATCGAGGGTGATATCATATCACCTGTAAAAATAGGTAGCTCGGTGCACTAAATCTACCGCTATGTGCGGTGTCTGGGGAAGGGCCCCACCACAAGAATGTATTGTACGCAGTCTTACCTTGCATTTCTGCCAGAGGCTGTTTCCAAAGCTTGAACCCGTAACCTCCTGATCACATGGCAGCAACTTTACCACTTACTCCAAGGCTCCTCTTCTGGTTCATCACGTGTAAAATTCAAAATATTACCTACACACACTACACTACTGTCACCGTCTCATCTTACAAACAGTTTTCCCTGAAATTATACAGACCATAGCATCGAACATCATGCCTTTTGGTTGAGTTATAGTCAATTATGAAAATGCCAAATCATATGGTCTCTAGAGTCTAGACAACCATCGCAGGTTATACATTATTAAGAATTAAACGATCAGGCATGCATTTGGACAAATGAACCTGCAGTTCCTTCAGGAAACTGCAGATATTCCATTATACCAATTACAGCCAAGACTACCAATATCCTAGTCAAAACTCTTCAACGCTAAAAGCTCTTTTTCTTGTTTTATTCGAGAACACTAATTGGAGTATATAATGCGCATATATTCTTCTTGAAAATTCTGCCAAGTATAAACAAATCCATGCAGCAGCTAACAACTTTTACTAGTAAAGCAAGATGGAAACTCTGATTTGCAAACCCAAACTGTTAACAATGATGGATAAAACGTATGCTTTGGAATAACCCAAAATTTGATTTGTAAACCCAAATTGTTAACAATGATAACACTTAATAGCATAACTCTCGTAACATAAAACTTCCTTCTTCTCTACGTCCCACAATACCTAGTCCATAACAACGAAGGAGTCTTTCATGAATATTTCAAACAGGACATAACCATCTAAGCAGTCTACTGTTCTAGTCAATTTTTTGTGCAGAACACTACAAAGCAATCAACACAACACAAGAAAGACAACACAAAACATGAGCAATGCATTTCTAATATCCAATTTCACTCGAATTCTCAAAACCTTGTTTGGAGGAGTTTTGCCATATCTGATTCCTTTGATAAAGAAGATCATGAGAGCAAAATGGAGGGAAAAGAGAAGTCACGTGATAAGAGAAAGTTCTGTCAATATAGAGCAATATTGACAGAGGGACGTTTTATCAATTTAGTGGAATTTGAAGGATGTTTTAAGTTAAATGGGATACTATAAGGATGTAGTGAAAGTTGAGGTGAAACATAAGGGATGATTTTGGTCAAAACCTCCTAAAGTGCCAAGAATAATGTTTCTATACATACATTTGACTAATGTTGAGCCATACAAGAAACACAAAGTCACAGTTGACGTGGAGACACCTAAATATAGGGTTCAACTAATTACATATTACAAAGGCATAAAAATGGCCAAAAAACAAGGGCAAAGACTCATTCAGTGCAATTTCCAACCTTTCTTCTGCTTTTTGGTCAATTTGCTCTCTCATAAAACTTCCAAGCAGCAACACACAACAAAACCTATAAAGATCAGCTTGATTGCTTTTGTCAACGATGGTGCAGTTGAGAAATTTACTCTCCGTGCTTGGTCCCTGCAAAAGTGTGAGATACTGTAAGAGTACTTAATAACTGCGATTGCCAAAAAGGGTAGTGCGACAAAGCACTCTCCGTGAGCATGAAATGTTTAATTTTTTGGTGAATATGCCCATTAGTGTCTCTATTAGTTCTCTGGTTGAAATAAGGGAAAAGTCAACCTAATTCTTGATGGAATGGAATTTTGCGAATTTTCCACGAACTGAAAGATCATTTCGAGATCTTGGAACATATTCAAGGGTTCAATGTTACTCCTATACCTGCGGCCAACACATTTCCCTGAAGACTCTTTACATTCTGAAACGTTCAGAAGAACTTCATTTTTCCCCATGGAAAGACAAGTTTCAACAAAATATATGAACTATGGTGAAAACTTCCTCCGGTATACATATATGCTGTAGAGCAATAGGTGTTATGAACTGAAGCAGTCAGATGATTGTAATTGAAAAGAGCTGTTTTATTTAGCTTCAAGCAATCAGAATAAATAGAGTAGCAGTACAACTCAAACAGAAAAATGACTGCTGAAAAAACTGCATAATGCGTAGAAAATAGGAACAACTAAACTAGGATAATGACTAAAAATAAACTGCTATCCTAAAAATCTATTGAGGTCTTTTGACCCATTCCTAACAGCTACTGAAACACAGCAACATCTCCTCCTGGATCAGGAGCTGCAAATTCCCAGTTTTTCTCTAAGAAACTCGAACCTGCTAACATGAAATGACTTGGTAAAAATGTCCGCTAATTGATTATCCGATTTGCAATACAGTAAAACCACTTCACCGTTCTTCTGCACTTCCCTCAAAAAATAAAACTTGATGTTGAAGTGCTTGGTCCTTCCATGAAACACGGGATCTTTGGATATGGCTATGGCATCTTGATTATCCACAAAGATCGCAGTGCTTTCTTCTTGCTCCAGCTGCAGATCAATCAAAATTTTCCTGAGCCATATTGCTTGATTAACAGTAGCTGCAGCTGCTATGAATTCTGCTTCAGCTGTTGACTGTGCTACTGTTTCCTGTTTCTTTGAGCACCATGAGAAACACCTTGATCCAAAAGTGAAGCAATAACCGGAAGTACTTTTCATATCACCAGTTGAGCCGCCCCAATCACTATCAGAATATCCAGAGAGTTTGAAGTTCTGACTTTTGCCAAATTTGATACCATAGGCTAGAGTTCCTTTAAGATACCTAACCACTCTTTTGGCAGCTATCATGTGCAACTCACTTGCACAATTTAAAAATCTGGATAAAACACTCACAGGAAACAAAATGTCAGGCCTTGTTGTCGTAAGATACATGAAGCATCCAATTAAGCTTCGATATGCTCCTTCATCAACTAGCTCGGCTCCATCAACCTTTTTCAGCTTTTCTTTTTGATTCATCGGAGTACTCACACTCTTGCATTCGTCCATCCTAAATCTTTTAAGAATCTTATTCATGTATTTCTTTTGACAAATAAAGACTTCATTTCGAGTTTACTTGATCTCCATTCCCAAAAAATAAGTCATCTCGCCAAGATCAGTCATCTCAAAGACTTTCATCATCTCCTCCTTGAATTCTTCAATCAAAGTTATATTATTTTCTGTCACAAGTAAATCATTGACATACAGAGAAATAATAATAATGTTAGAGCCAACTTTCTTGACATAAAGAGTTGACTCACTTAAGCTTTTTTCAAAGCCTAAGTCTAGCAAATGGTTATCCATTCGGCTATACCAAGCTCTAGGAGCTTGCTTTAGCCCGTATAAAGCTTCCTTTAATAGATAAACCATATCTTCATGTCTTGGTACACTAAACCCTTCTAGCTGCTCAACATAGATTTCTTCCTGCAGTACACCATTCAAGAAGGCAGACTTCACGTCCATTTGAAAAATCTTCCAACTTTTTTGTGCTGCTATAGCCAAAAGCATTCGAATTGTATCCAATCAAGCTACTGGGGCAAGAGTATCAGAAAAATCTACTCCCCAAACTTGTGCGTAGCCTTTCACCACTAATCTCGCTTTGTGCTTGTTTATTGAGCCGTCAGGATTGAACTTGGTTCGGAAAATCTATTTAACTCCAATCACTTTTCTATCTTGCGGCCTTTCCACTAGCTTCCAAGTTAGGTTCTTTTCTATCATGGCCAACTCCTCCTTCATTGCATCTATCCATTTTTTATCAATTTTTGCTTCTTCGTATCCTGCAGGTTCAAAAACAACAACATTGCATCTTTGAAAAATATCAGAGAGTGACCTTGTACCCCTAGTAGGTCGATCATCCACCGATTCATCATAATCAAGCTTTGAATCATCATGTTTAACTCGAGACTCCTCATTCCAGTCCCATTGCTCATCTTCTCATCAATGAAAACCCCCGATTCAGTCTTCTCATCAAGCTTATCTCTTTTGACCTACGGAACATAAGAAAAACACATACATCCAAATATTTTGAGATTTTTTACAGTAGGTTTAACACCATACCAAGCCTCAAAAGGAGTCTTCTTTTCCACTGCCCTTGTCGGCAGTCTATTCAGCACGAAAACAGTTGTGTTCGCTGCTTCTGCCCAGAATTTCTTCGGCAGGTTCTTCTCATGCAATAAGCACCTGGTCATCTCCATTATTGTTCTATTCTTTCTCTCACTCACTCCATTTTGCTGTGGAGAATATGGGACAGTGAGCTGGTGCTCTATTCCAGCTTCTTCACAAAAAGAATTGAACCTATCTGATGTATATTCAGTTCCATTATCTGATCTAATGACCTGAACCTTGCAGCCACTCTGATTTTCTATCCAAGCTTTGAACTTCACGAAAATTTCAGCAACTTCGGACTTAAACTTCATAAAATAAATCCAACACATTCTTGTTAGATCATCAATGAAGATAATATAATACCTGTTGCCATTGAGCGATGGAGTTCTTTGTGGACCACAGAGATCGGTATGAATGAGTTGCAACTTCTCTGTAGCTCTCCATGTGGAACTTTTAAATGGAAGCCTAATCTGCTTGCCAAGCAAACAAGTTTTACGGCTTGAGAGATGCTCCTCCAAGTTTGGTAAACCACTTACCATTTTGCTTCTTTGCATAAACAACAGTTTTGTGATGAAAATGCCCCAACCTTTTGTGCCATGTTTCCACAACGGAGGACTGACTTGTAAAAGCTATTTGTTTCTCTACCAATGGATTCAAGGAAAAACTTTTCCCTGCATTTTGATTCTAAACATTTCCTGACCGCTAGGATTGCTGATTAGACACGCCTTGTTTTCAAATAATAATTTGAATCCATTTTCCAGCAGTTGTCCAACACTTGATAAATTTTGATAAAGTTCAGGAACAAATAAAACTTCATAGATGAGTTTTGTACCTTTATAACTCTCAATTGCTACAGTCCCCTTTCCTACCGCTGGGAGGTATTCTCCATTTCCGATCCTGACTCTTGATTTAACTGATTTGCAAAGCTTCTCATCATTGGCCATGTGGTTCGTACAACCACTATCAATAAGCCAGCTTTCACTTGAACTTTTGCTTGCGTAACAAGTAGCCACAAACAATTGCTCTTCTCGCTCTTGGTCTGCAATTTGTGCTTCATTTTGTTGTTGTAAACGCTTCTCTTTGTAGATAATCTCAGCATAGACCAAGTTTTTGACAATTTCGGCATTTCATATCAGGTTTTCTCCAACACTTGAAGTGTGGATGATTTCTCCTCCCACAATGTTTAGAGGTAGCAGTAGCATTTTTTTCAGATGTAGCTTCATTGTTTCCATAGTTTCCTTTCATTCCTTTTCCTTTATTACCTTTCACAGCATCTGAACCAAGCTGCAACTTTGCTTGCAGGGCTCCCTCGATGGATCCCTCTTGCCTCATCATCCTTCGTTGTTCTTGTGCCTGCAGAGCACTCAATAACTCTGCCAAGCTAAGCCTTGACAGATCTTTAGTATTTTCCAACGAAGCAGTAGTTGCCTCATATCTTTCAGGTAAGGTTACAAGAATCTTTTGAACTATTCTATTGTCATTAAGTTCAGTTCCAAGTATCCTAACCTTATTTGCAATCAGAAGCAACCTATCAGAATAATCCTTAATGGTTTAGGATTCCTTCATTCTCTGCATCTCGAATTCTCTGACCAAGTTCAGTACTTTCATTCCTCTGATTCTTTCATCTCCCTCGTACTCTTTTTTGAGGAAATCTCAAATTTCTTTGGCTGATTTACATGTCATTACTCTACTGAAAATGGTAGTAGAAACTGCAGCAAAGAGACATGATTTAGCTTTGGACTTTGTTGTTCTCCTCTCCTTGTGAGCTCTAATCTGAGCCATTGTTGAATTCTCTGGCAAAGGAAGCACTTCATAGTCTTCCTCGATAGCCACCCACAAATCGCAAGCCTCCAAATAAGCCTGCATTTTTACTGCTCATGCTTGATAATTTCCTCCATCGAAAACTGGCGGAGCCATAGCAGAAAAAGAACCTGCATTCTCCATTGTTTGAATGGTGTTTTGCAGCCACAAATTTGGATAAACACTCAGAAAAAAAACACTCACAAGTCTCTCACAAGTCCCTTAAGAAGTAAGGCTCTGATACCAATGTTATGAACTGAAGCAGTTAGATGATTGTAATTGAAAGAGCTGTTTTATTTAGCTTCAAGCAATCAAAATAAATAGAGTAGCAGTACAACTGAAACAGAAAAATGACTGCTGAAAAAACTGCACAATGCCTAGAAAATAGGAACAACTAAACTACGATAATGACTAAAAATAAACTGCTATCCTAAATATCTGCTGAGGTCTTTTGACCCATTCATAACAGCTACGGAAACACAGTAACAATAGGAGATCTAAGACATCTTACTTCTGTAAAGGTGAAAGTGCACCACAAAAGATGGTGTTTGCTGGAACTGGAAGCTCTGTGATCTCCGGATTCACCACACTAACATAAGTTTCTTGGCCAAGGTACCACGAGTCAAGGTTTTGAGCACGTAAATTCCAAATGCCTGCATTGTCTAGGAAGACTAAAATGGCAGTCCAAGCACCTGGAAACACCTGTAAGAGAGAACTTTGCCTTTGTTTATAAATGAATAATTTTACAAATACTAGCAGAAAGTGTTACCAAGTCTGAAAAAGAAGACAATTAGGTGGGACCAATATTATCTTTGGACTCTAAAAGGACAAACGGAATTTAGCTTTGCATGCTTTCGAGCATTTAACATCTTGATAGAAATTACAGTAAATATTATGATGACATATAAATAGGAAAGAATGAACCTCTTTGAGCACTGTTAAAGAAAAGTACACAGACAACTTTAACCTGGGTAGTGCATCGAGCAACACCGTCCCATTTGTTGTAGGTGCTTCTACTATTCTCTGTCCATAGCCCGTTGTCCATACTGTTGCCATTTTTTAGAACAAAAAGTTCAGATTTCTGATTCCAAACTGAAAAAAAGTGATTGAGGCAACAGTATGAAAATACACTACTCACCCGACAACAAAAAAGGCATAGCCATCAAGATGATAGCTCTGAACAGTTGTATCATTGTTTTGGAATATGATTTCCACGAATGCTTTGTAAGTACCATTAATTACGGACGTATCAACTTTTGCTGGCCTGTTCATCATTTTATTAGGGAAGTCAAGCTTGAAAACACCTGGGATATTAAATTGCTGTGCGAGGTTTAGAGGTGTTGATGGTGCTAAGTATGAAATACCACTGAGAGTAGTGCGCCACTTCCCCTCAATTAGCTCTGCAGGCCTATTATGAAGGACAAAGACATCAGTGACAGTGATTTCACCATATTTGAAGGATCCTTGGGGGTTCGGCCGTGCAGCACCAGCAGAAACATTCCATCTGCAGAATATTACAATAACAAGTTAGCAACAGATCCTTGAAAATCGAGAACCTCACATTTAAATCTTATAGGAAAGAGGAATTCTGGCTACCATATTTAGGGGTGGGTTGGAGGGGAGAAAACATCCTATATCTCTACTTTCAGTAACACATGTGGACAAATTGTTAAGCAGATGATGAACAATTTTTCGATAACTGATGATGCACACAACTAATTTGGGGAGATGACATAATATGCAAAGAACAATTACATTTTCTACAACCTTATGGATCTTGCTTGACTCATTGAGAAATATGTGTCAGATTCGTTAGGAGGGTCTGGAAGAGGACCTGAAGCCGGTCCTTGTGAATTTGAGTAATGCAAGACAGAGACTCCTACTGACTTTGATGAATCAGAGGAATTAACAAAGCGTGGACTGGCCACAATGTAATAATCACTGCTGGCATTTTGATCCATTGTGACCAGGAATGAATATGACTGACCAACATGGATATCCAAGCTTGTGTAGTTCTGTTGTACTGTGTATGAACCTTCAGTCTCCACAAGAAGAAGGTTATGACTTTGGATTCTGAAATTCAAGCTAGTTGAAACACCAACATTGTGTACTCGAAGGCGGTATGTTTTGCCTGTTATACATAAACATGACAAAATACATCTTTGATAAAAAGAATTGAAGTATATGTAGCTGAATGAAAATTTTAAGGTGCTAATAAGTTACTTCCCAATGAATTACTAAGTAACAGCATTCAGTACATTTCACCATCATACTAGAGGAATTTTTCAAACCCCTACTTGAGTCAAGTACAGGGTCACTCGCACTAACAATTACAGTCAAATCAATGGATCGCACTAACAATTACAGTCAAATCAATAGCAGATCGAGGATTTCAAAGTAATGGGTGGTCTCTATATTTATAGCACATGACGTATTGCAACATACAATCAAGGGGTTTAACTTAGTCCTACATTTTTATGCAAAGTATAGATACAAAAAGTTACTAAATTTTGTTTAAAAGTATTTTTGAATCCATCAAATTTAATTCTTATATCCCACTAGTAATACACAACCACTGCATACAAAGTACAAATGCAAAAGCATAACCATTACTTAAACTAATGATAAAATATCTCAAACTATAATAAATATTGCATGTCATATTTGTCATTCTATATTCTATATACAATTATTCTCGACATTTTTTTTAAAATAATAATAATAATAATAATAATAATAATAATAATCCATCTTGTTCCATGCTTTACTATGAATTTGTTTAGTATTCCGTGTCTCGAGCCGGGGGTCTATCGGAAACAGCCTTTCTACTTCTTTAGAGGTAGAGGTATGGACTGCGTACATCTTACCCTCCCCAGACCTCACTATGTGGGAATACACTGGGTTTGTTGTTGTTGTTGTTGTAATAATAATAATAATAAATAGTATCCTTACTTAGACAATTTTATTTGTAAAATAACTATTCAACACACTATTAGGAATGAAGATAAAAATGTACAAAGAAAGTTAAAAAAGAAATCAAATATTGAGGAGGAAAACCAAAGAGAAGCAAAAAGGGAAGGGAAAGTAAAATTGTAAAAAGGGATCTAAATGCAAGGTCCAACTCTTGAACAAGTGAATGAATCCAAAACAATCAACAGCCGTCCAACAAACCACAGCACCCAACACCACTTGGTGTCTGTGGGTGCTCACATTGTTACCTAACCATTTTTATCAACTTTCAATATAAATTCAAAGGCTCCACCTCAGAAGTAATGGGTTCTTGAATCTTGAGCACCCACCGAGACCTATGAGGGTCCACCTTGAGTCAATTGACTCAGCTTCTGGTAAGGATGTCTGCAAACTGTGATCCTTAAATGTAAAACAGGCCTTGTGCACATAAGTTCAAACTTAGAGTAAACCCACCAAGACCTATGTGGGTCCACCCTGAGTCAATTGACTCAGCTTCTGGTAAGGATGTCCGCAAACTGTGATCCTTAAATGTAAAACAGGCCTTGTGCACATAAGTTCAAACTTAGAGTAAATACAGGTCAAGATCGATGATTAGCATACTATCTTCCTTTAGATTGATTAAAGGAAAAGGGGTCAAATTTACCCCTCTACTTTAATTATTAATCACATTCATCCTCCGTTGTACTATGTGGCCAAATTTACGCTCAAAGTTAGCAAAGTTTTCAAATATATCCGCAATCTAACGGATTCCCCAATTTCCCTTTTAGTTACCCAATTTAACTTCATACCCCATAAATCCAGCCTTGCTAAATCAAATGCATTAGAATTTTGTGTAGTAATAGTCAAAAGCTCCAGTAATGAGACTGATAAAAGTATCTAAGAGTTCAACCTTTAAAATACACCTCCAATAATCATTGATCAATAATAATTAAATTTTATGCTTGAACTAAAAGTACCATGCAATGAAATGGAAAAATGTAAAGGTATTAAATCCGACGATGTACTGAAACCAGACAGGTAAAGCCCCAATGAAAAAGAAGAATGTAATAACCTGGTTCTACATTCACTGTCTGGTAGGCAATACTACCTGACACAACAGCATTATCATAACGGTAAGGACCTAGTCCATTGAAAAGGATACCATCAGGAGCTCCAAGACCAACTCCATTTTCAATTTCTTGTCTGAGTTCCTGATTCCCCAAAGCTTTTATAAGTGAGCCACGAAATTTATAAGGATCTACTTTTAACAAAAATGGGCTGACCTGCTAAAATTTGCAACCAACCTTATGACTCTTCACAAACCAGTCACTAATAATGAGTGTGATGTCCCCATCTGGTGTCGCAAATGGCAGAGGAATGACATCTCTGTTATTTATAGTGATCCCTCCATATCCACCAGCAGCTCTCTGGAAGCTTAACGAAGGGAAATAAAAGAAACTGCCTATCTGATCTTTAACCTGAAATTCATAGGTCCAATTCCAGCCAGCAGGAATGGGACAATTTGTGCCAGATACACCATCTTGCCATGAATCCTTTCTCTGCTGAATGCCATTCCTGCACTTAATTAGCATATTTATGTTCACTACAGCATCTAAACTTGTGAATCCCTAAAGATTTGTCATTTATCATAGTGGGTTTCACGGTTTACCATGTAAGAAGCATAGGCTCATCAAGATCATTTTTAACATTGACAACCACATTCCAGTTGGTAGTGACACTGAGAATGGGTCCTGGAAATTGACCATTTATTCCAATCACCTGAAAGATATAAATCTTCATATATTAGCAATAAACAATGTCAATTGTAGAGTAAGATGAAGCCTGAAAGGGTTGCAGCTAATTCTCCTAAAAGAAAGATATATCATGGATTTCGTTAATGTGCCTAAGAATAAATGAATTGGAAAAGGGAAACCGTAAGACAGGGTGTGACGAGTGGCAGAAAATAAATCAACCGAATTGTTCTGAGCCTAGCTGCCAGAACATGATAGGCATAGAATTTGAAGAAAAATATTAAGTTGTCTGGTTCCCAACATGTTGGCTGCTATAGTCCAATGCTTAGTCTTCAAACCATAGATTGTTGAAATGACGCACAAATGTTTGAAACTTGATATAAACAAAAACAAAAGAAGCATTTGCTGATTACCTCAACAACTCTTTACAATGTCAACAGTCGTGAAAGTCAAATGTTAAGCTAAAGTGACTTGCACAAACTACATAGCAACACATGTAAATTGGAATTAGCTATTGACCCGATAAAAACATGTCTTTTCAAGGAGACAATATGATAGAGTAACCGGTCATTGATCACCTAAAGAACTCCAAGGATGTATTTCTCGGTCCAGCAGCAAAAGATTTTAACTTCCAATAGTAAACTTCCCTATTAACATCCATAAGGCACACTTACTACTGTAAATCCTGCATAGAGCTGATGAAAAATATTGATATAATAACTCAATCCTGAAATGGGGTGATTCAATTATTGATATAACTCAATCCTGATAATGAAGATGGGATGGGTGAAGGTATTCGCTATAGCAATATACTTTTCTTGCATTTCAAATCCAACAAAAAACCTATCACAATTCACATTCTGAAAATGGGCAGGATCCCAGAGTTAGCTATTTTATACCACTATTATGTAGCCCTTTAATGCCGAAGAACATCCTTATACATGTAATCAGGCAGCTCTACCCATTAGACGCATTCAAGAAATTGCATTTTAGTCACAACTCTTGCAAACTACATTATTAGCCATTGTTCTGCGATTTAATTACAGGACTAATTCAAGTCCCCTCTACCAAAACGAAGTTAAGCAAGCAATATTTGCGCAGAAACAGAGTAACAAGACTAATTACTCATACTATAGCACATTAGAAGTAAAGATTAGTTTTTAAAAGCAGAAACAAGTATATAGGTAGAATCAAGATCAGAAAAAGAACCTGCTGCTTAACACCAAGAGGAGCAGCTGTAATGTAGGAAACAGTCCAGTCATAATATATATAAGGGTCTCCTGCTAAACTAGCTGCTGTCAAGCAGAGAAGTAAACACAAGAAAAGGAGATAGCAATAATTTGGTAATCCAGAGAACATTTGATTACAAGACTATTTCTGCAGCTTTCTTGTTATCTGGTAATTGATGTGAAAATACAGAAAGAAACGGATATCCGTAGCTTCGGGATCTTCAGTTTTTTACTTTAGCTTGGCTTCTTATTTCAGTACGAAATTGATTACTATGGAAAAACGCAAATATGACGTTTGCTTTGAGGGTTTGAGGAAGACAGCTTGGATGTCTGAACGGGTAACGTCAGGGACCCACATCTTTTACTTCTCGGAATCCGCAAAATGAAATGGATATTTTCAAAATCTTTTTGCCTTTCTTTTGCTTTTTAAAATTGAATGCCTCGCAAGATTTTCGTACTTCAAATTTTTCTAGATTTCCCTCTTAAAAACAGTGAAGCACCATACCATTAGGAACCACTTTAGCATGGAATTTCAAATGGCGGAATTCATCGGCGCACTTTGTTTACCATTGATTTTGGGACAGTTAAAGATTTATAGGTGGGTCAAAAGGCACTATGATTTTAGCTTGAGCTAGCAGTGAGAGTTTTCAAGATAGTAAATACACACTAAATAAATCAAACAATATGCAAAATAGATATCAAAAACAAATTTGATCGACAATGTAGGCCGTAACTCTTTAGCTATGAGCCAGTCGTGGCCTCGATTGTTACCTTAGCGAGCGTAACAATAAGAAACAAGCAAAAAATAGTTAAGGTTGTAGAGAGAACTTAAGAAAAAAGCTAAAGATTTTTATTAGCAGAGGGTAGAGAGTAGCATAATTGGATCACTTTATAATGGGAAAGGGGGTGTTTATTTACAAGGTACAAGGCCAACTTTTGGCCAATAGGAAAGTGCTTTTCTAGACCTACAGAACAATAACCAATGGTCGATAGCCACTTGTCATTGAGCCGTTGGAGGGTGTCAACACACTATTGAGTGTCTGGAGTAGTTCAGTCAGGTATTGCCTATGCACTTGAGATCATTGACACACTATCCTTCTGTATGTCTTTCATGCGCGTCGTTATCATTGCTAGTGTCAGGCTATCTCGTTCTTCCCAAAGAGGATGTTCCCTCATCTTGATTTCGCTCTTGATACAACGCCATCGTGGGTCGGTTCAATTTCTACCTGACTCAAGTCGGTCGAATCTTGATTAAAACTATTTTACCCCATATAAATAGTCTCTCCGTCTTTCTGTCGCATAACCACTACGAGCAAGAGACAAAAAGCAAATTTAGAAAAATTTTCATTTGTCAAACCAACGACACACTTTCTTGAATCAGCGTAACATTGCATTCCGTTGCGGCATTTCTTTGAGGAAGTTGGCTATTGTGCTCCCTATGTGATCTCAACTTTGGCCACTAGCCGATAGCTCCAAGGTCGTACTTTTTATGCCATAGCCTTGTCTTAGTCGTTTTCTTTTTCTTACATGGCAGCCTATCAGACGATTTTTCCTCAGAATGGGTTTTTGCTTTTTGGCTTGTCAACTCTTTAGTTGTGGAAAAAGCTGCACAGTCTTCTTCTATATTCAAATTACCGCCCTTGAAATGTCAGAAAGCTCCTAACGTTATGGTTATTGCGTCTTGTCGCATCCCACATTAATAGGCATTCACGTGTCTAACACCCAGAGTCCTTCCCTTATTATTGCTTAATGATACCTGGCCTATAAATTCCAGGCTTCCCTGGCTTTTTCTATACACACGTTCTTTTGCCTAACCATCTCGTACAAGAAAGAAATGAAAAGTTATTTCAACGCTAATGTGTTTGTCCTTAGTTTATCGTATAATCATTGCCTCGCTCTTGTCTTTGACCCTAGCAAACTATACATAGTGCCCCCGTTTGGGCTTGTGACTAGAGTGAGGTAAGGACAATAGGGAAAGACTTGGGCTAATTTGGTAGGGGATGCTCCGATCGAACACCTTTCTTCGTAGTTGTAAGACCCCACAAAGTTTCCTTGTAGTTTGAGCCTTGAGTGTGTCAAGTGAAGTGTAATTCTGGCCCTAAAAAATTGAGAAGAGACTTCCCAAGTGATTAGTGTTTTAATCTTGTTGAATTTTCCTGAAAATGACTTCTTATAGTGTAGAGAAATGAATTAGCTTTCCAACGATACCAATTTCGTCCAAATCCGGCATCAGGGTGAGAAGTTATGGTCGTTTTACCAAGAGTTATTGGAACCGCTCAAGTGTGATGGACAGGTTGACGGACCATCGAGTGTGCGACGGACCATCGCCCGGACCGTCGCAACTAAGATATTAACGCCCTTTTCTGGCCCAAGTGCGACGGCTAGGATGACGGACCGTCAAGACAGCGACGGACCATTGCTGAGACCATCGCCGCTGAGGCAGTGTGGCCTCATCCTAGCCAATGTGCGACGGACGATCCGACGGACCGTTGAGTTTGCGACGGACCATCGCTGCTGAGGCAGTGTGGCCTCATCCTAGCCAATGTGCGACGGACGATCCGACGAGCCGTCGAGTTTGCGATGGATCGTCGCTGAGACTGTCACATCGAGGAAGTGTGTTCTTTTTCTGACTGACGTACGACGGATGATCCGATGGACCATCAGGCTAGCGATGGACCGTTGCAGCCCCCATTCAGTATTTAAAGTCATTTTTGAAAGGGACTTTTTGGTCTTTTCCACACTTTTATCAACCAGATATATCCCAAACTAAGTAAAGAACTTCATTCATCATCCAAAACACAAAAGAGCTAGGGTTTCTCCCTCATGATCAAATCTAAAACCCTTCTCTAAGAAATCCAAGAACTCACCATAGATTCTACAAATTGAGTTGAGATTTAAGTTCCCCAAGTTCAAGAGTTGCAAGAACCTTCTCTCAAGAGTAAGAAGAAGAGTTTGAAGAAAGTTTGTTCATCCAATTTCATAATTGAAGGTAAGTGGGGTTTTGAACAAGGGTAATCCTTTCACCCTTGTGCCCAAAGGCTTATTTAAACTATAATTTTCTGCAATCTATGAAATTTTACATGATATTGAGTTAGGGTTTTTCACCAATTGTTATTGATTGCAATATCTTGATGTTTCCTATGAATTGAAAGTCAAATAGCACGATTTTGCATGTTTTCTTAAGAAATTAAAGCTGGGTTTATACCCTATGTTATTACTCCTTGAGAATTTAAGAGTTTCAATGTTCTAGAAATTGAAGTATATGAGTCTGATGATATTTTGAAACAAATTGTTGTAACTTCCAGATTTCTACATGAATTATGAATATATATGTTATCTATTATGCATTATGATGAGTTTTAACTTGAGATCGAATTATGGGTCACTAAGCCCTACTTGAGACTTGCAATTTTATGAACTATTGTGCTATAAGCCCCCATGATTTGAGTATTTTGATATTATTGAGAAATGTTTTGACCTAATGGTCATACGATTTTGAAATCCACTCTACCACATGAGATCACAGATTTGATTGTTGGGTTCTTATGGACCATGAGATTATTTTGAAAGTGGATTTCCATGAGATGAGCCAGATAAACTAAAGGGAGTAGTATTTAGCACCGAGTTGGGTAAGCTACAACAGTTTCTTACCCCAGAACTACGTGCCACCATAGGTATGAGATTTTGGGCCTGAGGCCGAGATGATTGGGCCCGAGGCCGAGATAAGTGATTATTAAGTTGACGTTATAATTCTTGGAAAGAGTATGACGCCTCTCCACAATATGAGGTTTCTTCCTTAGGAGGACAAGACGTTGGACTCCATGTAGCTCGCATGGTTTATGTCGGTTAAGAGAACCTCCCTAAACTAAAGTATTTTCCATTGAGATAGAATATTTTCCCTAAAGCTTTGAGATGAGATATTTTCTAAAGTAAACGAATTGCTTTTGAGTATTTTCCAAAGAAGGAGGTAGTTTTCTCTACTAAGAAGAGTTGGTCATCAGTTTTTAAACCAAAATCATATGATTTCAAGTTCCAAGTGTTTGAGTTCAAAAGAGTTATAAGTTCTTGAGCAATAAAGAGTTTTACTCTCCATGAGATATATGCATAAGTGAAAGTATTTTTTAAAGCTTCCTTCATCCTGTGAGTAATGAGAATAAGAGGAGAGCAAAAATTTTAAAGCCAAAGTATAATGACTTATGAGAATTGTGTTACATGCTTCATTCTACATGATTTATGAGCATTACATTTTAGACTTATTCAAGACATGTAAGTCATTCCTATTTTCATGCATGATTTGATTAAAGAGTATTGATATTATTTTATGTAAATGCATACACCCCATATACTCAGTATATTCCTAAGTGCTGATCCACATATACGTTGGTGCTACATTATCTTATAGTGTAGGTTCGAGTGCTTAGTCCCAGCCTCGTCAGTGATTCCCGAGTACCTTCATCTATATTTCTACAGTGGTGAGTCCTTATGGTTCGAAGACCTATCTTCAGACATTTTAGTATTTGAGTGTTTATGTTATTACTTTTAGTTCAATTTGAGTCAGTTGGGGACTTATCCCAATGGCTCTCGAGTTCACGGAGTAGTAGAGGCTTTGTCAGACTAATTATCAGACTGTGGTTGTGTTGATATTTCTAGTATTGTGGTCGTTTGGACTGAGTATTACCTTCGTATTTTCTTTCATTTGATATGACAGTGCTAGTGTTTTGTATATTCCTTCTTGAATGAGTTATTATGAGAAGTGATAGGCTCAGAGGGTTAGCTTGGGGCTACTTGTAGCCCTAAGCACCGTATGACGTCTCGGGAGGTGATTTTGGGTCATTACAAACTTGATATCAGAGCCTAAGGTTTTAAAGGAGTCCTAGGGAGTCTGACAAGCTGCGTTGAGTAGAGTCTTGATCATCGGTGCGTAGCGCGCCACATCTATGAGCAAGAGGCTATAAGATATTTAAGGAAAAAGTTATTTCTTTCTTTCAGATTCTATCGTGCCTGCAGTTATCTGTCTCATCTAATAATTTGTGCTCTTCTATTTCAGAAAATGCCTCTTCGAAGAGCAAATACCTATGGAAACGATGATGAGCAACCCCCACCTGTTAATTCTTTGAATGAAACTGTGTCTTAGGCTGAGTTTCGGGCGGCCTTTTAGGTGTTAGCCCAAGCAGTCACCACTAATATTCGGGCCAATAATCAAGCAACAGTTACAAATCAGCAGGGAGGTGATGTAGCTGCTTCTAGGATCCATGATTTCATGCGGATGAATCTGCCAGAGTTTTATGGGTCTAAGGCAGGTGAGGACCCACAGTTGTACCTTGAGGGGGTGAGAAAGATCACGTTGGTGATGCATGTTTTTGAGAAAAAAAGTGTTGAGTTAGCGTCTTACAGGTTGAAGGACATAACTTATGACTGGGTTGTATCGTGGAGTAAGGGTAGAGGTGAGGATGCTGCTCCTATGACTTGGCAGGTATTTCAAGATGAATTTTTGGAAAAATTCTTTCCGCTTGAGATGAGGGAAGAAAAGATTGAGGAGTTTATAAACTTGAGGAAGGGCTCCATGGCTATTAAGGAGTACTGCTTGAAGTTTAACCAGTTGGCTAAGTATGCTCCTGACTTGATTTTTGACACCCGAGCTAGTATGAGCAAGTTCGTGATAGGTGTTTCTGGTTTGGTGCTGAAAGAGTGTAGGATTGTGATGTTGCATAGGGATATGGATCTGTCTAGGTTAATAACGCGTGCAGAGTAGATAGAGGCGGATAATATTAGAGAGAGAGATAGAGTAAGGGGTAACAAAAGGGCTAGATCTGAGCAGCATGAGTATAGTCAGCCTAGGTTCCGTGGAGAAAACCGTCCTCAGTTTCAGAGACGTCCGTCTATTCCAGCTCCTTCATCAACTAGTGCTCTTGCACCTAGAGGCAGGTAGGAGCAAGGGAGCAAGTCTTTTATGTCAAGGTCGTAGAAAAGTGTTAGTAACAGTCCCCGTTATCCTCCTTGTGCTAAGTGTGGTAGGGATCATCCCGGTGAATATTTCGCTGATTTGAAAGGTTGTTTTAGTCATGGAAAGCAGGGCAACAGACTTAGAGATTGTTCGCATGCTAGGCAGGGAACCAGAGATGCCCGACCTCAGGCACAGACTACTAGTACACTAGCTCATGTCTCTCATCTCGCCCTTATTCAGGGCGCTTCATCTAGCACTGCTGGCGGTTAGTGCCAGAACAAATTCTATGCCTTACCATCCCATCAGGAGCAGGAAGACTCTCTCGATATTGTTACTGGTATGCTCCACATATTTTTTTTTATGCTTATGTGTTGTTAGACCCCGTGTTAAGTCTCTCCTATGTGACCCCACTTGTGGCTGTAAATTTCACAATGAGTCTCGAAAAGATTCCTGAGCCTTTCTTAGTCTCCACACCAGTAGTAGAGTTAGTTGTTGCTAAACAAATATATAGAGATTGTCCTATTACTGTTCTTCATAGAGTCATACTTGCTGATTTGATAGAGTTAGACATGGTGGATTTTGACCTTATTCTGGGTATGGATTGGCTTCATTCTTGTTATGCATCTATAGACTATTGTACCCGTGTGGTCAAGTTTCAATTCCCTGATGAGCCAGTTTTTAAGTGGTCTAGGAGTTCGGTATCTCTCAAGAGTCATTTTATCTCCTATCTGAAAGCCAGAAAACTAATATCCAAGGGTTTCCTCTATCACCTAGTTAGAGTCAAAGACACTAAGTTTGAGGCTCCAACTATTTAATCAGTCAATATTGTTAATGAGTTTCCTGATGTTTTTCCGAAAGATCTCCCAAGGGTACCTCCCGATAGAGAGATATAATTTAGGATTGAGCTTCTTCCCGACACTCATCCTATTTCTATTCTGCCATACCGCATAGAACCTGCTGAGCTTAACGAGTTGAAAGAGCAACTCAAAAATCTTTTAGACAAAGGTTTCATAAGGCCCAGTATTTTTCCTTGGGGCGCACCTATTCTATTCATCCGAAAGAAAAATGGTTTTTTGAGTATGTGCATTGACTATCGTTAGCTTAACAAGGTCACGGTAAAAAATAAGTATCGTTTTTCGAGAATTGATCACTTGTTTAATCAGTTGCAAGGTGCAAGTTATTTCTCCAAGATAGACCTTAGATCCGGCTATCATCAACTTAAAGTGAGGGAATGTGATATTCCAAAGACATCCTTCCTAACCCGCTATGGTCACTTTGAGTTTCTAGTTATGTCTTTCAAGCTAACTAATGCCCCAGCAGCTTTTATGGACCTCATGAATCAAGTTTTCCAGCAATATCTTGATATGTTTATCATAGTGTTCATAGATGACATTCTTGTCTACTCCCGCAGTGAGCATGATCATCCAGATCACCTTAGAATTGTCTTGCAAACTCTTAGAGGTCACCACTTGTCCACCAAATTCAGTAAGTGTGAATTGTGGCTAAGGTCTGTAGCCTTTCTGGGTCATATTATTTCAGCCGAAGGTATTAGAGTTGATCCCCAAAAGACAAAAGCTGTAAGAAATTGGCCTAGACTTATCTCTCCATTTGACATTAGAAGTTTCTTGGTTCTAGCGGGATACTACCACCGTTTTATTGAAGGTTTCTCTTCTATTGCGTCTCCCATGACCCGGTTGACCCAAAAGAAAGTTAAGTTCCAGTGGTCAGATTCCTGTGAAAAGAGTTTTCAGGAGTTGAAGACTCGACTTACTTCAGCCCCTGTGTTGACTTTGCCTGATAGTACAGATGGTTTTGTGGTGTATTGTAATGCCTCTAGAGTTGGTTTAGGTTGTGTGTTGATGCAAAAAGGTAAGGTTATAGCCTATGCCTCTAGGCAGTTAAAGCTGCATGAGAAGAATTACCTAACCCATGATCTTGAGTTAGCTGCTGTGGTCTTTGCTTTGAAAATCTGGAGATACTATCTTTATGGTGTTCATATTGATGTGTTTACTAATCATAAGAGCCTGCAGTATGTTTTTACTATAAAGGAGTTGGATCTTAGGTAGAGGAGGTGGTTAGAGTTGTTAAAAGACTATGATATAAGTGTGTTGTATCACTCGGGCAAGGCTAATGTAGTGACGGATGCCCTTAGCAGATTATCTATGGGTAATGTTGCTCATGTAGAGGAAGGTAAGAAAGAGTTAGGTCGTTATGTGCATTGTCTGGCTAAATTGGGTATTATGTTTCTTGATTCAGCTGAGGGAAGTACTTTGGTGCAAAGTAGTTCCGAATCTCTTTAGTTTCAGAAGTGAAGGAGAAGCAAGATAGAGATCCTAGTTTGGTCAGACTGGAGGAGGTAGTTAAGGGCCAAAAGGTAGAGGTTTTCTCCCAAGGGGGAGATGGTGTGTTGAGATTGCAGGGTAGATTATGCTTTCCGTGTGTTGATGATCTGAGGCAGAGGATTATGGCTGAAGCGCATGGCGCGCAGTATTCTATTCATCTCGGTACTACCAAGATGTACTGCGACTTGCGGGAAATATATTGGTGGAATGGTATGAAGAAGTATATAGCTGAGTTTGTAGCAAAGTGTGCAACGTGCCAACAGGTTAAGGTAGAGCACCAAAAACCTGGTGGTGTGATGTAAGAGTTTGGTATACCCATTTGGAAGTGGGAGGTGGTGAATATGGATTTCGTGATCGGATTACCTCTTTCGCGTTGTCATCATGATTCTATTTGGGTTGTTGTAGAAAGGTTGACTAAGTCTGCGCACTTCTTTCCCGTGCATACATCTTATACAACGGAGAATTATACTAGATTATATATTCGAAAGTTAGTCAGGCTGGACGGAGTTTCCTCATCTATCATTTCGGATAGGGGTACTCAATTTACTTTTTAGTTTTGGAGGGCGTTTCAGCAGGGTGTTGGTACCCAAGTTTTTTTGAGTTCCGCTTTTCATCTGCAGACAGATAGTCAGGTTGAGAGGACCATTTAGACCCTAGAAGACATATTAAGAGAGCGTGCTCTTGATTTCAAAGGTAGTTGGGATGAGCATTTGCCATTGATAGAGTTCTCCTATAACAATAGTTACCATGCTAGCATCGGGATGGCATCATTTGAGGCGGTATATGGTAGAAGATGTAGATCACCCATAGGTTGGTTTGAAGTGGGTAAAGCTATCGTTACTTGGCCTGATGTAGTGTTTGAAGCTATGGAGAAAGTTAAGTTGATTAGGGAGAGCTTGAGGACAGCTTAGAGTCGTCAAAAGTCATGCCGATGTGAGGAGAAAAGATCTTGAGTTTGAAGTGGGTGATTTGGTGTACTTGAAGATTTCACTCATGAAAGGGGTGAAGAGGTTTGGTAAAAAGGGAAAGCTTAGTCCCCGTTATGTTGGCCCATATAGAGTCATGCGGAGTTGTTATCCATTTATCCTATTTTTCATGTCTCCATGCTTAAGAAGCATATTGGTGATTTCGTTGTGGCAGATCCTTCAGAGAGTGCAGATATTCAGAACAGTCTTTCATTCGATGAGATTCCCATTGAGATTCTGATTCTCAGATCAATAGACTGAGGAACAAAGAGGTTCCCTTGGTCAAAGTATTGTGGCGTAACTAGTCAGTTGAGGGCGCTACTTGGGAGGCAGAAGCAGATATGTGAGCCAAGTACCCGCACCTCTTTTCTGTGAGTTCAGATCAATCCAAAGGTATTATTCTTCCTTAATTCAGCCCTTCTAATCTAAAGTTCAGCTATATATCTATTCTTGCATGAGT
The DNA here is from genome assembly GCF_002878395.1 of Capsicum annuum. NCBI lineage: Eukaryota > Viridiplantae > Streptophyta > Magnoliopsida > Solanales > Solanaceae > Capsicum > Capsicum annuum. Next base: position 110,585,372 of record NC_061119.1, read on the forward strand.
TCTTGCAATTTTCGAGGTATTCAAGAGTTTAGAAAGATTTTGAGATAGTTTAGCAAATTGCTTCAGCTATTTGTACTCTGTTTTCCTGTGTTCCTAGTCTAACAAGCGACATTCGAGGATGAATGTTTCCAAGGGGGAGATATTGTAAGACCCCGCAAAGTTCCCTTGTAGTTTAAGCCTTGAGCGTGTCAAGTGAAGTGTAATTTCGACCCTAAAAGATTGTGAAGATATTTCCCAAGTGAGTAGTGTTTTAATCTTGTTGACTTTTCCTGAAAAGAACTTCCCATAGTGTAGAGAATTGAATTATCTTTCCAATAATACTAATTTCGTCAAAATCCAACAACGGGGTGGGAAGTTATGGCCATTTTACAGAGAGTTGTTGGAACCGCCCAGGTATGACGGATAGGTTGACGGACCGTCGAGTGTGCGACGGACCGTCGCCTAGACCGTCGCAACTAAGGTAGTAACTCCCTTTTCTGGCCCAAGTGCAACGGCCAGGACGATAGACTGTCAAGACTGCGATGGACCATCACTGAGACCATCGCCGCCGAGACAGTGTGGCTTTATCTGGGTAATGTGTGATGGACGATTCAATGGACCGTCGAGTTTGCAAAAGACCGTCACTGAGACCATCGTCGCTGAGGCAGTGTGGTCTCATCCCGACCAACACATGATGGACGATCCGATAGATCGTCGAATTTACGATGGACCATCGCTGAGACCGTTTCATCGAGATAGTGTGCTTTTTTTCTGACCGTCGTGCGATGGAAGATCCAACAGACCGTCAGGCTAGCGACGGACCATCGGTTCAACCGTCGCAATGCCTGTTTAGTATTTTAAGTCTTTTTTAAAAGGGTTTTTTCAATCTTTTCAACTCTTTTATCAACCAGATTTATTCCAAACTAAGCAAATAAATTCATTCATCATCCAAAACACAAGAGAGCTAGGGTTTCTCCCTTAAGATTAAATCTAAAACCCTTCTCCAAGAAATCTAAGAACTCACCATAGATTCTACAAATGAGTTGAGATTTAAGTTCACCAAGTTCAAGGATTGCAAGAACCCTCTCTCAAGAGTAAGAAGAAGAGTTTGAAGCAACCTTGTTCATCCAATTTCATAATCCAAGGTATGTGGGGTTTTAAACAAGGGTAATCCTTTCACCCTTGTGCCCAAAGGCCTTTTTAAACTATAATTTTTTGCAATCTATGAGATTTTACATGACATTGAATTAGGGTTTTTCATCCATTGTTATTGATTGCAATATCTTGATGTTTCCCATGAATTGAAAGTCAAATAGCATGATTTTGCATGTTTTCTTAAGAAATTGAAGCTGGGTTTATACCCTATGTTGTTACTCCTTGAGAATTTAAGAGTTTCAATATTCTAGAAATTGAAGTATATAAGTCTGCTGATATTTTGAGACAAATTACAGTAACTTCCAGATTTCTATATGAATTATGAATCTATATGCTATCTATTATGCATTATGATGAGTTTTAACTTGAGATTGAATTATGGGTTACTAAGCCCTACTTAATACTTGCAATTTTATGAACTATTGTGCTATAAGCACCCATGATTTGAGTATTTTGAGATTATTGAGAAATGTTTTGACCTATTGGTCATACTATTTTGAAATTCACTCTACCATATGAGATTACAGATTTGATTGTTGGGTTATTATGAACCATGAGATTATTTTGAAAGTGGATTTCCATGAAATGAGCGAGGTAAACTAAAGAGAGTATTATTTAGCATCGAGTTGGGTAAGTTACCATGATTTCTTACCCCAAAACTACGTGCCACCGTAGATTTGAGATTTTAGGCCTGAGGCCGAGATGATTGGACCGAGGCCGAGATAAGTGATCACTGAGTTGAGGTTATACTCCTTGGCAAGAGTATGATGCCTCTCCCCAACGCGAAGTTTCTTCCTTAGAAGGACAATACGTTGGACTCCATGTAGCTCGCATGGTTTATGTCGGTTAAGAGAACCTCCCTAAACTAAAGTATTTTCCATTGAGATAGAATATTTTCCCTAAAGCTTTGAGATGAGATATTTCCTAAAGTAAACGAATTGCTTCTGAGTATTTTCCAAAGAAGGAGGTAGTTTTCTCTACTAATAAGTGTTGATCATCAGTTTTTAAACCAAAGTGATATGATTTCGAGTTCCAAATGTTTGAGTTCAAAAGATTTACGAGTTCTTGAGCAATAAAGAAGTTTTACTCTCCATGAGATATATGCATAAGTGAAAGTAGTTTTTAAAGCTTTCTTCATCCTATGAGTAATGAGAATAAGAGGAGAGCATAGATTTTAAAGCCAAAGTATAGTAACTCACGAGATTTGTGTTACATGCTTCATTCTACATGATTTATGAGCATTACATTTTAGACTTATTCAAGCCATGTGAGTCATTCCTATTTGCATACATGATTTGATTAAAGAGTATTGATATTATTTTATTTAAATGCATACACCCCCATATACTCAGTACATTCCCAAGTGCTGATCTACTTATATGTATATGTGCTACATTGTGTTATAATCTAGGTTCAGGTGCTCAGTCCCAGCCTCGTCAGTGATTCCCGAGTACCATTGTCTATATTTCTACAGTGCTGAGTCCTCATGGTTCGAGGTCCTATCTTTAGACATTTTAGTATTCGAGTGTGCATGTTATTACTTTCAATTCAGTTTGAGTCAGTTGGGGACCTGTCCCAACGACTCTCGAGTTCACAGAGTAGTAGAGGCTTTGTCAGACTAGTTTTCAGACTGTGGTTGTGTTGATATTTCCAGTATTGTGGTTGTTTGGACCAAGTATTACCTTCATATTTCGTTTATTTGATATGACAGTGCCAGTGTTTTGTATATTCCTTCTTGAATGAGTTATTATGAGAAGTGATAGGCTCAAAGGGTTAGCTTGGGGCTACTTGTATCCCTTAGCATCGTGTGACGTCCCAAGAGGTGAGTTTTGGTCGTTACAGTAGTGTTCCCAATATTTTTCGTTAATGTTGTAATTACCGCCACTGCATTGCCAAAGTATGCTCGAATCTTGTCCTTGGAAGCTTGTCCAGTACAGCTTAACAAACTCTCTTATTCTGGGTTATAAGTTGCATTAAAGGTAACTTACAACTGTTTGAGATCCCGTGAGCTGATAGACTCTCACTATCTTTCGATAAGAGAACCTGAGCTGTGGGGAAACCTACCCTTCCTCCTTTGTTGATGAGGATACATTTTTGTTGGGGGCTCACCGCGGATAATTATTGTCCTTAACAACTCCGACCTCTATTGAGGGTTTCATGATTTAGGTCATTTCCATCTTAAAAAGTTTATGAATCTTATTTTTGAGGGTCCGTTGATCGGGATACATGCTTCTTTTAAGGGGCCCATATGTTGATGTGATCTGATGTACTACAATTTGCTTCTAAAGTAGGAAATCAAGGTAGAATGACTTTTCAAGTTGGGCTTGTTTCGAACATGGCGACAACGCTTTCCTCGAGCCCTCTTTTGTTTTCCCTTTATTCCTTGTCACATAATAGATTCTAAAAAATTTATATCATGTAATCTTTTACCTTGTTTTAGGTGTTGTGTTATAGTATTAAATGAGACTTTTGTTCCCTTCATTCTGAGTTCAATCTTCAAGTTTATTTCCCTTGTTTTTTGTGGATTATCTTTTGAGCTGGTAACACTCTCTTCAAGAAGCGATTACGTCAATGTTATAGCATCGAGCTGGTGATTTTAATTTCTACGACACGTTTATCAAATTCCCTCACTTTTCTAGAGTTTTTTTTAATAAAATAATTATAGGAGAGATCCTCTTTTCATAGTTCTTCTCCTCTGCAAACCTCGATCCCGTTATGAGACCGCTTGGTCTTTGTATAAACATCACCCTATCGAAGCTTTGGGGTTTAGATACCATCTTTTTCTATTGTTGATTTTGAGATAATTAGATTTGTAAGTGGGTAAAGAGCAAGTGTCACGATTCTAGCTTCAAGTTAGTAGTAAGAGTTTGTAGGATAGTAATTACACAAAGTAAATAAATTCAGCAATAAGCAAAATAGATATTGATAACAAATTTGAATAACGACATAGTCCGCAACTCTTTATCTATGATCTAGTCGTGGCTGCAATTATTAGATTAGTGAGCAAAATACCATGACACAAGTAAAAATCAGCTAGAAAGCTTAAGAACAAAGCCAAAGATTTTTATTGTTTGAGTTTAGATAAGAGCAAACTCGAATCCTTTTATAATAGGGGGTAGTGCGTATTTATAGGGTACAAGGCTTGCTTTCGGCCAATAGGAAAGTACCCTTTTAGATCTATAGTAGGACAATCAATGGCTAAGAGCCACTTGTCTCTGAGCCATTTAAAGGTACTAAACCCACTTTGTATGTCTGACATAGTTCAATCGGGGGTTGGCTATACATTGGAGATCCCTAACACATTATCCTTATCTTTATCCTACCATTGTTGCTAGTCTTAGGCTATCTTTTTCTCGCCCAAGAGGATATTCCCTCATCTTAATTATGCTCGGGGGACAGTTCTATCATGGGCCGATTCCACTTCTACCTAACCCGAGTCGGTGCAATCTTGATTAAACTATTTTACCCCGTACATATAATCCTTCTATCCTTTTGTCGCAATACCATTGTTGGCGAGAGCTGGAAAAGCAAATTAAGAAAATTCTTTGTCTATCAACCCAATGGAACACTTACTCGAATTAAGGTGACAATTTATCATGTTGTAACATTTTTTTTTAAAAAGTCGGCTATCATTCTCCATATGTGGTCTCCACTTTGGTCATTGTTCGATAGATTTGAGGTCGTACTTTGGTGCCATATCTTTGTCATAGTTGTTTTCTCCCTCTTACATGGAAACCTATCAGTCATTTTCCTATTAATAGGTTTCTACCTTTTGATTTGTTCATTTATTGGTTGTGGGAAACAATTGAATAGTCTCTTTCAAAATCTAAATTGTTTTCCTAAGATATGTTTGAAATATATTGACATTTAAGCTATCGCATCTTATCACATCCCATATAGATAATCGTCCGTGTGTCTAATATCTAAAGTCCTTCCCTCTTTTTTGCTTAATGATTCCTAGCCTATAAATTCCTGGATTTCATGGCTTCTTCTTTACACGTTATCTTTCGCCCAACCATTTCATATCAAGAAGGAAATGGAATGTTCTTCCTATGCAGATGTGATCATCCTTAGTTTTCCCTATAGTCCTTTCCTTATTCTTGTCTTTCACCTTGATAAACTATCCATAATTTTCGCATTTGGGCTTATGGCGAGAGTGTGGTAAGGACTATTTGAAAAGCTCAGAGGTAAAGATGGTAGGGGATACTTCGACCAGCCAACTTCTCTATATTGGTCTTGATTTTATTCGTTGATGCTGTGATTCCAGCCACTAGCATTGTCAACTGTGTTGAAATCTTGTACTAGAGGCTTTCTTGGTTTATCCTGACCTGGCTCCTATTGTTTAGGGTACGAGTTGCATTAAAGGTATCTGACTATTGTATTGTACCCCACAATTTAAAGGACTCTCACTAGCTTCGATAAGAGAACCTAAGGCGGGGGCAGACCTGGCCCACCTCATATTGATGGATATATTATTGTAAAGGGCTTGCCTCGAATGAGCACTCCTATTAGCAGCTACGTCCACTATCAAATGTGTTACAATTTAGGTCATTTCCATAGTCAGGAGTGAATGAATCTTGGTTTTGAGGTCCTTCGACCATGACGTTTGCTTATTTTTGTCACGACCCGAACCAGGGCCTGGACGTGATGGGTATCTCATGTCCACCAAGGACCGGAGACCACCCCCTTTTTGCTTAGCCAAATAGGATATAACACTTATAGCAATGGATGAAACCCAAACATATAACAAGATAATAATAGTAACAAGCTCAAAGACATCTAAGAATGTCAACATCAATACCCAATTGACAGTAACATCCATAAGGCCTCTACAAATCCAAAAATAATTTGAGTCAGGATATGCCCCCGACCCTGACAATGATAATGATATTATTAATGTGAAATTTTTAATTCTATTTTATGAAAAGAAATCGACGGAATAATCAAGTCTTTCGAAAAATGAAAGTTCAGTACTTCGCCATAAATGATCGATGAACCGAGACAATCCATCTAACACTGCATAGAAAAAGTAGGATTGCTTTCGGACCTTGTATCACATGGGGATACAGTGTCCCGAGATGGTTAGTGGGTTGAGCACTAGCATGTAACTTAGGGATAAGGATAAAGTAATGACAATTCAAAAATCCAATTTAACTCAATGTACATTTTCACATTCATGTATGCATACATATATACTGACATAAAATGCTGGGATAGGGAATAAGTCTTAACATGCACTTTAAAACTTTAGCCTAGATTGTATAGCTTAACCGTCATATATCAGTACCCACGGGCTATATAGGCCTCAGATCTCACCCATTGGTTGGGCCCCATTGTGTGTAGCCGTACGAACCGAAGAATAATCTCATATCTATACACAGGGGACTCAAACCTCCCAACCATATACTAAGGTGACTTAAGCACTCGATCATGTAATATATTACGAGGGACTCGAACCTCCCAATCATATAATAAGGTGGAATTAAATCACCCGATCATAAGCAAGGGGACTCAAACCCCAGGCCGTTTAGACCCTAACACCGACAAACACGATTTTTAATATTGGTCCCTCGGGACCGCCACTTTTATGGACCAGCTACACAACCTTCTTTTAAGATCCATTAAAACATTTATCACATATCCCATTCATTGAACCGTAATAAACATTTAGGCATACTCTATTGGTATCATCATACCAACTATACTTACAAGGTAACATCAATATGGCATCACAATTCCTTTAACTTGGGAAAACGACTCCTTCTGTTCATTAATGAAATATGGGGCAAACCGACACCCTTTGTTAATTAAATCAAACCATCATGTTTTAATAACCTCTTTATATCATGCGATTTTTCCTAAAATAGTTCAATACAATTTTACTCGTACTCAAAACCACTTCCACAAAATTAGGTTGGGGTTATTACCAATTCAATTATCAATATTCACAAACTTTGGGGAAATCACAACCCCCAATTCACTATACCCATGCATCAAAATGATTTTAAAACCACCATATAAAACATAAACAATGCATATGTAAATATAGAACTTCACGTAAACGACTATCATTAAAAACCCTCAATCCATGTTCCAAAACCAATATCCAAAGCCACATGGAGAACTAATTAAAACGCATGCTTTGACAAAGTAATAGTTGGGGAAGGGTAACATACCTGAATATCAAGAGTTATGGAGAGAACTTTCCCTTAGGAGCTCTACTTGATCAACTTCTTGGAAACCCTAAGTATCTTTCTTGAGAGAATTTGAGAGAGATTGAGTTGTTATTTCAATTTGTTCTAGAGTGATAAAGACACCTTAAAGGGGTTTTAGGTCTGGGTCATGATTTAGGAAAAAGGGTAAATGTCCAAAGTGCCCTTAATTAAAAGCTGAAAAATTAACATCAGTGACTACGAGTCACTATATGACTCGCAAGGACACGTTATGGATCGTCACCATGAGTCGCAGTAAAGATAGTAGCTGAAAGAACCTTCTCTGGTGACCCTACGACTCACACCATATGACTCGTCACGTGATCCTATGACTCATAGGGTCCAAGTTATAGTCAAGATAGAAACACTTGGGGCACACACTAGTTTGGATACGAATAGGACCATGTGAATTATTTAGAGTCTTTACGACTAGTTAGGATCCACTTGTAATCAAGACAGTAACTTAGGCTACCTCTACTGGACAACCTACGATTGAGGTCCTATGACCTATAATGACACGTTATCACTCGTAGGGTGAGTCATAGTCATGACTGTGAGTTTAAAAACATAAAATTTTTAGTGGCCAACACTTCGGGGGTCACATTCTCCTCTCCCAGGATTATTCATCCTCGAATGATAGTTCAAGGCATTCATTAGCACAATGTAACGCAGAAGCTCACCCACACTTATCTTTAACAAAGACAGAAAATAAAGATTTTGAGGAAATCATAATTTTCTTTAACAAAGTCAAAAAACAAAGATAGTAAGATTAAGACATACTTAAACACGAGTATCCAGATGGTGAACAAGAATGAGGATTTGTACATGTCCTCTTCAGCTTCCCAAGTACCTTCTTCTAAATTTTGGTTCCTCCATAGAACCTTCACCGAAATGACATACTTGGTCTGCAATTGATAAACTTGTCGATCCAAGATCTCAACCATGACTTCCTCATACAACAAGGAGCCTGAAACACCAATACTTTTCAACATAACCCTAGGGAAGGATCACCCACACACTTTCTCGACATCAAAACATGAAAAATTGGGTGAATGGAACCCAAAAAGGGAGGCAACTCTAACTCATAAGCACATTACCCACTCTCATCAAAATCAAATACGGGATATATAATGGGTACTGGGCTTTCCCTTCTTTCCAAAAGGCATCACTCTCTTCATAGGAAACACCTTCAAGAACACCTAATCGCTAATTTCAAATTCCAACTCTCTTTGCCTCACGTCTACATACGACTTTTGATGACTTCGGAAGGTCTTAATCCTATCCCAAATCACCTTCACCTTCTCCATAGCCTGATAAACCAAATTATTTTCGAACAACCCAGCCTCACCAACCTCAAACCACCCAATAAGTGAACGACATCTCCTACTATACAAAGCCTCAAACAGAGCCATGCCAATACTTGTGTAATAGGTATTATAATACGCAAACTCTATAAGGGCAAATGATCAACCCAACTACCAACAAAGTCAAGAACACATGACCTTAGCATATCCTCCAAAGTTAGAATAGGCTTCTCCATTTGCCCATCTGTCTGTGGGTGGAAAGCTATAACGACCCGAACTAGGGCCTAGTCATGATGGGTATCTCAAGTCTATGGTGGATCGGAGACCACCCACTTAGCCTAATCCAATAGAACATAATATAAGCATAGCAGTAGGGTTTCTAACATATCACAAGATAGATATGTATGGCTCAAAAGATGTCTAAGAATTCAACAACCAATCCTAAGTCCACAGTAATCCACAAAGCCTCTAGATAATCGAATACCAATAATATTTACGATATGCCCCCAATAATATCCAAAAATAAGTCTAAAGTAAAGATTCAATATCATAAAGAGACTCAAATCATGAAATGAGGTCTTTCAAATTATGGAAGCTAACCACTTCAGTCTGACTCATGAGATATCCCATGATTATTTGGTCACTACATAGGAAAAATAAAAGAATTTTTGATGCTTGTATCACATGGGGATATAACATTTGGAGACAGTTAGTGGGATCAGCACTAGCATGTAACTCAGGATAAAATAATATCATGTTTAACAGTTTACAAATCATCAAAAAACCAATATACACAATCATATGCATATATATATATATATATTTATATTTATATATATATATATATGTATGTATATATATATTTAACATGTAGGGATAAGGAACAAGGTTTATCATGAACTTTTAAAACCTTAACTTGGACTATATAGCTTAACTGTAAAAAACCCACTCTCTCAGGCTATATAGGTTCAGCTACCCTGCTGAAAGGGCCCCAGTGCATGTTAGCCGCACAAGCTAGAGGTACCATAGAAGGCCGAGAAATCTTTGCTCTTCACCATATATGATACAAATATATGTATATAGTGTGACATAAGCACATGGTCATCAAGACCAACCCTCACATTGGCAAACATTAGTTTCTAGTATCAATCCCTCCGAGACCTTCACCTTCTATGTTGAACTACACGACCCCCTTTAATTCCAATTAAAACCTTTAATACATAACACAATTATTATGTTAAGGATTCAACCATTTAGGCATCGTTAAGTGGTATTGTCATACCAACTATAGCTTGCAAGCAATGTCATTAGCTAACCGTTTGGGGATTCATTCATACCCCCAACTCCATTATAAAATCACTTGGGGGATTGTTTCATACCCTACAAGGTTTTCAAAACCATCCTTAACCATTTTTTCATTTATGTAATGCATTAGTTTTAAAGATAATAGCCAAACCAAATGATAATTCACATTCCAAAACCAATTATGCATGTGGGTGTAGGTTATTATCAATTTTCATACAAAAACTAATTATTTGGGGAAACCATTGTGCCCCTAAATTTATTCACCATTTCCATGCACCCTAATGAGTGTACAAACCAGTAATTCATGCATAATAAATCAATAGCAACCATGGAAAAACATTCAAACAATTTATATCAAAAACCCTCAAACTAGAGTTCAAAACCCAACATCAAAACCATGAATAATAAACCAATTTTTATGCCATTAATAAAATACAAGTATAGGGAAAAAGGTACATTCCTTTTGACGGAAGTAATTTGGAGAAAAACTTGAATCATGACTTTAAGTCTTGAAACCTAGGTTGGAATTGATATGAACACTTGAATTTATTTTCCATACCCTTGATGATGAAACTGATGAGGAAACATGGAGAATAAACTTGAATTAGAAGCCTTTGAAGTTGAATTTTTTGGAGAAGAACCCTTAATTGGTTTTCTTGAGGATTTGGGAGAAGAAGGATTCGGTATTTAGTGTGTTTTGGGGTTATGGGATTATGAATTCACATTGTTACCAGTTATAGGATAGTTTATGATGTAAATGACTAGTTTACCCTTGAAAAACTAAAGAGAAAAGAGGATTTTAGTGTTTCTGAACATAGGTCTGTGCCACGCTTCCTATCACAGAGTACAAGGTTCGTGCCATGTTGAAATTGCAGACCCTCACTAGTTCCTCATGAGAATGCTCATAACTTTTCGCTCGAGTATCGGATTAAGGTAAAATTGAATGCATTGGAAATAGGTCACAATTATCTATAATTTTGGTGGGTCTTACGCTCCAAAATTCCATATATTCTAGAAGTTATACACGTTCAAATTTGACCCTTATAGAATTGAATTCCAAAATTTAGCCACATCAAAAGTTCTTAACTCTACTTCACTCCAAGTGTTTTGAATGAATATTCTTTACCTCGAAAGCACTTTACACACTATGTAAATGATATGATACTTATATTTATATATAAGTAATCAGATTCAAGTTTATACATGTAGAAATAATAGTTTGAATTCTAGCTCAAAAATGCTGGGTGTTACATTGTCTCCCCCTTGTAATCATTCACCCTCGAATGATGGTTAGGAATCCTTTGAGGATTTAGAAGTATGGAAAAAAGTATGTAACTTATCATTAATAATTCTCCTTTAATAAAAAATGTATAGGTATCAAAAGAAAAGGGCTTCACGGCATCACCAAGTAAATTATGTAAGCATGAATTATGACATAATGAGACTAAGGTCATAAAAGGGGTAAAAGACATAAAGCTCCTCACTGCAAGTGGGAAAATCAAAATTGGATGAGATTATACACCTTTAGCATGGCACACTACCTATCATAGAGGCTAACCTCTGGGCCACACCACTTATCATGGAGAGTAGCCTCTATGACACGTTGATATCATAGAGGCTTACTGCCTCTATCTTTCAAAATCACTCCAAACTTCTTTTAAAAATTCCAAAACTCCCCCGAATGATCCTATTAACATACCAAAATACTATTTAAGTCAAAAATTGATGTTTCAAACATGGGAGGGTTAAAAATAAAATAATGGAAATTTTGAGGGTATTATACTAATAGTCCTTAAATATCCCAATACTTCTCAACTATAAATTCAAATATGAATACAACACTTCACCATTTCAATCTTTCAATTTCCCCACAAGGCACATCACCACAAGATCCCGAGTCTAACTATACATTGCTTCGATATTGAAGTCTACTCTAAAGTTAAAAGGTGCTAACTTATGCTACAGGGATCTATACCTTACATCCATCCAAGAATACTACTCCATACTATCACTATAGTTAAATAAAAAAATGTGTTATGAAAATTACTAGTCACATTACACAATGGTTTATGTATCTATAATTAAAACATTCAAGCCTATCTTTACTGCATCCATTTTACGGATCTCCCTGCCAAATACCCAACAACCTTAATCACTTTTACAAAGATTTTCACCATATATTCCCCTCCGAACTATTTCATATGACAAGTTTCATCTTACTTTTCCTACTTCATCTATAACCTTAGTTTGAGTAGCCACACCAAAATTTGATAGTAATGGTCAACAACTCTATAATCTAGAACATTACTATGCTTCCATAACCACTACCATCCCGTGTCAACTAAGGGAATAAAGTATGAGCTTTGGAGATAGCAGTGATAGTATTTAATTATATTATATATTTATTACACTACTCAAGGTGGGTTTGTGATGTAAGATATGATCCAACAAGAATGAAGGGCTTCAAATATCAAAACATTTAGATCATAATTAGAGGAATAAATCTTGGGCATAGGTTGTATACAGAACTAAAATATTAGGCATAAATACCATTTGCATACGTAGGATGTTTGTAGAATGTCCTCATAAACCAAAAATAGGAGGAATTTGCTCGAGTAAGGATATATTTATCATGTCTTGCCCCTGAAACTCACCATCATGAGAAAATTCAAGATTTTCATTATCTCCCTTTAGCTCAAAGGTCACTATCCCAATCTTGAAAGTATATCCCCTCATTAAATCTATATGCACAACACTCCGCACAATGGGGGGTATCACTGTGCATAAGAACACAAACTCCCCTTGACAACTTTAATGTGAAAATAGTAAATTATTTCTTGGATACCCCCTTTAGGGATACTAATCATAACTTCCTCTAACCTCCAAGGACATTGCCTTATAATTAACATTTTCATGGGCATAAACATCTATGCTTCTAAACACTTAACACTTTATTTTCAGCTTTTTAGAATACTTGTATTACACCTGCAATTTTATAAACTCATAAATTAAAAAAACTTTTAAAGCTACTTCAAGGGTTCACATAGTCTATATATTTATCCTTCAATTCATCTCTACATAACACTATATAATAACTCCATAGAGTTCTCCATAGTAAGAAATTTAAGAACATAAGCTAGGCATAAATGGCACTCATAAATCAAGACCAAGCATAATTTATTATTATAACCTAAGTATCTTAGACATCTATTGATTTATCCACCATTTCTACTTTAACACTTGAAACACCTGGGTTTTGGCCCTTGGAAATTTCTTGAGTCTTGAATATTTTGATCATCATACAATACACACCATACCACTCGTATGGTGTAGGTATAATTTTAGGACCTTAGTCGTATTTTGGACAGTGTGATATTAGCCAAGTTCTGTTCATAGTATGAAAAGACTCCATACAAGTTGTATGTTCATGATACGAGAGGTATAGTGTCCAATTGTATGTTGTCCAGTGTCTATCCTTTGATGTTCTTCTTAGGGTATGAATTAGGGGTACTTGTTGTATGGTGATGGTATGAGTTAGGCTATGCAATTGTATGTTGGACAGAATATGATGCCTAACTTTCTGATCAAGTTATGAGTTGAGGAAACCACTCGTATGATGTGGATACTAGTTTAAGGGTCTAATCATACCCTTTTGCAGGAATTTTTATAGTTTATGTTAGGGATATTTTTGATATTTCCCCTTTAACCCCTTCTGGCCTACGATATAAAAAACCTTTGGAGGCTTTATTAATCTATTATTCTCAATCAAACACTCCCAAAACCCTCTTAAATCTCTCTCAAGATCTTGATATAAGAAAAGGCTAGGGTTTCTTCAAGGTGATCAATTAGGGGCTTTCAAGGGTGGTTTCTCTAAGTCTTCCTTGGTGTCTAAGACAATTTAATCCTCCCTCACTATTAGTTCAACTAAAAGTATGTTTTAATGAATGATTTTATGGTATTATTGTGGGTTTGTGTTAGTTTTTAAATAGATGTAGGGGTTTTTGGTCATTAATGGTTGGATAATGTTTTCCGATGTTTTTCTTATGACTTTTCATGTTATTATTGTGGTTTAAACATATGGTTGCATGGGAATGGTCACTGATACTTGGTTTTGGTTTTGGAAACTACATGCCCTCAATATGTTGTTATAATGCCAATGAGAATGGTTTTGTCACAAAATTTGACTTTTATTGAAATCTTTGCATTGCATAATATGGTAATAGAACCTAAATTGGTTTAATTTTATTAAAATATTTAGGAAAGGCATTGGTGTCCATGGTTTTGGTTTAATTAGAAATATTATGGGGTACATCGGAATCCCTTAAGTGTAGCATAATGACATCGCTTGCAAGCTTTAGTCGATATGATGATACCACTTCATAATACCTTGGTAAATATCTTCTATAATTGATGGTTTGGTTATATGCTATGTTTTAGTTCGGTGATAATGGCGGGTTGTGATAACTAACCATGAAGGTATGAGTCCGATGGACGAACACTGGAAAATCATGTTTGTCGACATGAGGGTTGGTCATGGTGACCATATACTTATGGGGTATACGGGAATCCCCTAAGTTATAATTATATATATGTATCATGGAGGGCGAAGGGTACACGGAAATCCCCAGCCTATATGATATCTCCAGTTTGTGCAGTTATATGCTCTGGGCCCATTCATAGGGTAACACTGGACCCATATAACCCATGGGTAGATTATGATGGTAAATCTACACAAACCCAGGTTAAGGTTTTAAATGCATATAAAACCTAGTTCCCTTTCTCAGTATGTTATATATGCATATATTTCTGTGATTGTATATGGTTATTTACTTTGGTTTTGAATAATG